>NC_089142.1:34464471-34778846 GCF_009819655.1 Sylvia atricapilla | reverse complement strand
AAAATTACTGGACTTCATTCAATGCTATTCTGCTGGTTTAATGTTCAATAAATGTGTTGAGGGGAGATATTTGGCAGCATGCATTAGTCTCCTCTGGCAGAGAGAATGACTACAATGGGGTTTGCTCTCTGCTCTGTGGCAAGAGCACCAAGGCTCTACTGGGCCGCCGTGCAAACACTGAAAGGTTGCTGCTGGTGTGAAATAACATCGCTCCCAGACACACTGCTGTGCAATCCCTCACTGCAACGCTCCTCCCTTGTCAACTGACAAGGAATTGGACAGTTTTCACATGAACAATAAAACGCAACAGGCAGTGTATTTCTGGAGCGTTATAGCACAACTGGGGTAGTGTCAGAAGGCTGAAGGCCAAGCGTCTCAACTGCGGGAGAAATACAAGATTGGCTCTGAAGTGTCTTAATGCTATCCCTAAATGGAATTTCTACAGTACATTAAATAAGGACAAATACTTCGTCCTGTGCCTTTAACACAGACATGGACATGACATCATTGGCAGCTAATTAAGACTTATTCCAGCCAGGATTGGGCTGCAGCCACAGCAGGCCATTGCACTGGTAAAGAGTTTGAAGGACAGGATGAAAAGGATTGGAGCACACTTTTTTTTAGATTAAACTATGAAAAAGGCATGATGGATTAAAACCCACATGATTTTGCAGGATCAAGGTAATTTAAAGCAGCATCTCCACATAAACTGATCGTATGAAGCTCTTTGCCCATGGGAAATATCTGAA
Source organism: Sylvia atricapilla (assembly GCF_009819655.1). Taxonomy (NCBI): domain Eukaryota; kingdom Metazoa; phylum Chordata; class Aves; order Passeriformes; family Sylviidae; genus Sylvia; species Sylvia atricapilla. The sequence continues at coordinate 34,778,097 of NC_089142.1, read as the reverse complement.
AAAAGTCTCTGCCTAGTTTCTGAGATAAGCAAGACTAATGGACCAACAGACATGTGGACAGAGTTCTGAGAGTTATTTTTACTAGGATAGAGCTCTTAGTCTAGCCAACAGTATCGTGTTTAGCGCTCCAGCTCCTCATGGGGTGAAGCGGTTACTGCCCCAGTACACTTTCAGTCCCTCTTAGGTATGAAATACTTCACATGCAGAGTGATAGCTGTGCCAGGAGGAGTTGAAGGCAAGAGTCAGCCTGTATAGGATTCCTGCCTAGCAAGAAAAGTTGAGAAGTCAGAAGCAAAATTTTTGGCCTTATAGCCATTTGACTCCATGGGACACTGAGGAAAGGAGGGGTGTGAATGAGACATGCACAGCTCTCCCACCCCGACAGTTTTTGCCCTGGGTGGACCCAAATATATAAAGAGAAAAATGCATGAATATGCATTATAAATATTAATACAGTTTTTCTGTATCCAAAAGGGGGAAAAAAAAAAAAAAAAAGGCAAAACGCAAAAATTTTTCCAGATCACTTTACTAACTTTTTACAGATTTTTTAGCAGACAATATGAAAAAATGTGACTGCAACATCTGGGCAGATTTTCCTTCAGAAAATAAGCTTTAGTTGGAACTGTTTTCTTATTCTCTCTCTGTTCTCTGCTCACAGGTCATCTAGTGAGGCCACAGGTCAGGGTAAAGGCTTCAGTGGAAGAACAGCACCAGGGAAGAGCTTTCATCTTTCATGCTCATTGCATACATGAACATTTCCTTTCTGTCAGCAATTTGGACACCCAGTCAGACCAGTTATTTTCAAATTGTTTGTCATTGTCTGAAGAGGTGTGGTCTCTTTGCAGAGCATAATTTTTTCTGATCTGTCACAAGCGCGAACAGACATTTGAGCAAGTGGTTGTGCTGCTGAGAGAAATTGTTTGGCCTCAGAAATATCCACTAGGACACAGAGGAAGCTCCTGTCATCTGGATATTTCTCTGCACTGAATCAGTGGGCTCCTTCTGTTCAATAATCTACTTATACTGTAAACTAATAATACACTAGTGAAATTAAGTTATTGATCATTGTGAGGATGACTGAATTGTGCTAGTATAACACCACTATATCACAACACTTAGGAGGAAAAACACTGACATTTTTTAAAGGGAAAAATCCTTTGTTTATTCACTGTCAAGCACTGAGACTGAAGAGAGAAAACTTATTTTGGAGGATATAATTTTTGGGCATTTTATTTTTTTGCATCATCACACAGTTATCACTCATAAGGTCAGAGAAAAGGCATCTATAAGGGACACTAAGATGTTATCCAGCTGATCCACCTCCAACATAGTAGAGCATATAAATACATGTACATAATTCCTACCATTTGCTTTCTAACCTGTTTTTTGTCCCTTTGATAATTTGGCTTTATAGTTTGCCTAGTCAATCTATTTCAATGGTTGGTTATTTATTACAACAAAATATTCTTACTCTTCTGCTACCTAAGAGAATTATTCCTTGCTTAAACTACCTCCTTTTTTATGCACAAAGAGCAAAGGAATTTTTTTTTCATTCTTCCTGCTGCTACCCCCATTTATCTGAAGGCTATTTTCACAATTCCTTTTGATTCTTCTGCAGACTAAACTATCCTTTCAGTCATTATTTGTAAGATGTGATTTTAGACCTTTGCCCACTGTTGGTGTTCTCCTCCTCTGGTGCCCACTGTGTCTTTTTGGTATGCAGCACCCAGGGTTTACACACACTGAATAGAAGGGATATGACTTATGTCTTACATGATATCCCTGTCATCTTTCTTCTTCTAACATCTGGCATTAGGAGGCAGAGAGATGTGAATCATTCACACTCTGACCAGGGTAGGTATTGTAAGACAAAACATTTCTGTGATCTTTATCCAATAAAACCATTTTCATCTTGAACTCCATTTATTTTCCTGAACATTTGCCTGAATACACACAGAAGGTGAATGCAACTGTGGACACAAAGGCAGCTGTAACAGATTCAGACAGATATCCCTAAAATAAGTGTAAATGTCATCTCATCCTGAGTTAATATAGGTACCCTTCTTTAGGATGATGCAAGATTATAAATTATTCTGCAAGTTTGAGAAGATTAAAATGGCATATATTCATGAAACTGGTAGTAGATGCATAGATGTATGTATATCATGTTATAGTTTTAATGTTTTAAGAAAAATGAGGCAATGCTTATAAAGAATACGTGATATCTCCTTATGCTCTAAACAAGAAGGGAGAATACACAAAAAATCCCCAACAATGAACTATCATCCACAAGTTGGCCCTCCTTCTGTCTTGGACCTGAAATGGGAAATGGACCTCACAGCTCATCTCTTTTTTCCCCAATGATACTAGTCAGCCTAATGAAAGGGATGGCCTCTCTCCATAGATCTTGTTTCTCTGGTGGCTATCACTGTGATATTTGCCACCACAGGCCTCTAGGAATTTATGGATCATTCCGTCTCTCTCTCTCAAAAAGACAGAAAGGAAAAGGTCAGATGAAACTGTATCCCACGCCAGGTCCATAGTCCTGTGCCAAACAGCAGTGTCAGGGATTCCTGTGTTAGCCTCAGATGAACTGATGGGTTGATACAGCAGGATGTATCACGTGAAGAAACATGACCTTGTGTCCCAAAGCCATGAGAGCACCAGAATCAGTGCTGCACTGGTGCAGTGACACCAGGGCTGGTTTTGGAGGCTCTCCTAGTGCTTTCTCTCCTCTAGTGCAGCTACCAGACTTCAGCTCCTTGGGTGCATGGCGGCTTTTGAAAATACAGTCTCCATTCACAAGCAGGAGAAAATCACCAAGTGATTTGTTACAAATTATTTGCCATGCTCTAAGAATAACCAACTTATTTCATTAAAAAAGAGGGCACAGAGTTCTCTGCAAGCACGTGAGCATTTTTCCCCAAGGACAATTTCATAATGGTTAATATAAGCAGAACTACAGTAGTGCATATGGTTAACAGCTGCTTTAACATGATATGGCATAACAACTGTCTGGAAATCATTAGCCTAACTTTTCTTTAGTATTTGGATAATTAACCAACAGACAGAGCTATTTCAGCTTATCAGATAATACCCTTTTTTTCCCATTTTATTTACAGTACACATAGTGCTGTTTCTCAAAATAATACATTAAATGATTGCTGAGTGAATGAAAAAAAAGTCATAAGTCTCAACAGATATTTGACATATATTTAGGTCTTTCCAAAACATTGAAGGATTCATGGCTTTCAAAGAAGACTTTCCTTTAAGGAAATTAAAACATAAAACACTATTACTGTAAAGGTTGCATAGAGACTAACAAAAGCCTGGAATATAAATATTTATATGTATATATATTTAAATTTTGTTAAATATAATAAACTGTAAAGCAGAGTTCTCAGGGACTTTGATAATGTAGATCATCTTTTGGTACAAAGATTCTGTAGCACGCTTTTATTGCTCTTGACAATTGCCACCTTCCCCCTTTTTTTTCCTACCCATAAGAATTCTGTTAGCAGTACAGCTATTCTTCAGCTTAAACAGTGATATCAGAAAAAATGTTAGCTCTTGTAGTATTAAACAGAGCCAAAATCGAAGTGGTAGAGAGAACAGCATCACACAGGGAGGGCAAAATAATCTTATGTTGATCTACAGAAAGCAAGAAGTTATTGTCATCTTGTTTGAAAACATATATAAACATGTAGAGTGTAAAGGAAGTATTGGAAGTTTTAATATAATAATTATATATAATATTAATATATTTAATATAATAAAAATATAATAGTTTAACAAGCCAACAACCCTATAATTCATTAAAGTTGCTGGTCTAAGAATCAAAATTTTGTTTATTAAAAAATATTGACGTTTTGCTGCATATTAAAACTTATTTATTGTGCAAAACAGTCACAATATAACAATAATATCACTTCCAAAAGTATCTTTAGGAAGTAAATATGATCAAAGGAATGTCCTAAAATTAAAATGTACATAAGTGGCAGAAATAAATGCTTAAAATCCTCAGGGGTAAATTATTTTCAGCTTCATGAGTCCAAGTAGTAGGGAGGTAAGGATGAAAAGCTTTCCTTTCTGCTTCCCAGGGTGTTTCACTTGGGGATTTGTACACCTGTCCTTCCTTGAGGACAACTCAGAATTCATACTTAATACCCACAGAAGGCAACCTCATGCAGGTGCATCCAGGTTCTTCTGAGAGGGGAAGTGAAATGCTCTTAATACTTTTGTCATATTGAAGCTTTGGGAGTGGAGAGGGAGAAATGACAGGACAAAAATACAAATGGTTACTCAGCTGCCTGAGAATAAGCCAGAGATTAGCTTCACCCAATGGACTTCTATTTTGGATGCCACTAAATGCAGCTTTCTCTAGCTGCTCCACACAACATAGCTTATTTCCCCCTTAAGGACCTCATATGTGCCAAAACACACATTATTTTCCAGAACACATCTGAAAATAGAGTGGTGAATGCTAATCCTGCAATGGATTTTGGAGTGCAGCTATGTCCTTGCTTGATGAAGATTCCATTTCAACAGTAGCCATTTCATAAGAAATATGTGTAATGCACTGCTGCCTGAATCTGATCTATCACGTTTCTGCTAATACAAAACTTTCTAGAAACCAGACACAAAAGACTTACTAAAGCTTTTCCAGAGACTTGCCATGCCATTAATTAAGTGCATGTTAATGAGGATGGCATGCTTTCTAAATCCAAATCTAGCAATTTGGACAGAACTCAATAAATCCACGTTCCTGACAGGGTTTGAAGAACTACTAAAATGCCTGTTTGCAGTCGTCATTGGATAATAGAATGAATAAAGATAGGTGATGATATTTCCACATTTACTGAAGTTCCATGTGTTTTGTGATCCAACGTGAGAAATGACTGCAATATCTGTAAAGTAACGGTGGAGATGTATCTGATCATGCTTTGTCAATTGAAGTTGCCAAAGCACAGAGCAAGAGCTCATTTAACTCTGGGAGCTAAGCTTTGCAGATTCAGTTTGCAGTGATGAATCTGTTCCTAGTTTTGGTTCCATCAGAGACAAATAGCTGAAAAACTCACATTTCCTCATAAATGTCATGAGTTGAGATATTTCTCCAAGATCTTCATATAGCAGAGAATACTTTTGGGCTGACAGTCTTGCACAATGTTAAATACTTGACCTATAACTCTCAGGAGAGTACTTAATCACATTATGTCTTCCAGCTTGACCCAGAATTCTGGGTCCCCCTGTGACTGAGAAGGACCTTTTGAGGTGCAAGAGTGGAAGTCCTACCATCTTCCAGCTGAGCATTCCCCTCCTTGCAGAGATCATGAGAATACTTCTGGAGCACTTACCGTGGACTGCCATGCACAAGCCCATTTTGATGACAGCATCTGAGCAAGATTCTCAGCCTTCCTGGGGAGCTTATAGGACTAGTATGTGCACTTTCAGATTGCTCCCAACTTGGTGCAAATGAGGCATACAGCCATTCATGAACAACAGGCCACTGCAGTAAACAAGCACGTAGGGGTCTTGTGAGCATGGATAAAAAGCAATTCTTACTGCGGGAAATTACCTCACTTGCCCTTTTTCACTCTTATAGGACAATAGCTAGAGTAAATCTGCACAACAATAGAGTCAGATTTCTAATCACAAACTAATGTTTCCATTCACAGCACATTATTGGCCTCTGACCAAGTTCCATGTGGGTCCAATACTGCAATCTTCATTCAAATAAGAAGAGATTTATCAAAATGAGGATCGGATCTTTTGTCTATAAAATCAGCTGGTTCCTGTTAGAAGATTCATTCAATCATGATGACGTTTGTAATATCTCCACCAAAATCAGTTAAACTCATTCCTTTTGCTTTGCAAGATTTGTCTCATAGTGCATTATCAAAGCCTTTCTGTAACTCAGACCAGTGACTGTAAAGAATTATCAGAAAAAAATTCTGAAACTGCTTAGAAATACTGATTTCATGAGGTGGATGGGATGACTGTATAGAAATCCCCTTCCAAATTAATAGCATTTGAATCCTGAACCAAATGTAACACAATAAAATTGTCTTTAATATCACAATGATTTTAATGAGTTTAGAACATTTCAGTCACAATAATAAAACACAGAATCATAAATAACACTAATAATAACAACAGATAAATTCAAAGAATAACTATTGCATCTATCTGATAATAACAATGGTAAGAAAATGAGAAATTAAATCAAATCCAAAAATGAACTTTCAATTGAAAGCTTTCTATGCAGGCATCTTATAATTTAAAGTATGTCTAAAATAAAAGTAGTAAGAAAATGTTAAATATTCTCCCATAATATTCATATTCCAATTTTTTTCGGTTTCATAACTTCCATCTTTGTTTTTCAGTATTTGGGGCAAAATTCCTGGGAATGCTTTTCATGGTTAGCTTCCCATTTATCATGTCCCTTCTGTTATTTGTTCCTAGGAGGTAAGAAATGACAGTAAAGGAAAAATAACGGATCAGTGAAAGAAAATTATAGACAAATTATCTAGCTTTGGTCTCATTTTCTATAACACTATAGGTACTCTTCATTTGTTAAAAATGAGAAATGACACATTATAGTTTCTAGGTACTGTTAAATGCTGAATCCATCAGACCTATGGTTCCCAGACTATTTGTGAATCCAGCATTGGACTATAGCTCATGCTATTCATTAATCCAACTGGCTTTTTTGCATGTGACCCAACCTGTAGTTTAGAAACTGCTTATGCATCCCGTGTTGGACCTCTAGTTATAGTTTTGTAACACCAGCAACATTTTTGAGAGGACTGCTGCCAAAGAACAAATAAGACCTACACTTAAAGAAACAGAATGTGTCCTAAAACTTCCTCCAAGAAAAAGGAGAACATTACTCCCTGTCGTTATATTTCTGAAGAAACATTTAATCCGTGAGCTAATTGATTTGTTTTAGCAGAAGAACTGTCCTTTTCTCTCTTTTCTTTTTTTTTCCTCTTTTTTTTTTCTTTTATTTTCTCTTTTCTTTCTCCGCTGTGAAACTAGAATGCCATCAGTGAAGATCTTCTTAATAAACTGCTTTGAGACTATTTGGGACAGAAATGTTTCTTATAATTATTAGTTATAGCTAAAGATAAAATGATAAAGGCAAATTAGAGGGCTGCAGCTATTAAATCTCTATTAGTGACTTTATCCAACAGCATGCAACAAACATATTACTGCAAAGCACACATTAAATATATCATGCACATGTAGCCAGATAGTTGAAGGACATTACAAATAATGCAAATATTTGCATTCTTTTTCTATGGGGATGTGTTTATTTCTGTAACATGAAGCAGTCCAAGCTCATCTAATAGAAGAATTGGTGGTTTTTTCACGGCAAATACATAAATCTTTCCCCAAGGATGTTTTCTTGTAAAACTTATGTGGCTCATGAGCAGGACAATATGGCCATGTTAGACCTTGACCTAAAAAACAGGTCTTCACTGTTAGCTGTCTTGCTGATGCTTAGAGGTCTCTGTTAGTGATCAGGACCTGCCTCTGCTAGGCACCTCACACATACGGAGGAGCAAAATTTTGTCTTCCCTAAAAACTTCAGAGGCTTAAGGAAATAATTTGCTCCTCAGTCAGGCAGCTGAGGCTGGTGCAAACACCTCACAAAAGGTAGGTGGATATTCCCCAGCTGAGAAAAAGGGCACAAAGCCTTTGGTGCCCCTCCAGGCCATGTTCTGAACTGCTGACTGCAAGGAAGTCTTGTTTTTCCATTTTTGACATATCATAGCTGTGTTCTCTTTCTCCCTGTTTTCTTCCCATTTTTGTTGTTGTTGGGGATTTTTTGTTCCTTTTTTTTTTTTTTTTTTTTTCCTCTCATTCCCTTTCAAACCCATCACTGTGTTGCCACAGAACTCATTCCAGCCATCAAGGATTTAAATTTAGCTCTGGTAGAAGTCAGAGGGTAGCTTATGCGCCCACCTCTGGTGATGTAAGGCTAACCTCAAGGTCCACACTTCCAGCTGAGCCCAGTGCTCAGCCCAGGAAAGCTAAACACACTGATTTTCCCATGCCCTCAGAGAGGCCTGCAAAGCCTCTCTGGGCTGCCTGGTGGCAACCACTGGAGTAAACAAAAAGAAAATTCAGCACAGTCAGTTCTTGTTTAATCCTTATGCATCAGGATTGACCTGATCAACTCAGCAAGGCTATGCCAGGTTCTGTCACCTGAGGGACATGGCCCCTGCTCTGAGGAGCCTGCCTTGAAGTTCACTGGGCAACTTTCAGCCAAAATCTTTGTGTTTCCTTTCCAGCACTGGCTGCTTTTTCCAGCCCTCTGGCATTTCTCATGAAACATGTACTCTTGCTATTATTGTGAGACAGTAATGCTAATGTTATAGTAGCACCCAGAGGCCTGGAATGAGGTCCCATCAGGTTGCACACTGAACACAGCAGTGGGTTTTGGCCAAAGTGTAAGCCCTGCCATGGCAGCAATCACTGGTGTGTGCCTGCAGGGGAACTGGAGGTATTGAGCTGGAGGAGACCCCTGTGGCTGACAGGGAGATGCACACTGGCCATGCCTGTCTTCAAATACCCAACCTTTTGTGCTGAGGGCAGGTTTTCACCCTCCTTTTCACAGCCTCAAGAAGTCCACTGGAATGAAAAGTTATAGGATGCAACATAAAGTAGAGGGTAAGATGGGGAGGTCATAGTGACCCTCGAAGAAGAAGTAAGAGAAGATCAGATCTGTGCATCAACATCGGTCTGTTTTTCAACAGAAATACTCCAGAATTAGTTTCTCTGAAAGAGAGACTTTTAATGGCTTAGGGTAACCAACAATTGGTTTATATTCCCTCCTGGGATTCCAAGATCACCCTTTCACATCCAAAAGGGAGAGAAGATGTGCATGCTTCCAACTTCTGGCTCTCAGATACACCTTTAGAAATTGTACAGTGCCCTGAAAAAGGATTACAGAGGAGATATCACCAAACAAAGCCTGTCTGAAGGACATTTTCCATGGTTCAGATAAGTGATCTGCTGAAGAGAAATGGAAGTCCACTGCACATTTGCTCATTCATTTATATTAAGAATGTAAAAAAAAAAAAAAATTATTCAATTAGCTTAAATTAAATTGGTTAAATATTTAACTATTATAGCATGAGAAGACTCTAGTTATTGTGCCATTTTTTTTAATGGAGAAGCAATTATTGATTGACACATGCCATTTATTGCTACTCTTGAAACATTATGTGTTAACAGAATTAACATTCCTCAGTCCTAGTGCTGCCATTTATTCTCTGTCCTAGAGTACCTGGAGACTGATGCCATGCTTTATCATTCTGCAAGGTACTCTGCAGCCACGTAAGGTTTTGGAAATTCTCTTTTGAAGACTTTTAAAACCACGTTCATGATTTCTGGACTGGTTTCTCTGTTAGTTTAGATTGGCAGCCCTGCATTGACTTCACTGAAAGTCTGGCAATTTACACCAACTGTGAATTTTGATCTTTATTTCTTCTTCTTTTAATTTCTGAGGACAGATTGGTTTATTTTAAAACCTGGCTGCTGATTCAAAATGTGTGAAATAGCTTTATTTTGCTGCATAAATATTTTTAAACAGTATTTTCAAGGATTTTGCAATGAGCTACGTGAAGCTGGCAAAGCTCTGGTACCCCCTTCATCTTGTGCAAACAGAATTATGTAAAGAATAGGCCTCTGGGACATTAACATGTTCAAGCAAAAAGGACATTAAAAAGCAGCTTTTTTCTCAGTGACCCTTAACCTTTCCTCATCCTGGCCCCTGGAGTAACATTCCACCATCTAGATATTTTACCTGATTTATCCTGAGAATATTTTCTCTATACCCCTGATAGAACCAGCTGGCCAGTTCACTGCTTGCATTTGCCATCACTGCAGTGAACAATTTATCTCATGCTGTGAGTCCCTCGGTATATAAAGCCCATTCCAGATTCAATTAAATTTCTAAGTGTAGGCACAAGGCCATCTAAAAGTTGTTTTTCCCTTGAATTTAATGAGGTTTGGCCTAGAAAGTTGGTCAGCTGGCCTAGTAGTCTTTCCCACATAAGGGACGCCTTTCTTCCTTACTCAGAATTACCTCAAGATCTTCTTAGCAGCCAGTATTTGCTTAGCCATACACCTTCCTAAAATGCTTTAATGTGATGGAGCTGTTGAGCATTTCTAAACATAGATGCAAATTTGAGACTGTACTGTAAATGGTTTCTGCATCCCTTCGAGCATTGTCTAAGGCCAAAACTCATAGCCAAGGAAGCAAGTCTAAAACCTTGCCATGAAAATCAAGGCTCAGTGTCTGGCTGTCAAAGGAGGGCTGCACCCCCTCTGAGGCTGCAGGGATGCTCTGCCTTCTCCAGAGCTGGCATTCACCCAGCTCCCTGCACGTGCCTCAGCATCCTCTCCCTAATCCAAGGTTTTCTTTCCCTTCTCAGCAGTGTACTGGGGAAGCAATATCAACTTTGTGCAACATACAGTCTCTTTCCTGATGATGAAGAAATTTTCCTCCTCAGTTCTAACCACTCTTATTCCAGGCTTCCAGTCAGCTGTACACTGGTATTTCCACAGGAAAAAGTTAACAAATTGGGTAACAGCAAGATATAGACCAGATACCAACATGTATGTGGGATGATTTTGATCCCTCCTTCGAGCCTGAATTCCTTTCACTTCTTCATCTCCAAGGGTTGTGGTGTGCATAGTTGTGCAAGGTGGGTGAGAGCTGCACAGCCAGTTCCAATCCCAATCCCAACACTAAGAGTTGTGACAGGTCTTTGGGCATTAGAATATTGATGGCTTCTTCTGGCCTTTGCTTCATTTGGGAACCTGTTTGTCTTGCACCAGTGCACTTCTCCATCTAACAACAAGAGATGCTGCTTTCTTTCACCTGCCCCAGATCTGCCCCCTGCCTGCCCCTGCTGCCCAGATATATCTCACTTTGCATTTCCAGCCCCGAGGGACTGCTTCCCTAGCTTCTTTGTCGTTCTTCATTCTTGAATGTGTGTGATGCATCCCCATTGCACACACACAAATGCACTGCTGGTACATCTGCTCCTGCAGAGATTTCCATTGCTCTCTGCCCATCCTCCTGCTCCCAGTTTTCCCATTCACAGCGTGGCAGCTGGGGCTGGCCAGGAAGAAAGCCTGGGGATGGGCACCCACCTGAGCTGCTCTCTTCTCCTGAAGGTGTAGGGGCAAGGCACAAGGGGCCAGGCAAGGAGGGCTTCCTCCCAAAGGCAAAGCTGAAATTTATTATAGGGCTGGAGCAAGATCTTTCCTGGCTCTGCTCCTGAGAAAATCATGTCAGTGAGAAGAGCTGGCAGCACTGCTGCCGGCTCCCCCGGCTCCTCAGCCCTGGAACACAGGCTCAGCACTCGGCCCTGCAGCTTCTGAATCGCGGCTGAGCCGCACGTGGAGCTGGCTGTCGCTGCCGGCCTCTGCTCTCCCTCTCCATGCCGCTTCTATGAATCACAGGTGTTGTGCATTTCCCTCCGTGGACTGAAAGGAGTTTTCAAGAGCTCCAAAATCACTCAAAGTTAATGGGAGCCGGGAGCCCAAAGCGCCCCTGAGGAGCTGCACTGCCCCAGAGCTGCTCAAGCCCTGGTGTGTGCTGGAACTGGGATTCCTAAGTCACAGGATGCTTTTAAAAATGTGTTTCGCTCTCTCACACAAGTAGGAGCCAAGAGCTTGAGAGTTTTGGTCTTGCTTCTGCAATTAAACTGTTCTAAGTTTTTTTAGGCAACTCACAATCCTACTGAGCCTCTTTCACCATCTGTAAATGAGAGATAACAATACTTAACATCCTTCCAAAGTAAATGTTAATGAGACTTCAGCAGCTTACGTCTGCATCGGGTCTTGGAGATACAAGGCACTGGAAGAGCATTATGTGCTGTTGTTACTAATTGTGAATATCCTTCGCTTTAGCTTGTTGTCAATTATTATTAAAAGTGAGAATTTGTGATCCAATGTAATATTACTCAGAAAAGATTTAGTATCTTTCACAGCCTGTAAATAACTTTGTTGTATTTGTCTGATGCAGAGATGGTAATAGGAAACAGATTTCAAAAGCGGTGCAAAAAGGAATGTGTGGTTGTTCTGACAATATAGTTTTCTTAAATTTAAACCTGATAAATCAACTTTGGACTTATATTCTCTGTGAGGAGGATATTTTTAAGTGAAGCAACATAAATGAGATCCTTAACTGGAACATAAACATTAGCACTATGTTCCTACCCTTCTGGTAAATTCTAATGAATAAACTGACAGATGTCGGGGCTTTAAACAACATTTGGCAAAGCAGTATAGAGAATTTGTTCACAAATTGCAGAAGGAATCTGAGGTGGATCTTCCTTTTACCAACTTTTTAACCCCAAGAAGTGAAAAATGACACACTCATTTCAAGTCTAGACACATGAGTGTCATGAACGGCACTGGGACATTTAATCTGCTTAGCAATACTCTTTGTCTTCATTACCATGAAATACCTATCTGAAGCCATCTAAAATTTGGCAAATTAAGGGTAATTAAGCTGCAGTGAAGATATTAGATCCACTAACCCCCTCAATGGGAAAATTACACGGGCACAAGAGAGCTCTGCTCAGCTTCCTTCATCTTTTCCCTTTTCTTTATTCCCTCTGGAACCACAGGATTCTAGATACAAACTTCGTATCTCCAGCATGAATGTCTGGTTTTCCTCCCCCATTGTGTTCATTCCTATGGATTCACACTACCACGGGCTTCCCTGTAATGCAGGCTATCCCTAAAAATCAACGTTACTGTAAGGGGTGAAATAGCTTTTGGCTGTAGTGTCATGAAGAAGTCAGCTTAGGAGATGCAGAAATTTTCCCAGGGATATGGGATTGCTGGATAGGGTTTTCCTCTTAGAGACTTCCATCCCCAGTTGACTGAGCCTACATTCCCTAACACCAAAGGGTTCCCAACACTTCTGGGCCCCGGTGCACCAGCTGAAGGATTACTGACGTTGCTGTACTTCTCCTTTGCACACAAGTATGGGTCACTGACGCAAAGCAGCCGATTTGTCTGTGGAAAATGAAGTCTGGGCTCTTGCTTTCATGGCTGAGGGGTTTTTTATGCTCTCAAGCCTCATAAAGCCACCGTGCAGCTCCAGGTGTATGCATGGGTTTGTGTGTTTTTAATTTGGCTTCTTAAATACTTCAGATTAAAATCCATAATATTTTTCTAATATAATAGAAAGTTTGGAAGAGTCAGCTCTAATTAGTTTTATTATTGCTGGTAGCAGCTCTTGGCATACTTAGATTTTTAATGGAATCTTGAGTTCTGTGGAGCTGGAGCACATAGGCATTTCTCACAAGAACAGGAAGGAGTGAAAATTCTAGTCTTTTCCATATTTCTAAGCAGCCGGTTATTTTGGAATCTATTACAGATGTATCCCATTAACTGTCAAGTTACTTAGTAAACCCACCAAATTACTGCACACTCACTCAATAAAAGTGCTAGATATATAAACTAGCAAGGAAGTTCTCAAAGTTTTGTTTAAACCTCAACAGGGGAAAAAAATGTTTGGGTTTGGTTTTTTTGTTTTGTTTTGTTGTATTTTTTGGGATTTTTGTTTTGGGTGTTTGTTTTGTTTTGGTTTGGATTTTTTTAAGCAAGAAGTATAGCCAGGGAAAATGAATGCTAAAAAACTAGCAGAACAAAATGAGGGCTTACATTTCCAAACCTCGACATACCACATGTGCCTATAAAATACAGGAAATGGGTACAAATGTGAAGCTGCACACAGGATTAGAGGCACATGAACACATTTAAAGCAGGTGGAAATAATGTCAGCTGGAGCTGTAATGTTAGGTTTCTACCAGGAGGCAAAGAGTAGATGTGGCTGTACTGCCATTAAAATATTCTTGATACAATTTTCTGAGAAGAAAGCATAAACACAAAAAATTTCTGGCATCCTTAAACAAATGTACAGATGTTAGTTGCATCTCTTCCCCTTGCTTTTAAAACAGGAAAGCCTCCAGGCCTTCAGTTCGACTGCAAAATCTTCCAAATCAAGAGAGTTACTTTGTCAACAAAAGAAGCCTTGGGCAACAGCACAAAAGTGACTTTTTTTTTGTCAACTGGCATTACAATATCATGCAAGGCCAACACATGGCATCAAGTTATTGGGAAATCTGTGGTCTGGTGCTAACTTATCCTCAAATAGGTGTGTCATGCATTAAAACAGTGATGGGATGTACAGAGAACAATAAGATGACCTCTACTGCCCCCACAGACTCATGCCTACAAGATCAGCACAGGCAGGGGTAATCCTCTGTAAAACTTCTGTTTTCCCTCACATTTACCAAATAGGACCCTTTGGGGTACTCCGTATCAGAAAGAGCCTTCCGGGATCAGTGTAAGGTCTACAGAGGAATCAAGCTTTTCATCTCTTTTCAGATAATGCTACCATCAGTGAGGGTAAAAGTAATTTGTCATTAGCTCTGCCCAGTGCTACAATCTCCTCCTTCAAGGTCCTGGGGGCAGCTTGAGCTACCAACCCACCAGCCAGGTGCAAGGGCTAAGAGATACCACAGAGGCAAAGCACATGATGGCCCCAGTCCTGTCTGCATCCTCTGGGATATGAGCTGCTCTGTCTGCACAGTTGGTAAAGTTTACTGCATCCTGTGCCTCTCCTGCCAAACTCTTGCTCACAGTGAGGATCCAAATCAAAGGCTCTTCTACTTCTGCAGCCCTGCTTCCTCATAGCAGCTTAGATTACACATTTTCCATGGACTAGAGGAGCACCCATATCCTACGGCTTAAAAGCAAAGCCTGAAGAATTGCCCGGTCCAAAGAAATTTGTGTTTCCAAAAAAGACAAAATGCGAATGATTTCAGAGTCTGGAATCCCTTCAATCGGCGCTTTCCAAAAACAACCCTAAGCCCTGCATCCAAAATCTACTGAGGGAGAGAAAACAAGCAAACCTTTCCCACTTCTGAAGATACGGCATACTTGCTTCAGTGCCCATTAAATGAGATAGTAAGTTTTCCTCTTCTCTGCCAGGTTAAACTATAGCTATTCCTTCCCATTATCTTGTACTGTGCTCTTCCAGAGCACAAATAAAGCACCATCTGGCCCTTCATTAACTCTATTTGATTTCTTTTGATCTCATGTAAACGATGAGAAAAAGATCTAAGACTCCCTTCTCCTCTTTAGACATGTGCATAACTCACATCAGTGTCAATGAGAGTTAAACATGCCTACGGAGAGGAAGAAATAGAAACCACTGTGTGTTTCACTGTCGCATCTTTGCATTTGCAAAATGGAAACAAAATGGTCCAAAGCCTAATTCCCAGATCACATTCCTCCAAGTCTCAAAGTGAACCTCAGAGAGTATGTAGAAATACCAGGATACTGTGACAGGACACAATGGGGTTGTTGATGTTCTTATTCATAAAGAAATCCTCTCGATTGTCATGAATTCAAGCCCAAAGGAAGAAAAAAAGAAAAAAATTTAAAATGCATTTTGAAGTTTTCGACAATATGCTTGATCTTCTGTTTATATACAAGACAGAATTTGCTGTAAATTAAAGCCCAGGGTCACGGTGCTTTCCAAATCTCCTCTTTTATTTGCCGTCCACAACCCTCCTCCCTAAACAGCACCATCACTCCCCAGATGAATGGAGCACGTTCAGCATTATCTTTTCTCACTGCTGGTCAGTTTGGAAGGACAAAAGATGGTCCCTCTGTTTTGCGTTGGGTAAAGAAGCAATGGCTCTGGAGAGCTTGCCGTCGCCAGTTAATCTTTCCAAGGCGCGCAGGGAAGATTGCGCCGACGTAGCATCTCGGACGGTAAAGGCTGGGGGTACCTACAGCCGCGGGAGAACCGCCGTCACCCAAGGAGTTGTGGTCAGGCCGGGGGGAGGGATGTGGCATTCCCCCTCACATCCCTGGAGGGGGGTACCTGAGGGATGTAGTGGGATGCTGAGGCGTTCACTCCGTCCTGCACCACACGCTGGCACTGAGGATCCCGCTGTGCTCTCCTGCCAGGGGGTTTCCCAGCCTCCGTCCCACACCTCAGCATTCCCTTCAGCCCCTCCAGTGAAACTTTCCACGGAACAGGTAATGAATGGATTGCAGGGTACAAAAGTGTGTTAAGAACAGCTAAGTTCTTAACACGTCCGAGAGTTCACCATTCAAAGTGTATGCCCTCTTGCACCCAGCTGAAGCCCTCTCTATGCGTGTGTGCACATTTGTACGCACACCTTACACACCCCAGGCCTGTCTCTGCAGTCCGGGTACTCCCGAGGAACGCCCGCTCTGCTGCAGGACGCGACGGGCGCTTTGCAGCCGGACCGGGGCGAGAGGGAAGGGCTCCGCGGGGCCGGGGAGGGCGGAGCAGCTGCGCGGGGCTCCGCGGGAGGGCACCGGCTGTGCCCAAGGAGCTTTGAGCCCTTTGGTGGCACTGCGGGTGCGGAGCGCGGACACGGCGGGCGGGAGCCGGGCCCTGACAGCCGGTCCATTTCGTTCCCCTGGCGTTCAATGTGGGCTATGATCTGGTGTAATAATCAATAATCATCCTGTAGTCTTTGAACACCAGGGGGCTGAGAGGACTTTTCAAGACAAATTCCTCCGGCGATGATGTATATTTCACACTTACTGTGCACTTTCCACTGAGAAAAGAGAAAGAAGGAGAAAGGAAGAAAAAAAAAATTAAAAAGAGGAAAAAGAAGAAAAAGGAATAGAATGAAAGAAGGAGACACTAAAGGAAATAATTGCATTTATCTACAGGCATGAACAACTGAAAGAATCTGGACCGCAAAGCATGACCGTATTTAATATATGATAGTGCAATCGATATACATGTATGTGTGTATATGTGTTTGGACATACATATAGATTTATATTATTATGTATGTCTGCATGGATATACAAGCAGGCATTTGTTTGTTGTTAAAAAGGCGCCGAGGGACTTTACCCACGCAAAGTTTAGAGATTTTAAAGCCCCGCTTTCCTTGAGTCCCCCACTAGCGCCTTGGACTCGCCCAGCTCCCCGGGTAATTACGAGCAGAGTGCTCGCACAGTTCGAAAAACCGTCTGCCTTTCAGCACAACATCGAAAAAACAATATATTTGAAAGATATATCTTGTATGCAACACTTGATAAGGAACTCGGAGAAAATGATTTCTTGGATGTTCCTCTGAAACCATTTTGGTCCGGCTGATTGCAGAGGAATTTGATTTTGACGAGCCAAATCCCTTCATTCAGGTGACAGGGTGAATCGGGCCATGCTCAGGGGCTCGGCCGGCACCTCATGCAGCGGGTGACGGGGGCAGCGTGGGGAGCCGGGGTGCGTGGGCTGCTTTTTTGATGCCTTCTTCAACAATTAAAACTGAGCCCAAATAGAGCTCAGTTTTCTCCTTCATCGATTCCTTTCTGGCCCTAAAGCCTACCCGCCTGCCACTTTCTCCGACATCTCCCCAATAACTCGCTCGCCTGCCTCTTCTTCGGTGTCCCGGGACGCGACGGCCCCGCTCCCGGGCAGACTGGCCCCGAAAAACGGGCACACGGAGCGGCTGCGGGCAGTGGCGACGTTCCAGCACGGGCACGGCACTGCGGGGAGCCGCGGCTGCCCCCGGAGGGTCCCGGAGTGCGCGGTGTCCCATCACTGTCCCCAGACGTGGGCCACTGCCAGTCCGTGGCTGGCCTGGGCTTCGGGGATGTTTGCGAGGGAGGAAAAAAAAAAGCCGAAAACGAGTGCTGCCCCCGGAGTGCGCGTGTTTGCGCTCCCTCGGCAGCGAGAGACGCGCGGGGCTGATCCGAAAATCCCGGCGTGAGGCTGCGAGGCGAAGCCTTCGGGCTTCCAGCGCCGCGTCCCGCTGCTCGGGAAAAGACCAATCGGCGAAGGTGCGTTTCAGTCAGCGAGACAGTGCAATTCCCCTCGCATATAAACACAGGAACGGCCTTTCATGAAATTCAGACAACTTTGTAAAACACCATCTACTCACACGTTCACACCGAGAAGAGCAGTAAAAGGATATGAGTGCAGGGTCTGGATTTTATATTTTCCTGTCCTCTGGGGTCTGGTTTTAGACGGAGGGGATTTTTTTTTTTTTTTTTAATTTTTATTTTAGGGATTTTTTTCTTTTTCTGTGTGGGGAAAGATTAACCTTTCGAGCTGAGAAATACAGGTGCCCCCAGGAATTTCTCTCCCCCCACCTCCTCTCTGCCGCCCGACGCACACATCTAGGAGAGAAGGGCCAAACCGTGTTCTCCGGGATAGGGAAAGAGAGATTACAACGCTGAAAGTTAAAACAAAGGGCTCTCGCGTTTCCCACAGACCAGTAGTGGGCTAGTCACGGCAGGGAAAAAGTCAGGTCCTTAGCAAGTGAGGCAAGAAGGAAGAAAGCCGGCTTAAGACGGAGAGGCAGGGACTTTCCTTCAGAAATTGGTCTACGCTTGGAACAGGAAAAATTGACTCTTCCCTTCACATCTGTCCGACTATTTCGGTTTATTTATATCTGACGGGGAAATATCGTCTTCTCCCTCTCCACCCTGGAAACAGGAAAAGCACTAGCAGCTCTCTCCTGCGGGATAAGCTTTTCTGTCGCCGGGAACAAGCGCTGCCCGCGGGGTCCGGCGGCGCACCTCCTGCTCCCGCCGCTGCCCGTGTCCCACAGAGGCTCGGAGCGCCTCTCTGGGCAGGCTCGTGTTTGCGGGGAGCCCGGCGAGGCGCGGAAAAGGAGGCCCGATCCTGCAGTCACACCCGCACAGCGTTCGGACTGAGCAGAGACCGTAAGGTCAGCTTCCGAAGCAGCCTGCTGGGCAGCTTCGCGGCCATAAAGTCCTTAAGTAACCTTGCATTAAAAACACAGGGAAAAAAAAAAAAAAATACTAGAGAAATAAAAAAAGAAAAAAGATAGAAAGAAACAAAACAACAACAACAACAACAAAGCCTTATTTGACATGGCTCAGTAATAAAATAATCCAAAAAGTTAAATCTTTCTTACTCGGGCGCACCAAGAAGGGAATCCGCAATTAGCTGCAAAATTCCCTGTGAGTTAATGAACTAATTTGTGATGTATAAATTAACGAACTGCTTTCTTCCTTTTTTTTTTTCCTTTTCTTTTTCTAAAACTTCTTTAAAATTCCCTAGATCTCCGTGGAAATATCTTTATTTATTTGTTATAATACACGAAAGCTACTACTGGGACACTCCGCAGTATTATATTGAAAGAACAGAAAATACTCGCTTGGGTACCCTTGGCTTTGTAAATAACTGCTTTGCCAATAGATGGCATAGTGTCCTTTCCATCGTGAGGAAGCTCCGCTTCCCCGTTTATTTACCTGTCTTGTTTGTTTTGCTTGCAGCATTTTTTTTTAACGTGTAAACGTCGCTTTGCATTTCCTTCCCCAGAGTACAGAAAACATAGATATCTTTAAAAAGGTATATTGCAAAAATTAAAATTACAGATGTAATACATACTGTGAAACCTATAAAAATGCGTTTACAATGGTTACTTAAAAAAGAAATTTATAACTTTCATATGTACCTTACTCGTGCAATATGCAACTGCCATATGTTTCCTAGTTCCATAATTCAGTTTTTCCTGGACAGCTGGAGCAGGTAGTACTTCTTAAAGTACATTTCATGTAATATGAGAACTAGCCCTGACTAAAGACCGAGGGTTGCCATAAAAAGACACAAACCCTGCTAAAAAAATGTTGTTTAACTACACATCATTTCTTACAATGGTATGATATAATTGTTCTTGTAGACCCACGTTATGATTAAAAGGGGATATACTGTATCTTTTTATTGCTGAAATACCAGCTTCGCAAACATAAATAAATCCAATTAGTGACTCTACCCTAAACTACAGTGATTTAAAGCTACCTGATTTAATTTTATTCCATACACGTTTTCATTTTTTTTCCTGAGACGATAATGAATATATGAGTTAAATTTATAAGAAAGCGATAAAAAAGCAAAGCCAGAGGTTTCTTCAACCCTCATTTAGCGTTTGCAAACGCTTATTTTGTGACAGAAGTAATGAAAAGGCTATTTTTAAAAATCGTTTGTCTGGAACGAAAAATAAATATAAGTGGGAGCAGCATATTAAAGAATGGAGATTTCCCTCAAAATTATTCGTACTCGTAGCTATGTAATTGGGAATTAAAATAGTAGTATAAACGCTATAAAACGCAATCACCAGAATGTTTATAATTTTAACAAGGATGCCTTTAAACTGTGTTTTCAATGCTTTAATGCAGTCCCTCAGCATTTTCACCCGTCCGGAAAGCCGGTCGGTTGGCTGAGCGTTTATTTCCGTGAGCTGATCTTATTTATACACCGCAGCAGGGGAGCGACTATTTTTTCCCCCTAACTTTTCAAAGGAGACCTGAGGCAGCGGGGGCAGCGCCCGGTGCTGCCGGCCGGGCCGAGGGGCTCGGGGGGCACGGGGAAAGGCCGGTGCCCGCCGCGGGGGGATGAGCGCGCCCCGTCGGCGGCTACGGCGGGCTGGCCCCGACCCGCTCGCCCCCTTCGGTGCGCGCCCGTCCCGCGGTGCTGGAGCGGGAACAAAACTTGTCACGCCGTATCGATGAGCCCTCCCCTAAGCCCGCTCGCGGCGACTTTTTGGGGGCCGCCGTAGCCACGCTCCTTGGCAGGTTGGGCTTTTGGCTTCGGCGCGGCCGGCGACAACCGCAACGCGGCTCCCCGCGGTTCAGCCCAAACCTGGGTCACTCCAGGCGACAAAGGGCTCTGTGCGCGATGAGAGCGCGAGGGCTTCCTCTGTCTTCCCCGGCCCTGCTCCCTTTTCTCGGCTCCCGAGCTAGGAGCACAGAACGGGATGCTGCATGTTCCGTGGTCCTGGAGGCTGGCTACAGAGCGGCCTCGTCATCCGCTTCTTTTGGGACCCGTCAGTCGAGTTACGTAGTTTGAAGCCGGGGAGTCTGAAGTGTCGGGAAACCGACCCCGCTCCCTCTCGCTCCGGCTCGGCCGCAAAGCTAAAGCCCGTCGGGCGGGCGCCCTCGGCGGTGTGTTCGGGCCGGGCCCCCGGACGAATACCAGGGGCTTGCCCACGGCCGCAGGGGCCCCGCGAGCCTGGGCCCGGCGTGGGATCAGCCCAGGCATCGCCTGAGCCCCGCGCTGTGAGCCGCGCTCGTTTTGCGCCCGAGGAAGGTGACACACGCAAGCGGGAGCACGGGCCGGGCCGTTCTCGTCGGAAGCTAATAAAGAGCCCCGCCGCCGCTCCGGCCGACCGTGCCTGCCGGCTCCCTAGGGCCACCTCTTCCGTCGGGCTGCAGCCCACCTGGCAGCGGGGAAAGCAGCCCGGCCGAAGGGTCCTCGGTGGAGGGGACGTAAGGGCTCCGGGGGACTTTCCTGCCTCTTTTAAATTTAAGCCACGCTTAACCTTCTCTCAACCCTTTCGAGGGTCATCTGTATTGTGGGGACAGTCGCTCTAGGCTTACTGTTCACCCCGTTATAGAAGACCTGGAAGTGCTAATTGGCCCCCGACATACGCTCAGCCGCAACCAAGGGCAAGGGAGAGGAACGAGGGCGAAGGTGCACTCGGGATGCACAGAAATAGGGTTTACAGACTACTTTCTCACCGGCGCCTGTAACTTTTTCTGCAGTTGATAATGTTTGAGTGACTAGCGGCCGTCAGCTCCTTGCTGTCAGTTTTACACGCCACGTCTCCTTAGGGTGAAGCGATTAGGCTCACTTGGGGGGCGGAGGGAAGAAGAGGCTAATGATATATGTTTTCCTTAGTGCCCGCTTCTATGGATCCCTGCTGGGTAGCTACAGAAAATCATGTCTTTGAAGGGAAAAGGATCCTGTAGATATTTTATACTTTGGTGTCGCCCGGCTTCAATGTCCGAAAAGATTTTCAAAAATCACTGTGAATGGCAGAACATGGCCATAACCTTCCTGTAAATGTCCCCCAAGATTCTCGAAGGGAGGACAGGAAAATATCTTTCTGGTGGAAAACAATATTTTTTTCCCCCCCTGAAGCCTAAATAAGTGACTCTCCTACATCAAATAAACACTGCCTCACCAATTGCCTAAAAACCCAGACTGCATTTTAAAGTCCGGAAATAAAAGTAACCCCAGAAAAGTGTTTTGGATATATATATTATTTCATTAGCAGATAACTATATATATAGATTCTTCTCTCTTTCATCATCCCATAAAAAATTAGTCGGACAGACATATGGAAAACAGGTTGTTCGATAAATTTAAATCCCAACAGTTATTTCAAAAAGTCAAGAAATGAAAACAACATGCCACATAGCAACCGACAGAAATCTAGGGAGGAGTAAAATAATCAACAACAAGGGGCATTCCTCTAAAAATAAAAACAATCCGGGCGATCTGTCCATCCGCCGTAGAGCGGGCAGGCTGCGCGCACCCCGCTGTGCGGCTTGGAGGGGTGCGGAGCGGTGTGGAGCAAGGGGTCAGGGTCTCCTCGGCGGGAACGCGCGGCGGCTGGTTCTAGAGGGAGGGAAAAGAATAAAAAACGGGCAGGATCAGCAACCCCGTGCCCAGAGGCTTCTACAGGAGCTCCGCGGCACCACCGCCGCATTCGCCCCTGTCCCTGCCTGCACGCCGCAGCCGCCCTCCGCCGGCGCTGCGCCGCGGAGAGCCCGCCGGAGGAGCGGGGCAACTCGCCCGCCCCAACGCCGGCAGATGCCGGCGGCCGCTCGGGGCCGGCCCCGCACTCCGCACTCCGCGCCGAGTCTCTCCACTAGCTCAGCCTTGCCCTAAAGCTCCCGCGGCCCCCGTCGCTCGCCCCCGGGCCCGCCGCCACGGAGCGCGCCCTCCTCCTCCCGGGCCGCGGCGGCGGGGGTCGGTACCTGCTCCCGCGGGCCCCGCCGGGGCCGTGGCACCGCTGGCGGTGGCGTGTGTGGCCCGGCGGCCGCGGGCGGCGGGAGCGCGGAGCGGGGCGGCGGAAGGCACCGTCGGAGAGGGGCGGGCGGGTGAGGAGGCTGCGGGAGCGCCCTCGGACAGATGACATCCATTTCCTTCCTTCCTCTCCTCTATCGATCTCATCTCCACCGCGACGGCGTTTAAACTCCTGCAAGATCCTCTAGCTTAGCACATTTCGATCACTCTCGCACATCTGATTTCCTTCAGATTCAATCACGGCTGGAAAGGCAGAGCAGACAGACTTTAGACCACGGAACAGTTAATATGTCCCAGATTTAATGTAAAGATAAACTAACTCCACAGCACTGTTCGTCGGTGACAGGCATTAAGCATTTTCTACTCTCCTATCAATTTAGAGCGACAGCAACTGCAGAGCAGTATTTTCGTAGTGACGAATTTTTCACAGACAAGAGAGTGCTCCTACGGCGGTTTCGTTTCTGTTTTATTTTTTTTTTTCCTTAATTAATTATCTTTCTGTCACATACCTAATTTTTCACGTCTGGAAAGTACTTTTACAATTTTAACGCTGATAACCTTATTCGAAGGGATAATTTATCTCTAGCGTATGTTTATTAATCAGCCCATTCCTCACAGTCTCTGACGAAACATCTATTGAAATTAGCGATAAATTTGCATTTTACGGGTAGGTAAAATGCGATAGTGGAAACGGTTACGTCTCCTAAATGGCAGCTATTTCCGTTTCAGATTACGATCAGAAATCTCAGCTGTGCCACTCGACGGCCCGAACAGGACCTCCAAGGCTGTGACACAGGCGAACCACATCACGAATTTCCTTCTCTCAAAACAGAATGAGTTTGAGATCCTAGTTCCCTAAACAGTGAAATTTGCCCCTATGATTTTTTTACAACTGGAGGGTTTCTATTCTGTTTCTTTCTGGGAAGCACGTCACTCCCTTTAGTTCTGAGGATTAAAAACAAAAACAAAAACAAAAACAAAAAAAAGGGGGGGGGGGGAGGGGGCAAATATCCCAATAAAAAAAAAAACGAAAACAAGAAATCACAACAAAAATATCACTACCTTTTTTCATTTCCCTGGACATTCAAAGGAAAGATTATCTGGTTCCAAAACTTCAAGAGTTTTACTCACTGGAAAGATACGAAAGAGGATTTTCCCTGTAACTATTTTATGCACCTAAATATGATTATTACTAAAGTTGCTGCGGCTGGATGCATCGATGTTGATACAAGGTTCGGTTTAATTGTCGTTTTATTGCAGCCTCAGCGCTAACGGATTTGGTTTAGCGGAGGTTGTGGATGTTACGCTGGAACCTCTCTGCAGCCAGAGTTTGAATAACAACGCGATGAATCTCCAAGCGCAACAGTAACAGCAATAATTCCTAATTCCTTACAGCAAAACGTCATTTTTTAACGTCCGAACGGTTTTCCCGGCCGAAACGCTGCGCTCCAGGGGAACCCTCCCTTCCCTCTGCGTTTCGGGGGAGATAGGTCTGGGGGCGAGGGCGTCCCTTTCGCGTCCATTGCGGGTGTATGTGCCGCGGGCCGGGGGCGCGGGGCCGCTCGGGCCCGGGCGGAGGCGGGCGCGGGGACGGCGGGGCGCTCCCCCGGCCGCGGCGGCGGGGCCCCCTGGAAGGGCGGCGGGGCCGGGGCGGCGCTGATTGGGCTGCGGGCGGCCGGGCCGCACCGCCCCCGCCCCGCGGCTCCGCCCGGCCCCCGCCGCCGCAGTGACACTAATGAGCGAGTTCTTCCCACAGGTCTCCTGCCTGGAAGTGCTGACAGATCAAGGCAACAAATTTCAATTACAAGCCCTAATTTGTGTCCGCAGAGCGTTTGTTACCCATGTCAGCCCTGCCTGGCCCATCAGACGGGGCAGAACGTGGAGGAGGAGGAGGAGGAGGAGGAGGAGGAGGAGGGGGAGAGAAGGAACGCATCTGCAGAAAGGAATAGATTTTTTTTTCCACTTTAAAAAAACCCAAAACAATCCCCCCCTCCCAAAAAAAAAAAAAAATTCTTGGCTGATAACTCGGATTTAAAAAGAAAGGCGAGGAAAAGCCCCAGCCCCTTGCCTGAGCGGTCGGGAGGACGGGCGGGCGGCCGGCGCGGCGGGCCGGGCGCGGGTGCCGGCGGCCGCGGGGCGCCTGGATGCGCGGGCTGTAGGGTGGCGGGCATGGCCGACAAGCGGCGGTCCTCGCCAGGCACCACCATGAGCCTCAAGGCTCACGCCTTCTCCGTGGAGGCTCTCATCGGGGCCGAGAAGCAGCAGCAGCAGCAGCCGCCGCCGCCGCCGCGGCAGCCCAAGCGGCGGAAGCTGGGCGGCGAGGACGAGGCGGCGGAGGACGAAGGCGGCAGCGGCTGCTGCGCCAAGAGCTCGCCCGCCGCTGCCGCCGGCAGGACCTGCGGCGACATGGACCTGGGCTGCGCCGCCCGCGCCCCCGCCGGTGAGTGCCGCGCCGCGCCTCTGCCCGCGGCCCCGCTCCTCGGCTGCGCTCGGGATCCCCTTTCCCCGTCGCGACCGGCGCTTTGATTCCCCGTTATCCCTTCTGTCTTTCCACGCTGCGTGGGCACCCACCACCCTTCCCGCTGGCCTGGCGGTGAGGATCCGCGGCGCCCCTCGGCCGCCGGCGCGGGGCAGGGCGGCTGCCGGCGGGGCTGTCGGTGCTGCAGCGCGGTGGAGCGACGGCGGGGGCTGTCCCGAGCCCTGTTTCCGAGGGAAGGCAAAAGCGCTTATACGACACGTATGTGTGCGTGTGCTGCTAAAAGTGCACATGCAACTATGAATATTATTATGTGTGCATATATGTATACACACACATATATATACACACGCATATATCCACACATAACACCTACATATATATGTGCGTGTAATTTGCTGTGCGTGGAGGAGCGCACTTTCACGCTGCGGGGCAGAAGCCCGCGGCCAAACGAAATGCGGCGCCGGCCTCGCACCCCGGACGTGCGGCGCCCGCCTCGGCCCGGGCGCGGTGCGGCGATGCGGGCAGCTCGTCCCCGGCAGCGCGGCCGTCCTGCCGCCGTCCCGGCGCCCGGCTCGCCGCTCTCCCCGGAGCCAAGGCTGCGGCCCGAGCCGGGCCGGCGCGGGCTGGTCGGCCGGGGCTGAGGGAGCCCTCGATCGCCAAGTCCGCGCCGCTCCGGCCGCTATCGCTCCCTCCGCTCTCTCCGCAGGCGGCTGCGAGGAGGGTTTCCTGGCGGCCTCCCCGCCCGCCTCCCCCGGCGGATCCCCCAAAGGCTCGAGGCCCGGCTCGCCGCTGCCCACGCCGCAGGCGCCGCGGGTGGACCTGCAGGGCGCCGAGCTCTGGAAGCGCTTCCACGAGATCGGCACCGAGATGATCATCACCAAGGCGGGAAGGTAACGGGCACGGCGGGGCCGCCACCCGCGCGCTCCCGGGGCGGGCGGGCACATCAAAGCGGGCCAAAACCGGGGGAAGCCTCCAGATTTACGAGGCAGGTAGATGGCGATAATGTTAGATGGGCACGGGAACATGTGGCGTTTCGGGTTTCCTGTTCATTAGGGCGAGGTCTGGGAGCGCCGTGCCCTTCTGGGGGGAAGCTTTTCCCCTTTCCAGGGGACACATGGTAAAAACCTGGGAAGTATGAAAGTATTTGGACTTATTAGAAATTACAAAAACATATTTTATTGAATCCATATGCTACCGTCTGCATTTTCAGAGAGGCTTTATTAATGATTGAAACGCAGTCTTAAACAGCACAAAGCTGCATTTGTCTAAAGAGAGTCTAGTCGGGGATTTTCTGTTTTATCTTACAGGTGCACTGAAATAACAGCAAAAACTAGTTAGCCATAGTCAGGTTTTTACCCTCCTGCTTATTCAGAAATGGTGGAGATCGGATTTTTGTTTCCAGTAACTACTTTTAATAGGCTGTTTGTTAATATATATATATTTTTTAGCACAGCAGCAAATGCTGAATAAACTGGACTATCTTTCATGTTTATAAAATGCAGAAGAGTATTTTATTAGCTTGCAGTCAAGACGTTTCTTTTTTTTTTTTTTTTTTTTTTTTTTTTTTTTTTTTGTGGTTTCTTTTTGCTTCAAGAATGAAGTTTTCTGATAGAAAGCATGCCAAGTTAAGAGTTAAGGGTAGTTTTAGGTTAAAACCACCTCATTGGTTAATTAATCCGTTTCTCCACAGAAGGATCTAAATCTTGAACGTTGGGTTTTTCGTCGTTTTTGGTTTTTTTTCAGAAATTTGCTTTTAGATTCGTTTCTGCTTTCAATAAAGAAGTTTTACTATACCTTTCAAAGACAGAGTAGCTCTCGCACTTCACCTTTAGTAAGTTGCAGACAGGAAGTCCCGTGTCAATAAAGACCATATTGTTGGGTTAGAGCATGGCACATTGGCTTTTATAACTGCATCCTTGCGGTGTTATAATTGTATCACAGTGGATTTAGCTTTCCAATTCGCTGCTACAGCAATGAGACACCATTTTCTGCTGACACTTGAAACTTTAGTGGCAGTTTGCCTTTCTGTAAGCCTTGAGCTTCCTGGGTGGAGGTGGTGTTTGCACATCTCCAGGAATACATTTCTTACTAATATCTCAAATGGGTTTTAAATGTGTGTACTGCTAAAGTAAAGTCTCAAACCCAAATGATTTACTGTCTAACAATAAAGTTGAAATGATGTGGTAATAGCTGTACTCCCAAAGCGTATCCCCAAACATACGAAGCATTGTTCGAGTAAATGCACTTTAGAAATGTGTTTTGACATATCGAATGGGCCATTTCATGGCTATGTAACTATAATCGTCCAAAAGGACTCTGTAGGCTAAAAGGAAGAACGAGAAAAATCCCACAAAGTGGTTACTTTTCCTAAACAACCATTCCCAAGTCTGTTTCGTATTAAAAATGACCTCTCTCTTTCCAATGCTCAGGCGGATGTTTCCTGCAATGAGAGTGAAGATCTCAGGTTTAGACCCACATCAGCAATATTATATTGCTATGGATATTGTGCCAGTGGATAACAAAAGATACAGGTATGGTGACTTCTAGGCAAAAAAAAAACATATGATGTAAGCTATAGGGTGCTTGGCTGTTGGAAGAAAATATTAACACAACATAAATTAGCAGAAGATCATGTTTAGCTCTCCTTAAAGGTTCTTATTTTCATCCCGGTGTATTTCAAAAGACCATATTGTACCAAGTATGAAAAAGCAACTAAAATTTGTATTGAAGCTCTTTATGATACATTTGCCTCACGCTATGTCTGTACTGTGGGCAGATGCTCAGGTTTGGCTTTCACAGTGCAGTTCTACTGCGGCCAGGAAATGTTATCATATTTTTTTCTTCCTCCTGTCAGTAGGAATTATTTCCTAATAATAAATGTGAAAATGTACATTTTTTAGTGCCAGATGGTATAAACATTAATTAATAACATTAGTAGCATGGATGTCTGATTTAAATACTTATAAGCTATCTTATGAATCAGTCATGCTTCAAATTGCTTATATAATTTAATTTAAAAGCTGTTTATCACTGAGATATTTGGTTGCTTAGACTCGAAAGGGGTAATGTTACTAATTACTGTTATTTAAAGAATTAATGGCATTATTGTCTGGAAAATGATGTGAGGAACAAAAGAGGTTGTTCTTTGACCATTTAGGAGTAGAAATTTTGTGCTGAAGTTCTCACTGTTTCGAGGGTACTTGTGTTTTGAGGGAGTTGGTTGGGCTCTGCAGAAGACACTGGTCCTGTAGAAATGTTTGCAAGCTCGGGCCCGCAGGAGTTCCTGTTGTGAGTCGAAGCTGTTTCCAAGGTCTTGCTTTTCCAATGCAATCCGATGCTCCAGAGTAGCCGGGGGGAAGCCTGGCCAGAGCAGTTCAGAGGAGACAGGATCAGGTCCTTACCAATTGCGGGTTTGATTGTTTTAACCTGTACTTAGCATAATGTAGAGAGAACCGCTGAGGATTTAATTCTAGAACTAGGAATATTTCAGACCGAGATTAAAAGGTTGGTTCTGCAGGAATGCCGCCTTGTTTCCTAAGCAAATGCTGCCCTGTGTTTTTCCTGTACTTACCTCATTGACTGCGATTTGGTCGTTTTCTCGTGTGGTGTATAAGACCTTTCTTAAGACCATTTTAGATTTTGAGTTTTTCAACAAGTGGCATCAGATACCAGGGCTAACAATGCCCAGCTTATATAGTCAGGAGAGTCTTTCCTGTCTCTACCACAGAGGAAAAAAATCCTTTTTCCTTGTACCAGTGCAGTGCAGTTCAAATGGAAACTTTTTTTTTTTTCTTTTTGTTGCTTATGTACATTTACTTAACAATCTAAACATATAATTCCTAGAAGGTCTGAACAATTCTTAAATTCATAGAAAAATCAAGGTAATAATTCCAAATTAATTCAAATGTTAATACTAAAAATTAAAAGCAGTTATACTGAACATGAATTGTTTAAATCTCATTTCATTTAAAATAATTGTAGTCATGCTGACCTGCACTGTCTTCACAGCGTGATACATGGTGCCCAGAAAACTGAAGTAACTTAACAAGTGTTGTATGAAAGGCAGTTTTTTCTTAGTTGACAAACGTGATTTTTTTTTGTATTTGTGTATTAGTAATCATGCCTTTAAGCTTTCCACTAAATATTAATGTTTTGCATGTCTTAGTTGAGGCAGTTTGTGAAGCTTCACACGCTGTCTTGCAGATCTTTAAATTTCATAGACATGACACCAGTCACATGGAGCCTAATCTTTACCTGACAGAACAGATAGCAAAACAAATGGAAATGAAGATGGCATTTAGGTCTGGATTTCTAGCAAAATTTGACCTTATAAATATTTGGAAGCTTAAGCTGTAGCTCAAAATGTGTATTTATTACTAAATTTGTGTTTACGAGTATTTATAACTTTGTTTACTTTTTTAGGGAAGGAATATACTTAATATAAACCAAGAAATATAAAATAAATGAAAAATGTTATAGCAGTGATCTGGGGTGGAGAATTTGTCTCCAGGAGAGAATTTCACCACCTTTCTGTGCAGCTTGATTTGAATTGCATAGAGCGATAACTGCATTGGATCATTTGGTTTTCTGTTCTGACTGTGCTGTTTGTCTTTTTTTGATAAGGAATTGAATTGTGCAAAGATACGATTTGATAAAGTCTTTCTTGTTTTCATTTAAAAACACAGCTTAATTACTGGAATTTTACTGTACTTGAAAAAAACAACTTTCAATTAATGCTTTTTAAACTGCTTTGTGAAGTGTCTGTCTTCAAAATAGGTTTTCAACCAAAGCAGGCACAATTTTTGTTATAAAATCACCTTGTCAGCATTGGCCTATGAAATGAAATACAGACTCCGTGTTTTCATTTTTAACCTTTTTTGCGATACTATTCAAGTCTATTAATATGGTCTACAGAAATATCAAGAGCATGGTTTCACATGCTTTCATTATTTTTCCCAATCATAATGTAAAATATGCTTTTTAAACTGCTTTGTGAAGTGTCTGTCTTCAAAATAGGTTTTCAACCAAAGCAGGCACAATTTTTGTTATAAAATCACCTTGTCAGCATTGGCCTATGAAATGAAATACAGACTCCGTGTTTTCATTTTTTAACCTTTTTTGCGATACTATTCAAGTCTATTAATATGGTCTACAGAAATATCAAGAGCATAGTTTCACATGCTTTCATTATTTTTCCCAATCATAATGTTCTTTCTGTTCAATAGCTGTATTTATAGAGTCCTGTATTAGACTCAATATGATAAAACTTCCAAATATGGAATTACTACTCGATTTGATAAAAGAAGAACCAGATTCTTCCCTGTTTGCTGATGCCTTTTCAGAGCAGAGCTGTAGCAATCAATGAACCGACACCAGCTTAAAGCTCATTTTGAAACTTGCTGTTGAGACTGTGGCTGATTTTAGGAAGCATAAGGTCACATCAGAGCATGGATTTTAGACTTATTTTTGCAGGTTCCAGAACTATGTTTTGAAAGAAACAACCAAAAAAATTATTTTTGTTTATGTAAAATTGAGTCCTTTCATGTTTTGTTAATTGATGGGTTTTTGCTGTATGCATGGGCCGTAATTTATTAATGCTGAATGGGTCTGATAAATTGTTTTGGTGCTTGTGGTTAAATGTATTTGTTTTCTTTTTATAGGTATGTTTATCATAGTTCCAAGTGGATGGTGGCTGGTAATGCTGACTCCCCAGTGCCGCCTCGTGTTTATATTCACCCTGATTCACCCGCCTCGGGGGAGACGTGGATGAGACAAGTGATCAGCTTTGACAAACTGAAGCTTACCAATAACGAGCTGGATGATCAAGGGCATGTGAGTACTTGCTCTTTGGTGGCATTAAGTGTAGGCACATCGCTCAGCCCAGAGAGGCTCTGATGTACGGCATTGGCGTGCCAGAAATAGGCTTGAGTTTTTCAGACAACTTTTCAGAGTTATTTTGGAACTTTATTCTCCAGATCTAAAATCTGCTTACTTTCTGCTCCAATAATTAACCGCTTATTAGAGCCTGCTGTTTTACTCCCCCCTCAAATAGAGAGCTCCTTCTGCAAAGTAAGACTTTACAAGGCTAAATTGCCTAATACAGAGGGGCAGAATTGCTCTCGGTATTTCCCACCGAGCGCGTTACTCGCGACTTCGGCTACGATCGAAGAGGACGCTTAAATTCACAAGTGGCTAGGAGAAACATTACTAGTGTGTAATAACTTCACGTGGATAAAAATACACTTAAGTATTTTCTTAACCTAAACGTTTGTGTGAAATCCCATGAGGTGTTAATAATTGCAGTCAAAAACGAACAACATGGGAGCTGGGTTTGCTCCGATGATGATTTATTACATACCTTATGAGGCAAGACCCTTTCACAGCTGAGGCTCATTACTTCTGAAAGAGCTGGCGAAGACGTATGCAGTATGAGTGTTCTGTTTGCAAGTTCTAAATTGTTTAGTTATGACATTATCTAATGTGACAAAATGTGTTATGTTAATATTTCCTTTTCTCTTCAAAACTGTTGAAACGTGACAGATGTAAGCCAGTATCATTCCAGCAATCCCTAGAATAGTTTTACTTGACACCTTAAGAAATAATTAAAAATGAGAATTGTTTTTAGTCAGGGTGAAGCCTTTGATTTTACAAACCCCTGTAATAAATGGCAAATGTTGGCATCCTTTCAGAAAGAGCATCAAGTTCCAAGTGGTAGAGCTTTAAGATGTTAGAGAAAAGTTTTTGGACAGGATGAGGAATCCATTGTCCTTAGGGTAACCCAATTTATTAACCAGGATACTTTCTCCTTCAAGGAAAGGAGGGAAAGAAAATATACCCAGCACAGAGTGCAAAGACACCACACTCACCTTTCAGTATGGTTGTAACTCTGTGACATTGAGCCAGGTATTTTGCTAATACATAGTCTGAGATTCTTCCCCCTTATTTGTGTTTGCAAATGCGATTGACAGAGGGAGAGTACAGGAGCATGGCTGACCTAGCAAATGTGATAACAAGGATAAAAAGACTTCAGTTTGTGCAATAATTTTCATAATTTTATTTTGTTCTTCTTTAAAAGAAATGTGAGGGTATTCACATCTC
Organism: Sylvia atricapilla; assembly: GCF_009819655.1. Taxonomy (NCBI): domain Eukaryota; kingdom Metazoa; phylum Chordata; class Aves; order Passeriformes; family Sylviidae; genus Sylvia; species Sylvia atricapilla. The sequence continues at coordinate 34,745,644 of NC_089142.1, read as the reverse complement.
TTAAGTTAGCAGTGCTTTTCTTAGGACATTGCAAAAGAGATTTTATATCGCTTCTTTCCAGAATTGCAGTTATGGAGTCTTATTTGGCAGTGTCCATTTGAATTAAGGTTAGCGCATGAAGTTCCCTTAGTTTTTGCAGCATTCATGTATTTGTGTTTCCTCTCAAGTGGGAGTTATTTTCCCTGAATTCTGAGTCTATTGGAAGGGCTCTGAAAGTGAAGCAGATGCAAGTGGATAAAATGTTGCTTTTCCAGCAGGGAGCTGGTTTTTGAACTGGGTGGGTGCAGAGGAATGATCTGTGGGTACTGTGGTCCATCTGTGCACTTGCAGTTGCAAATTGCCCTGTGATAAAATCTCAGCTATGCAGAGAATTGTGTTACTATATTTTTCCATCCCAGATTTTAGCTTTGTTTTTATTATGAACTGAAACCTGTGTAGTGTACACAGCACACCGTTATTTCTAATATGGGGGGATATAAATTTTCTGGCCTTTAGTTAAGTATTTCGGCTTGGAAACGAGTGAAGCAAAGCTCAAGTACAGTGATTTGAGACACATTGAACTGATTCAGAGCTATGTCAGTGCCCCTCCTCTCCAAAATGGAAATTTAAGTATTAAAATAAAAGGACAAAAGAAAGATGACTGCAAAATAATTTCATATTTCTCAAATCTGGGAAATTGCAAACATGTCATTCATAATTACCAGAAAAGGCAAAAGCAGAAAGCAGAAAAGTGTCTCTTCCAATGGGTACATTTTTTCTTTTAAAGTTATGGTAGTGTGGAATGCTGTATTGAAAAAGCTGTGTAGCCTCTGAATGCCTCTAGCAATAATGGAAAACGAATAATCATATTTTGTGATGAATATAAAAACCAATTGTTTCTCATAAGCAGGAAGAAACCATTTTTCTCAGGAGGGTACCAGGGGACGGATGGCGAATTAGAAGAGCTAGGAGTCAAGGCTGTAGTGTCCTTCCAATATTTGTTCTTTTATCAGAAGTTCTGACTCTCCCACCTCTGTATGGACATGGGGTATATTTTCAATTATTAGAAAGTGGGTTTTTTTTCCTCTCGTGTGTAGGCAAAGTGGTTTCGAGAAACCTTGGTGGGGTTTCCACCAAGCACCAGCGGGCTTTAGGTGTTGTGCTTTGGGAACACTTACCCTGCTTTCTGGTTCTGGCAATTTAATCCTTGTTGAAATTGTTCCTTTATGTTTTCTGTGCTCATCAAAGGTGTAAGCTTTTGCAGAGTTTTTGTGTTAAAATCCCAGGGGGTAAGTTTTGATCTGCAGGCGCTGAGGTACGGAGCTTGCGTGGTATCAGTCTAGAGCCCTTTTACTTATTCCAGAGTATTAACTCTGAGACTCTCTGAGGGAAGTCGCCCATGTCTGTGAGAATAGAGACAGTATTTGCAAGCAGGCACTAAGGTAGAATTCCTGTGCAGTATTTATATTGTTGTAGTAGTTGGTGGCAGTTCATTCCCCTTGTTGCCCTGGGATCGGTATTCTGTGAAAGGATACCAGCCATCTCTAAGAGACTCGAGCACTTTCCAGATGCCATGCTGCCTGCTGCTATTTTCATCAGCTTTTCAAGTGGGAGTTTGTGGCTACACGATTTTATAGTGCTGCTCAGCTCAGAGATTTTGAAGTACATATCTGCACATAGGACACCCTCTGATACTTGGGTTCCACTTTCAGTCTGTAGAGGTGAAGCAAAAATTTGTACAGACAAATGTTTTCCTCGTGTGTTTCTGATCTCAAAAGGAGTTCCAGGGTGAATTCCCTGCTTTGGAAATACTGCTCTTATAGTCATGAAGACACACACTGTGGCTTTTGTGTGTTTCATCTAAGTTGTGATTCTAAGGAAAAGTAAACCTGGATTTTGGAGTTGTCACTGAAAAGTGCATGGTCTGGATGCTCTTTGTTAATGCCTCTCATCCCTCTCTCATCTGTGGAGTGAGTGCTGCATTGTAAAAGCAGTCTCTCCCTCAGGCTGGTTAGAGCTGGCTAATTTTTCTATTTCAATGCAGTTTTTAAACTGAATTTCAGTGGAGGGGGAAAGTCAACATTTTTTATGCTATTTTCCATGCTTTTCAACTGAGTATTTTTTGATGCAGAGGAACATCTTTTAACTTTTAGTGAAAATGAGGCTGTTAGTGTGTTAATTGTTCCTTGGTGGTTGGGGTGGGTTTTTTTCCCCATTTGAAAGTGGGGCGAGGCTGGAAGCAGAGGCGGGCTGTAACTCTGCCCAGACTTGGCTCCAAGTAGCGGGCTCTGCTTACAGTCAATGGGCAGTTACATGTTCTTGTCACAATGAAAAGCTGTGAAACATCACCATTTGCACTTGCAGTTTTTGTATTAATACAGAGGAAGTCCATGCTCCTCAGCCCCACACACTTCCCTAACTGCAGAGAGCCTGAGTGCTTGTGCTTTGGAGGGAGGATAAAGGAGGATTTTTGGCAAAAAGAGCCGCAAGGAGTGTGTGGGTAGTGGGGAGGTGACTGTGTAGTGCTGGCACTGCCAAGTTGCTGGAGGATTGGCATCTACTGTGAAGGAGTATCTGGCTCTCATTTGTTCTGGCTGAGATGGTTGTGGCATGGTGGTGCTCATGCTCAGGGTCAGCTCTGAGGTCTCATGGTGGCAGCAGCTCTCAAAAGCCATTGCACAGGGAATCCCAGCGCTGTGTGGCTGCAGGTGCTCTGGTGGCCTTTGCTCTGCCTCCTGCCTGTGGGCTCCCTGCAGCAGTCTCTTCCTGATCATGATTTCTTGACAGCTGCTGTAGCCAAATTATAATTTTACTTTCTGTGAGAGAGCTTTATTCCTGCATCAAGTGTTTTGATCTTGTTCTGTGAGGACTTTGTAGAGAGAGAGGCAGGCTCTTCAGCTGTGAGTTGGATGTAATGCCGGTTCCTATTTGGGAACACAGTGGGCCTTCTGATCGGGGCTATTTTGGTGTTGGATTTTAAGGGCACGAAGGGAAAGTTGCTGCTTCTGCAGATAAACTATTAGATCCCATTGGTGCTTTTAAATGTACAAACACTGCAAAATGAAAAGCCAGAATTTCCTTTTCTTTAGCTTTTTCTTCACAGCAGCTTTAGGCGATGCTTTGAATAATAGAGCTGGACTGTTTTTGGAGTGGATGTTGCACCTCCCTCTCCTTTTATCCTGTCTTCATATGTTGCTCTTTAATTCACAAGGGCTTTGCAGTTATGCATTATTTAGAGTTCAGAGTCCTTCAGATCAGTAACAAAGTTCCCATTGTTAGAAGACATAGTACAAAATCAAGAAAAAGAAATTATTGCTATGGATTTGCTAGTGTGTTGGCGCAGGAAATTTCAGTACAGTACAGAGGCCAGACAAGTTGCTCTTAGGAGGTGACATGAATCAGTTTAGCTGTAATAGCCACCCAGATAAGCAGTGGAAGGTATTAATCTCTGTGCTGCTTTGATTTCACTTGTTCTGATGTGTGAGCAGAGCTCTTTGTAGCTGCCATGGTTATCGCTGATGTGTGGGCCAGCAGTGGTTTGCACCACAGAGCTCATGGGGTCAAGTAATCCATTTGGGAGAGAGCATGGCATGCTCAGTGGCACCCAGACAAATGGCATGGCACAGAATAGCAGTGGATTTGAACTGTGCAACATCTTTTCTTGATCATTTCTTTTTCTGTTGCACCAGTATCTCCCCTGGTACCACTGGGTGTTCACAGGAGAACAGGATGAGAAATGTGCTGTCCTCTCTGCGTTTTCGTTTTGTAGATCTTTGCTGTTGGAGAACTGAGTGTTGTGAAAGGGAAAACATTTTTGCACGATAAAAAATCTTGCTCTGTTCAAGATCTCAGAAACTGAAAAAGGAGTTTATATGAGAGCCTCCACAGGGCACTCCCTGAGCAAATTAATTGGAGCCTGTGATGTCATTGTCAAAAATCTTTCTCAGCAGCCAATAAAATGCATGATTATCCAGAAACTTGCCTTACCAAAACAGGATCATGTAATCTGGCCAGGACCAAGTGTATTAAACTAGCTAAGCTCTAGTTTATCCAAATGAATGCACTGTCCTCTATATAATTTGGGTGAATGAACTTCCATGGTGTCTGACATAGGGGCTCTGTTGAGTGCTTGAGCACACGCATGTTCCAAGCCTGCTCAAGGAGCAGGAAATTAAAAAGCTTCCTCAGAATGTTGATTAGTGGTTCCACAGGCCAATAGCCATAGGACTATTTATTTATAAAGTTACTAATCTCTTAGGGCTTCCAACAATAATAGTTGAACTTCAGTTTTTTTTTCTTGAAACATTCTATTTTAATAGTGGTTAGTTGAAATGAAGTAAAATAGAGGGAAAATTCAGTATTTTAAATCTCCTTTAAAATTGGGGTGCAGTACCAAGAGGAATTTGTGTGTTTAATTTTATTCAGTATCAGTTCATCCACCTCTCTTTAATGATATTTTTTGATTGAGTTTTTGTATGCAGGGATTTTTTTTTTAAATTGAAATTCATTGTATGTTTTATAAATCGATTAACACTTTAGAGTCTTGGATTTTATTACCATTTTACTCTTAAGTGTATGCTTCTTCAGAGTGTGAGAGTCTCAGCTTGTGTTCCAACCAAGATTTTTTTCCAGCCTTTGGGATATAAGGAAAAAAATTTCTCCAATACCATATCCTGAAGGTTCCAAAAACAAAAAAGCAAATTTCTGCTGCTGTTAATCCTATTAGGTGAAATCCAGACTTCAGTGGGAAAAAGTGACAAAACTTTCATAATTCCAGTGGGACTTGACTTCCTGATTTCTCTTTTTTTCCTTTTTCCTTTTTTTGGGCCAGTTTCAATTGAGCCAATCTCTGAATTTGGAGCTCATGAGTCGTAATTTTTAAATGCTTAGGGTTGGCAGTAACATAAATGCACAGGGATTAGACTACTGTAACAAGAACCTTCAGAGGTTAAAGAAAACATTTGATTTCCAGTAAGTGGCATGGTAAACACATACCATAATCAGTTCCAAAAAGTTATTAGTCCTGAAACAGCAGGGTGTCCTTTCTAATAAATGTTATCTTTTTTCTTTCATGACTGCACAGATTATCCTTCACTCCATGCACAAATACCAGCCTCGTGTGCACGTCATCCGAAAAGACTGTGGTGATGATCTGTCCCCTGTCAAGCCCATCCCTTCGGGAGAAGGGGTGAAAGCCTTCTCCTTCCCAGAGACAGTTTTCACTACTGTCACAGCTTATCAAAATCAACAGGTAATTTTGGCTTTCTGGTTAACACTTTGCAGGCTTTTCAGAGCAGACTAGAGATGTAAGAGATAGGAGAAAAGCAGATACTTTCATTATATCACTCACTAAAACAGATTTACCTAAACCCTTTTTTTACTACAAGTAGTAAAAACTGTTAGCATTGCTGTAGTGCCTAGAGGCTATAGCTGAGCCTTCAGAGATGCTGCATGTGAAAAATCATTTGAATTATGGAGATCACACAGTCTAATTAGCATGCTTAATGGTGTCTTGATTATAAATACAGCATTGAAGAGCAAGGCTAAGAGCAGTCTAATTTTTAAAGGTGTTTCTATAACTTTAAATGTAGATACATATCTGGAGGGAATTTTTAAAACACGTTTGTTCCTGACTCCAGTGCTTTTTTAATACTCCTAGGACCTTAGCAGAGAAGCTGAGTTCTGAAGAAAGCTGCAGTTATTTTTATTAACTGCATTTAGTTTATATTGTTAAGGGCAATTTGTCTGGGTCCACACAGATTCAAAATCAAAAGTAAACTGCAGGTTGTATCCCTCGGCTCTTTCTACCTCTCATTTAAGTATTAGCATACATACACTGTAGTTAGTGTTGTGACATTTTATTAATTCCATATAAATTATTGCAGCTGTATTTTTCGAAATTACATATGCATTGATAACTGTACAAAGAGAAGAGCAGGAGAGCCAAGTAAATACGGAAATACAAGTATTTGGTGACTTTCCCATTTATTAAAATAAATTGCAGTTATTTGAGGTGTGGTGTGTTTTGCTGGGCTTTTTGTTGGTTTGTTGGGTTTTTTTTATGAAGGCAAATAACCTAGAGATAATTACTCTTTTCACATTTCCTTCTTGACCAGTTCAGAAATAAAATTTAATTTAAATTGTATTGCAGTCAGACAGTGTACACTCTTAGGTGAAGAATGACTTTTGCTTGAAGTTTTTTTCTCAGTAATTCCAACTGCCATTTGGCAGCTTTAAATACCTATTAGCTTCTCCAGGGATCTGCAGAAATAATAATCAGAAGATTGGCCCTCATTTTGATATGTTTCAGGACAACCATCTTAAACTATACAAATATGAAGATGTTTCTGCTGTCAGCTTACTTCTGTCAGGAGAGTTGTTTTACATGCTACTTATCTGAGTTTACAGGTAATAATTTCTCTCAATCATATTTGCAGATAACTCGTCTGAAGATTGATAGGAATCCATTTGCCAAAGGCTTCAGAGATTCAGGCCGTAACAGGTAGGTGTTGGGAAGGAGCTGGGCTTGCTCCTGCTGATGGAATCAGATTGTGAAGGCTGTTCAAGGTGAACACTTGCACTTACAGACAAACTAATTTGTGAACTCAGACTCATTGAGGGACCACTCAGACTTCCCAGTAATGTTCTCCATGGTGAGCTCACATTGGTACATCTCAGACCATCTAGGTCAAGAACTGGCTGGCACTCGGCTTGACTCATGGGCTCAAGTTTCCTTTCAGTGGAAGCAGTGACACTCCATGGTCCATGATTTCAGGCTGTGCTTGAAATTTCCTCTTTTTCCTGGCTGAAGACACAAACTGCAGGTACCAATGTCAAGCTACAAGCCCAGGTTCTCTTACATGCAAGTGGCATATAGCACGGATGAATGGTTTGTTTCCTCGTGAAATGGGAGAAACTGGTTTGTGCAGTAACCTTACATTTAGTACACTTGCCTAGAAGTGAGGAGACCTGTGTTCAAATGTCTATTTAGTCTAAGGAGTTTTAAGTCCACTTCCTAGGTGAATATCTTTTCTAGGAGGCTATACGAGACCATGAAGTGAAACTGGTTTCCACTGCTTCTGTTGCAGATAGACTGATGAATTGCTTATTCTGTCTCAGTCTGTGAATCTTTCAAAATAGCAGTGGGAAATCTAAGTAGTGCAAAGTAGAAGTCTGGGCCTGGTCTGGGCTGCCAGTGCTTATGAGGTATTTTATCCAACAACTGTTTAATGCAAGCTATTTAAACCTGTTTTGAATTGTATGTTAAACCATTTCAGCTAAAAAAAAACCCCAAAAAACCACAGTATTTCATTGTGTATAGTATACATCAGTTGCAGTGACCACATTGTGTTTGGTGTCTGCAGCTGCTATATTTATGACCACTTTTTGCAGAGAAGGGAGCAGAATGTGCTGGTAGGAATGATCAGAAAGTTTATTTTTTAATAGAGTCTTTATTGAGCTTCCCTGTTAGCAGAAGCTTCAGCATTAACTCCTGTTTTGTGCTTACACCTGAGTTACATAAAACCAGAAACTGGACAGCAAATGAGAGTGGTTTTTGGGAAATGGATACTTATGGAAGGGATGAGGTAGTTGTAAGGACTTACAGCCATTCACTGTATCTTTTCAGTATGTCTGAGATTTTGTCTTCTAGCAAGAAATAAGTATCCACTAACAATAAGCCACTGACTTAAATAGAGTTTTGCCCTCTTTTGCAGCCTTCCAGTTAGAAATTAGGTGGATAATAGCTTCCAGGTAAATGCAGTGACTGAAGAAGCAAAACATGCTGTGTGTACTTCAGGAATAAAAGGGTTGCCATACGTGCCCTGTTTGAAAGCTTGCTCTCTCCCTTAGGCAGTGTCTGCTATGCTTGCTGTTTGCACAACTATAAAATAAGTACTGTGCAACCTCCTAAGAAGTGTGAAACCCTGATCCTCTGAAATGTGGAAATTTAGGTGGACTTAGAATTTGTTGCACAATGTCATATGAAACAAGAGAAGATACCCTTTTAGACAGAAAGTCAAGAATTGTTCAGAAACCAGTTTTGAACAGGTTTTAATGTGCCAGGACAGCTCTGGAATTACCTGAGAATGACGTAAGAGTACTGCATCTGCAACCACACAAATACAGTTTTGGGACTGGGTGTATCCAGAGAGGCTTTTTTTGTTTGGCTGCTAAGAATAGTCTGGTTTAGACATTAGAAAAAAAGCAGGATATTTTGCTTGAAAGTTATTTTTATGGAAATAGATTAAGAAGGTGAGTCCTGAAGAAAAAGCCAGCATCTCTAAATGTTTTGAAGCAGTCTTTAGATGAGATCTGAGTGCTTTTACTCTACTGACACACTCATTACAGAATTGACTCTGCAAATTCTTGTTTGTTGCAAATTGACTTTGTTTTACTGAAGTCAGTATCGCCGTTTTCTTTTATAGTTTGCATTTCTGGATAAGTGTGTTGGGAACTCAGCCCTGAATTTTAATTGTCAAGGAAAATTTCTATTGGTACAGTCAGTGGATTATTATTTTGCTCTGTTAAATACTGAAATTAAATGTGAATATTCTGTTATCCTCTTTGTTCTAGTGGGTGTGTTTGTCATTGATGCATTTTAGTCTGCCACAAGTTTTAAAAAGTACTGTGGTAAAATTATACCTAACTTTTCAATATTGCTTTAATGCAGCTATCTTACTCTGCACTGCTGCATGCAATAATTCTGTTCAATTAAAAATATGCCCTTCTAGGTCATTCCTGTTCAGTCTCACAGGCTTTTTTAATAGAAATCAGTAGGTTCACCTTTTAAAAACATTACCCATGCATTTGCAAAGTGCAACAGAATTTATGTGCTGAGAATAGTTTCATTCTTCAATTGGGCCTTAAGTTTGATCCTATAAAAACTTTTACTCAGGAAAGGACCAGAATTTCTCCCTTTAAATACTTTGGGAAAAACATAACTTCTTTTGTTAAATAAACTTGGGCATTTGATAGCTCAAATTAGAGTGGTGATAAAATGAGGAAATTGATTGAAGGCATCTTGTATAAATTACCACCTTGGCTACGCTCCTCCAGGAGGTGGCTTTTATCTCCACTTTAACTAGAAATGAAAATTCACCATTACTGCAGAAAATTAAGGCTATCTTTTTAGTCCAGCTTCAGCTAATAAATGCTTTATAAATGTTTCCTGACAGACATTTGTGTTCCTCTTGGAAGGAGTAGTATCAGAATGTGCTGGTTGCTTCAAATTGGGCTATTTGCACAATTCAAGTTTACAGAGTACTGCTGCTCACAGGCAAACACTTGTATTTGGTGTGTGCCTGATACTGACACTCAACAAGACTCTGGGGCCCAGGAGCCAAAATGAACACCAAAATTATACCTCTAAGTTTATATACCTCTGAGGTGCATTATTCATAAATAATTGTCAGAAGACAAATGGGCCTTTACCTTCAGGAAGAAGAGATTCTTCCAAATATGTCTGCCACCATTGTCTACACAATGTTTGTTTGTCTACACAATTGTCTGTTTTCTCAGGATGCTGTTGCAATAAAATGAGTGAAGACTTCTAGTTTCTAAAGGCTTAGCAAAAGAACATTTGTTCTATACATGATTTTAGTAACAGAACAGCTGTACATCCATGCCTTGTTCATGTTCTAAGTGTGATTTTCCAGCTCATCAGTAATGACTGGGAATCCTGTTTTAATAGAAGTTGTCAGTGGATCACTTTTTTTTCTAGGAAGAAATAGCAGATCATCTTTAAGAAATAGACTAGCAAAACATTTTAAATCATTTTAGCCAAGTCTTCCCACTTAAACAGCCCTCCCAAAAGACCCAAAATATTGAAATAGAGAGCCAGGCTTTGTGGGACTGGTAAACACTATGTGTGCTGTCAGCCCAGTGCTTGCAGGTCTCTGTGGTCTGGTGGATAGCCTGGAAGGCTCTTTTCTAAAAAACAAAATCAACTTGAAAATAATCCTGAAATGTTACTAATTTTTATATGTTTCTGAGGTAGACTATCCAATAGAGACGTGTGGCAAAATACTGCTTGCTTTCATGACACTGTGATTCTTTTGTTTTAATAGAATGGGACTGGAAGCTCTGGTAGAGTCTTACGCCTTCTGGAGACCTTCACTGAGGACACTTACATTTGAAGACATACCTGGGATACCCAAACAAGGTAATGAGTGTCTGTGTTCTTTCAAAACAAAAATGAAAGATGAAGCTTTTCTCACTGTAATGGTTTCAGTCATACATCATGCCTTACAAAAGTCTAGGTAAGTGTGTCACTCGCAAGACAGAAACAAACAGCTAATCACAGTGCAGCCATCTCCCCTAATCAGAGTTATTAGTTTTCTAACTAATGCTAACTCAACCACCGTGGCAATAAAAATGTTAAATTGTAAAGAAAAATCAGATCACGTGTGGAGGAGAACACCAGTTATTTAAGGATTGAATAATTTATTCCTTGGTGTTATGCTCTGGCTAGATACAGAAGGTAGAGGTCACAGATGACTTCTGTTGTACACATCCAAACTGCAGTGTAGGAATTACTTGTATTTTTAAGGAGGAAAAAAAAAAAAAAAAGGAATGAGAGAAGAAATGTTCTCTTAAATGATGAGTAAATAGGAGGAAGCTTAATTTGTTTTCTTCTTAGAACCCCTTCTTGATTCTTAAAGACTTGAAAATTGTTTAGTAAATAGGCCAACAAACTTTATCTGCATCATAGAGCTTAAAGAAATGGCTCTCCTCTCCATTTTGCTTTTTCCTGCTCCTCACTCTGTTGGAAATCTCTTTGTTTCCTCTTTCCTCATTGGGCAGGTAGTGTCATGAATGAGAAAAATATTTAAATGGTCCATTTGGACAGAGAGTGGAATCTCTGTACTCTTTTCTAAGTACTTTTATTTCCACAGTATGCCAATGCACAGAGAAAACATCTCAGCCTTTTCCCAGCTAAATCAGACATATTGCTCCCAATTCTTTGCATTTTCTGCTACCAAATTTACATCCAGGCTGCTTTCTTTATAATGTACTGATTACAAAGTTGTGAAACATCTTCAGAACATAGAGAAATTCAGAGAAATCACTTTTGTCAGCTTCTTAGTTCACTCTTTTGAGAAATCTAGAGTGTCAGCCCTGGATATGGGCAACTAAAAGGAGGTTTTGTGCCAAGTCATAGATACATGGGATGAGTGTTGGCAGAGTTTTGGGAGTAGCAGGGGGGTGAGGAACAGTCTCATCAAAAAGGCCTTTAATGAGAAGATAGAATGAGACCTGAAATACCTTGTCAAGCTGTGTAAGACTGAAAGGCAACTGACAATGCAGTTAATCCATTTAGGAGACAGATCAGCTTTATTGGCTGTTTGTATATAGGGGCACTATTTGGTAGCAGGGCAACTGCTGCCATGAACTTCTCACTTCCATTTCTGATGTTGCCTGAGGTTAGGAAGATTGTTGAAGTTACTGTTGATATTCTGAGGATGGAAAATGGGATCCTTGCAAAGTCTTTAGTCATGTATACCTTGGACATAGCAGCTTTCCAGAAGACCCCATTAGAAATTTCTCCTGGTTGTTTATACTGAAAATACCCATTTTCACGTAGTGGAGGCACTGACAAAGATTAAAAGAAAAATCTGTCTTATACCAGGATTTCTGTAATGTGGCAGTGTCTAATGTGCTTGTGGTGTCCTGTTAATAGAGAGGCAGCTGCAGGCAGTGTTCGTTAATAATGTATTTTTCTTTTTACTATCTCACCTGTTACAGTAACTTGTTAAACTATTGATAGCATTTATCTCTTTGCAGCATCAGGCTGTTTGATTGTTAATGGGATTGACAAACAGGTCTTCCTTGTTAAGTATCTTGTGCCTAAAAGACTGTAAAAGGCCCCAGATACTTTTTCTACTTTTTCTACTCAGTTTTCAAGAAGATCCAATCTTTTAAGAAAAGGATGTGTTTCTTGCAGCTGGGAAACTTTCAGTCCTGAGAAAAGGTTTCACCTACAGCAAGCAGTGTGTTTTCAGGAGCATTCAGCACTGGTGTTTGTAATATAAAAAGTTCCGATATCAGTAAATGAACAATTTGCAAACAGTTTGCTGCAAACCTACCCATTCAAGAAATGAAGCAGCTATGTGCAGCGTTCAGTCTACACTTTTCCTGAAGTTGTTCTGAATTTTTTTCATTGTTCTCAGAATTTTTTGAAGTCAGAAGTTTTTGTTCTCAAGTTGGGATCTTTCCTGAAGCTGTTATCTGTGAGAGTCTCTGAGCTAAGGAGCTGGTTCCTCAGCTGGCGCTCTGACAGTGACAGTCAGGCCCAGAGTGCTTGAAACACATTCTGGGCTGTAGCAAGAGTGCAGACAAGCCAAAACCCCTAATTTTGCAGAAGGCTTCCTGTGATGTGGTACTCACTTGGCTATGTCTTAACTGACATGCAATTTCCTTCCATGTCATGTAAGAAGCAGTTAACCTTTTGGGCAAGAGCTCTAAGCACTGAATGATGGTTGTAAGAACATAACTTCAGATCTCTTTCTTGGTCAAGTTGTTTCTTTAGAAATAGGCATGTGGTTTACTCACACATTCTCCTGCACATGTATGTAAAAGTTTTTATTTAATTTAAGTTGGATTTAATCTCAAGGGTTATTACGAAAGAGAAAGGTCTCGATCTTTCACCTGGGAAGTGCTCCTTTCCCAATGTGCTTCTTACACTGTAATGTTCTCTTCCAGGAAATGCAGGTTCCTCTACTTTACTCCAGGGATCTGGCAGTGGAGTGCCATCTACCCACCCTCACCTTTTACCGGGTTCCCCTTGCTCATCTCCAGCCTTCCACCTCAGCCCCAACACTAGCCAGCTGTGTACCCTCGCTCCAGCTGACTACACAGCTTGTGCCCGCTCAGGCTTGACCCTGAACAGATACAGCACTTCCTTGGCTGAGACCTACAACCGGCTCACAAACCAGACCAGTGAGACCTTTGCACCCCCAAGGACTCCCTCCTATGTCGGTGTGTCGAGCAGCACAACTGTGAATATGTCTATGAGTGGCAATGATGGGGATGCATTCAGCTGCCCGCAGACTGGCTTATCCATGCAGATTTCAGGGATGTCTCCACAGCTCCAGTACATCATGCCTTCCCCATCCAGCAATGCCTTTACCACTAATCAAACCCACCAAGGCTCCTACAACACGTTTAGACTGCACAGTCCCTGTGCACTCTATGGATATAACTTTTCCACATCTCCTAAACTGGCTGCCAGTCCTGAGAAAATTGTTTCTTCCCAAGGAAGTTTCTTGGGGTCCTCGCCAAGTGGAACCATGACGGATCGGCAGATGTTGCCCCCCGTGGAAGGAGTGCACTTACTTAGCAGTGGGGGGCAGCAGAATTTCTTTGACTCTAGGACCCTAGGAAGCTTGACACTCTCATCTTCTCAAGTGTCTGCACATATGGTTTGATGAAACCTTTAAGTAAAAATACAGTATGTTTGGTGTCTACAATCTATTTCTTTTGGAATATGAAAGGACACTTGATGTAGCTTGTAAAGAGTGTGTATATATAATATGAGAGGAAGTTTCACTGAAATTTTGACTTGCTTGTGGCCAGATTATTCTCCTATTTTGAGTTACACAGAGTTTGCTGTGGTACAGACTGCTTTAGTTTTCTGGTATAGTACACTTAGTTGTATAACACATTGGGACATATGCAACAAATTAAGTAAGACTTCCTCCCCTTTCCCCCTCCTCTGTTCTAACCCCTTTAAAGAATGAAGTGACACTTGGAGTATTAAACAACACAAAAAAAGCCCACTTACATTTCCTATAGCACTAGTGAGTTTCTTCTAAACATTCATACAATAAGCTGATGCACCAAAGGCATTTTACAAGTTTCTTCTCTTTCATAAGGGATACGAAGGGTATTTGGACTTCTTAGTGTTAAGCATCAAGCATCCAGCCTAAAATAGAAGTTTAGCTAATGGAATATTTACAAAGTAAATGGAAAGATTAGTTTGCCTTCTCATGATACGCTGTTTTTAGCTTATCAATGGCACAGCATTCTCACTAGGATTTACTTTTTTCAGCATTAGTCTAGATTTATGATTATATATTTGAAGACAAATAATGCATATTCAAATTGTGGTGATAGGAATAATTCAAACCAACAGCACTAGAAGCAGCATTCCTTTGTATGAAATGAACATTGGGGTGCTTAATTTTTGTCAAAGGTAGGGCTTGATGCATTTTTTCCTCCATAAATATTGCCTATAAGACATTTACTGGACAGTAGGATATTCTAATGTATCTTTGTTTTTGTATTTTTACTTTTTTAAAGGAAAATGCAGTTTGATTTAGGAAAAAAAAAGTGAGCAGGATGAGAAATTCCATTATTGGTTTTACCTGTTTTGTGTGTGTGATGTGTTTTGGGTTTGGTTTTTTTTCGTTTTGTGTTTGCTTGTTGGGTTTTTTTTTTAATAAGGGTGAAAGGTCCTGCATCCTCAGTATTTCAAAAATAGATCGCCTCTATCAATTAGCTAGATGACCCAGTTTGCCCAAAAGTGTTTCTGAAAGCCGAAAGTTGTCATATCTGCCTTCCTGTTGCTCTGGTTTTGTCCTGGAGTTGGAGAGTTTTCCTTCATTTCCACCTCTGGTTTCTAAATGGCACTTCTAAGAATGTAGATCATCTGCTCCTGACCAGATTTCTCCAGAGTACTTCTCCAGACAAGGACACAGGGAGACACTTACTGTGGTGGAACTTCTGCCCTCATCTGCACCTGCACAGCCCAGGTGTGTATCAGTCCTGCAAAAGCTGTCTCTCAGCTGCCCATCTGTCAGGACTGAACCACAGAGGTTGTGAAACCAACTTTAGTGCTTGAGAGAACAGGTCATCAACAGTATGCTAATCCTCACTTATATTGTGCAGGTGATGTAAAGGCATTCTAAGGTGGGTACAGATACAGTTGAAAATGCTTCCCCAGTCAGCATTGAATGAGATTAAGGTTTTTCAGGTTTATGTTTGTTGGATTCTTTTGGTGAAGGTGAATTTTCGTGTTTCTCAAGAGTTGCTTTATCTTTTCAAGCAAATATTGAGCATATCCACTCTCACTTCAAAAAAGGCTATTTTCAGCTAGTATTTCTTCAGTGGGATGGAGATAATACATGCAGAAACAGCCCTCTTGCTACCTCCTCTTTTCTGGGAACAGAACAGCAATCTTTAAGCCTGTGCCTGAAGAATGCTTTATTTCTAATGGTATTTGTTTCTGTTGAAGAAATGTATAAAGTTCTCATTCAAAGTTAGAAAGAGAACAGGATGCAATTGAGGTGATATGGGCTTGCTTCTTTGCTGTCTTAAACTTTCTAAGTGACCTTTCTGAGTAAACCTAAGTTCACTCAGTCTCTATCAGATTTTTTTTCTTCTGGAAAATGTGATAATAGCACTTCTCTTCCTCTGAGGAAAGGGTGAAAGTACACTGAAGATAAAGATCATCTTTACATTTGCTGTGCTGTGGACAGTATGTTACAGAGGAATTGCTGGGTAGTGTTCATATATGAGGGTAACAAAGAGCAGTTGTGTACTTCAGCTCTGTCTCTGGTCTTGGCAGTGCAGTGTCCTTTGAGACAAACTTCCTAGAAAGGACCTGCAATGCTAAAAATGCTATTCAAACTCCTGCTAATGGTTTTTGAAATAGTTCTAAGGTGTTTAGAAGATGGGAAAATATTCAGCTATGCAAATTGTCATAGCTCTATTGGTTTAAATTAAGTAACTTGTGTATAGTTATTCCTGCTCTAGCCAAAACTTTGAAATTTTGCAGTTGGAAAAACACTTAAGTGGAAAGATAGTACAATTAATCTGTACTTGAAAAAGCATAAGTAGCCATATCAACTTAAGAGCTGTGACTAGGTAGGAATGTGGAAGAGCCAAATCATGCATGTTCCTATAAGGAGAGAAAAAAAAAGGTGGTGCGTGGATGTTCATGGTGGTGCTCTCGTCAGGACTATGTACTTTATTGTCTGGGAATTTTTTAGAACTGGTCTCCTATTTTTCCTCAAATTATTCTTATCATATAACCACGCAATATTGTTTCATTTGTTCCTTAAAATTTGAATCATATTGTAAATACTGGTTTGTAATTGTGAAAAGACTAGCTTTTTATCAATACAGTAAATGCTATATATGCATTATATCTATAATTATATATCTGTATTTTACAAAAATGCCACAGAAAATATATTAAAGTGTGTATTCAAACACTTTTTACTACATTTGGAAAACTGAGAGGCTTGGGCCTATTTCTTTTACTACAGCTTCAATGAGACCAAAGGCAGTGACTCAAAGGTAAGCTCTGAATTTCAGAACCTTAATACAACAAGCTGCAACAAGTCCACAGTTCTTTAACCACCTGCAGTTGAAGCTCTATTGTTATTTCTGTGCAAAAGAATCGTTCCAATAGATGCTGTGTATAAGGAGATACTCAGCTCAAAGCAGACCTGTGGGGTTTTTATGTGGGGTAAAGGAATTGAGCTGCTTGCCAGGGTCTTTAGCCAGTGATGGAACTTTGGTACATCTCAAAGCCCATGTCGTTCCAGCTGCCAAGACCAGTTCAGCTGCCCAATATCAACTGGATCTGAGAAGTTTGAACTTCCATGTGACTGGTTTCTTGTGCGGGAGCTTGGTACTCTGCACTTTTTCTCTCTATGTTTTTGGTAATTTGCCCTTTGGTTCTGCTAGTTCTAAATGCAAAAAGCCATTGATTTTGAAGGCAGAATTTACAGCCAGTAATCATCTGGGTATACTGTTACTCAGCAATGAGCAGCATTTCTCCCTCCAGAAATATTGCTGGGCATAGTGGCCTTATTTCCTATTGTACTGCAATAAATGATTCCATGTGACGTAGGGCACACGGCCTGAAAATCTGATTACTTCAGAGACTAGGGTTTGGTAGTCACTTAACACCAGCATTGTTGCAAATGACCAGAATTAGGACAAGAGAAGTAGGCATGAAATGCCTGATCATAAATGTCAGGCCTCCAGAGAGAATGAAAGCTTCTGGTTTTAATAAAAGAACAGTCTTTTTTTTTTTTTTTTTTTTTTTTAATAGCACCATTTTGCTTCAGCAGACAACTGGAGCAACTCGAAAGTCATGGACGTTGTCATTAATACTTGTAAGCCTGTACCTTAAGCAGTTCAACGGAAAAAAATACAAATCATCCTCAGAAGTAGCCCACAAGTTATATGTGTATACTTTTCTTGTAAACATAATATATCTAATTAATCTGTTTAGAAGTGTGTTTTAAAAGGTTGCAATTTTTGGGGCTGTCTCTGCACTTCAGATGACAAAAACTATTAATTTGTCAGTTGAGCTCTTCATTTATGTGATCCCCAAGATTCAATATTTTGCCTTGTATCTAACACAAAGTTGTAGATGTCCATTAATATATTCAAAACTACAGGAAAATGCATTTTCTGCCTTATATTCCATCATAGTCTTAATTTACATGGCTGATTCAAAACAGTGACTTGACAAGGTGACACACACTTGTAAGAGGTGATGACTTCCATCATTAGCAAGTAACATTTCTAGAGAATTCAAGTTGCTTTAAGTGCTTTTTGTCAGTGCTGTGTTCCAACTCTTAAAAGGTGTTTGTTACCCAAAAAACCTCAAGTCCTTTGCAGTCACCATTTCCTCTTGAAATCCTATGTATTCACTGCTTACTCTTGAAAAGCAGTGTTGAATTGGCCATAAAAACATCTCAGATAGCTGATGCCCAAACAGAGCAATTTCAGCAAAATGAGAATCTGTACCTTCTGACTCAATTTTAGAGCTTGAAGTTCATAAAGTAAATACTTCTAAGAGGCATCAGTAAATCTGGTCAAATACTCTGGGCATATAGAAACACTCATTTCAATTTCATTTGTGTGTCACTTTCAGAGGTGTATTGGTACTTAAATAGTTAGTATCTCAAATCTTCCACTACTGCAGAATGAAAAATAAGCTTCTATGAGATGGATAAATTTCCAGATTTTTTCTTTGAGGCCTTTCTAAATGCTGGAGGTAGCACCCAGGTTTCAAGAAAAGCAGCTGGGCTCCAGTTTTGCAGCAGGGAGTGGCAGGAGACATGGAGATCACACAAATGGAGCCTACAGTGCTACCATTGGAATGTCACAGGTGCTGTGGTGGCACCCACAATGTATGGTTCTATCCAAGCATATCTCAGTGCACCTCTCGCAGAAGGCTTAGCCTGAACTGAGAACTGACTTCAAAGCCTAGCCAGGAAGGATAAAGTGTGGTATGAAAATCCTTGGTCTACCTGAAAGCTGGGCCATGGCAGTGAATGTTAAACATAACCCAGCACAGACTTGGCCTTTGTCAATGCTGCTGCCACTTTGACTATTCCATGCCCTTATGTTCATTTGCACACCACTGGTTTTATTTAGATGCTATAACAGAGAGCCAAGAAAAAATTTAGAGCACATTGGAGGAAACCTGGACTCACTGTGGCCAGTGGTAATGTTGCCACTGACTTAAGCTTTATGGATACCACATTTTCAGACCCTAAGACATCCCTCTTTCTGTTCCAGAGTGCTTTACCCACACAACAGCTGCAATCGTAATGGTCTTGGCCATTTTTGTATCCATTTGTGATGTTTTTCAGATGGATAACTGGCTTTTTGCATTTCACATTCTTGTATTTTGTTTTTAAATTTGTGGTTCTGCAGTTTTTGAGCCATAGACTGAAAGACAAGACAAGCCTGCAACTTGTTGCTCCATCCCCCAGAAGCCTTGCCAATGAATGGTGTATCCTTTCCACTGCAGATAATTGACTATATATTTCCCCACAATGTTTTTATTGTATTTTACAGAGAAAAGTAATAAAAATAGAGGTTGTATCATAAGCAAAGCAGTGTTTCCATTCCTCAGGCAATGTTTCTCAGTAACCCAAAGGAAAACACCTCCCCACCCTTTCCTAGTCACTGTACTTGGTATATGGTTCTCAGTAAGAAGAAAAGCAGATGCCATGTTTAAATGTAAGATGGCAGAAACCAGAAAAGCAGAAAAATGGGTCCCAATTCAGGGAAGTATTCCCAGATAGTCTTTGTATTCTTTGAAGTGCAATATGAGCACTAATGCTTCTAGAGACATCTGCAAAGACCATTTGATACATGCCCCAGGTGACTGCTATTGGTGTGTGATAAAGGCTGATGCAGTGAGCACTAGGGATTACCTGCAGCATACTGAGGCAGGGTGTTGTCAGTGTCACACAAGGACGTGCAAGCAAATGCCATTTATGTGGTTCTAGTAATCTTATGCAGAAGTGTAGCTTCCCAAGTGTTAAACAGACCCCAAAGCTACGTTGAGACTAGGTCTCGGGGAGAACTCATTGCAGGCCAAGCCCATGTAATCCAGTTATCCTTGTGAAGGTAACTAAAAAGCATCTTACAGTGAATATAAAAACAATTAGCTAAGCAGACATTTATTTCACTTTGCTGTGACTGGGGATATTAATTTTCTGAACATTTTGGTGAGGGTGAGAAGTGGACTAAGTATCTATCGGCTGTAGCACTGAAGGTTTCAGTCCCACATGAATTCTTTTGTGGAAAGAAAGAAGCCTTGGAAAACAAAATTTAAATTCAGGCAAATGAGGACTGGTCTATGAGTAAGGACCCTATAGACATCAAAATACACCGTCATGAATGTCTGAAAATGGTCTGCCTGATGTCATATCCTTGCATTCAGTAGAGGATAGAATAGTTAGGTTAAGGAGTGTTCTGTGAAGTGTTGAGTAGAATGAAAGCTTTTGGTAAGCTGAACTACTTAATCTAAGTTTGAATGTCATCATTAGAAGTCTTAACATTCTTGAATTCTTCCTTGGTTTGGTTTTGTTTGTTGACTTTTTTTTTTTTTTTAAGATGCTTTTAGCAAAGATGAGATGATGCTTAAAAATTTCCAGCCAGATGTGTCTCCAGACTTTCCCAGAGATGACAGATACTCAGATGTAATTTGAATTAAACCCATTATATAGATAAGCTTGTTTTATAGCTGGCTGCAGCTGTGAAGTTTGGATTCAGATCTGTAATTCCCCTCAACTTTGAAGACTACAGTCAAATCTGTGGTTTTGGGTTTGAACCTCCAGTCGCTTGTTGCGTCAGACTGTCATTCTCATCTGTTCCACCACCAGCTCGGTGCAAGACTGTGATACCAGTTTCAGCTTCGGCAGAACTGAAGCTCAGAAAGGCAGGCCCTTTCTCAAGCACGGTTACATATGAGCAGTGACAGCAGCATTTTGTAGGTCTGTAGGTTAACAGCCCTCTACATGCCATCGAATGTCCATTGTTGACCCGCCATGGAGCACTGGCTGGTGGCTCCTGCCCTGCAAAGTATGCTTTGCAAACTCCCTTCATGTTTCTGTCTAAGTGAGAGCGGTAGCTTCCCACAGGGATATTACATGATCCAGTGTGGAAGGAGATGGGGTTGGTGTAATTGCAAATGGCATGATAGCTGCTCCTTGAGGTAATCTCTGAGAGTACCTCTCTTACCTGTACAAAGTGGTTGCTGAGAAATAGACTAGGAGTGAGTTTACAACACCTCAGCTCCACAGGTGGGCACTCTTAACATGCAGTTAGGAGAAGGTGCTCCATGTGAAAAACAAGAGAGAAAATATTCCACACAAGGGATGTTCCTGTGAGGACAGTGCTTTGAGACTGAGGTCGGGCAGTTTCCCTCTCTTGTTTGCTCTACAGGCAGACCTTAAGACTTCAGCCACGCTGTAAAAAATAGCAGCCCACAAAAGTCTGTCTGCGAGGGTGTCACTCGTTGTCACCATGGCATAGATGGCCTCACCAACTGCAGTGACAGAGCCACCCATGGTAAATGCTGGACAACTCTTCTGACCTGTTAATAGTTGGCAGACTATTTGATGACAGTTGCAAGAATCTGATGCACAGCAGTATCCTTTACAGCAGTTTAATCTTTGTCATCAAATCCCCCAGCAGCCATGATTAATAGCAGCACTTGAGCTTGTTTTGAAAGTTGTATATTTGGCAGCTATGAACTTTGATCTGTGGTTTCGCTTTAAAGAATCATTATGACACAAACTTTTACTGTAATCCTTCCATCTAATTAAACCACACACAAATACTATGTGGGGAAATATGATGCTATTGATATAAGCTGTGTGTTTATTACATTATTTTAGGCACTTTATTAAAGTGGATAGTTGTTCCCAGCAAGATAGTAGATAAGCTCCCCAAAAACAATAACATCACCCAGAAAGAATATATAAGAGAATTTCCCAAGGCCAAATTCAATTAGAAACTTTCTTTGTTGATTAATACTGTGCCCTTGAACCTGTTGAGGGCTTAGATGTTTTAACCTGAGCTAAAATTACTAGCATTTAATGAATTCAGTCTACTAATGTGTACTTTTCCACAAAACATTCGCCTTTGTTCCAGATAGTCAAAGGACTCCAATACCTGGCATCACAGTGTCTGTCTTCTTGAAGTAGTTCTTCCAGTATTTGGGTACAATTTAATCAGGTAGTTTTCAAAACTCCAAGAAAACTTGTTTTCATGTAAATATTTTAAATAACAGAACATTCATCTTTTTGTAGCTGAATCAACCGTAAACCAGCCATTTTTTCTGGTCTCTATCCCACTGCATAATTTGTAGAGAAATTCCAATGAGGCAGTTAATGCTCATATTTTCAAGAGGAGAATATGAATTGTGGATGAGTCTGATAATTTTTTTTTTTTTTTAGGTCCAAAGTACAGCTCTACATAGTCTGGACTGAGTTGACTTGCTTGTGCATTTCATCTTCATGACCTATGCATTTTTGCAGAAGGGGAATCTTTCCTCTAGAGCTGACTTTGGAGTCTCTGAGCAGCAGTTTTATGGAGCTACTTGGAATCCCCAGAGTTTCTCCTGCTTGGTCTACATGGACCTCCTAATCTGGGTGCCACCAAACCGAGAGATAACAGAGGTATAAATCACCACCTTTAAGCTCCTACTGCTTCCAGGGCCAACAGTGTTTATATTTGCCAATCACCATTTTTTCCATATTTTTGGGGTAGATTTTCAGCCAGATGGCTTTTGGCTAAAACATTACTCCTGTCAGTACTGGTTAAGCCCAGTGACTATGGTTTCTGAGTCAGCTGGAAACCAGACAAAGTACCAAGTATAATAATTTTCCCAAATTGTCTCACAAATTTGCAGAGACTTCATACAAATGTAGAACAGCTGAAGCAACATGAGTGATCCCTTAAGAGAATTCACAACTGAGCACCCTCAAGCAGAGGAGTAGTGCCCATCACCACTCTTTGGACACGATCAGAAAAGAGTGAAAGGGAACTGCTCTAATGCAATTCCATCTCCTTGTGCCAGGTTTTCTAGTCTTGGTATTAATACTCTGTGATGATCTGTGTCCAAGACTACCACAAAACTAAGCAGAATTAGCTGGGACATTTGTCATGTGTCTGTTGTCATGAGGGAGGCTGGATCCATGGCCAGAAATGGCCTTGACCTAACCTGCTCCTGAATAACTGGGCATGAGCTACTTGAGCTGTCATCCTCTCTTTAGTGGCTCTTCTCTGAAAAGCAAAACTTGCTTAGGTAACCTGGAATCTCTGAGACATCTGCACAGCCAGGGCTTGAGTGACAGTCACAGCCTGGGCAGAGTGGAGGTGTCACATTATTCGCAATCAGCCACACAACCTTGTGTGTGGATATGGGGTCAAAATATATTTCATATGCAACTAGAATAAAGTTTTGTATAAAAAGCTTATAAAACCTCATGAGGACTTTTTACTAGTTCAAGGGCTGCCTCTTGTTCTTATTGAACTCAATGGGAATTTTGCTACTGACTTCAAAGAAAGTTGAAAGGAGCCGTGAGGGGTTGATTTGCACTCCTACATGTGTGCTTCTGCACACCAAATTTGCAGCTAGAAGGACTGTGTTTTAGTTGGTTTTGTTGTTGTACTTGTTGCGTTTTTGCTACTTGAGAGTTTGCATAAGCACAAGATCTGCTACCTGCAGATTGTCTACACACATGCAAAATGTATGCAATGCAAAAAGGATTCATTAAGCTACCTCAATTGAGTGGCTTCATTCTCCAGAGAGGCAAAAATCTCTCCTAAGCACATAATGGCTGGTGAAGAAGGTTCCTCATTTACCACTGTAGGATGCATAAAAACAAATAAAATATAAATTACTCCTTTTGCAGGTCTTTTCCAAGGCTGCAAAATGGAAAACTTCACCTTCTATTCTATAAGCAGGCACAGAGCCTTAAGACTGCATTCAAGAATTCAAACAAGTCAAAATGGTTTGGAGCTTAATTTAACCACTTCTGAGGGCATTCTTTTCCATTCGTTCTCTGTGGCAATTTGCAGAGGATGAGACTTACCAACTGCATCCAAATACATTCCATTAGGCAAGAGGGCTTCTTGTACTGAAGTATGAGTTAAGGCTTTGATGGTTCAGAAATAGGAAGAAAGTTGTTTAGAATGGGAGCACCATTTCAAACTACTGCTTCATTATGAATAAGAGGGTGACTTTACAAGTATCTGTCAGTTCTGTACAAACCATGTGAACACTGGAGGCTCCTGGGGACCAAGGCAAAATCAGATAGAAATAATTTCTGTGTCAGTAATAACATACTCTGTTTGCTTTACAGTTGACTGAGACCTGGCTGCTGCTAACTTTCTATTAGGGATGATTTCATAAGCCAGAGATCTTCCTGCTAGGAAACACTCCTGCATTGCATGCTTCAATAATGACCATCCTATTCTTGATAGTTACACATTCTCTGTGAGTCTAAATAGCATTACTCTTGCATAGGTTTTTTTATGTACCTCATATATTAGCAGGCATTATCATGACCTTTTTCAGTGATCGTGTAGCCAAGCCACATGCATTTAACTCTTTCAAGATTCCCTTGTGAAAACATTCCAGAAGAAAAGTTGAGGCAGCGTCAGGATCTCTGAGCAAGTGTGTAACAGAAAGCAGAGTGGTTGGGGCCTCAGCCTTTCAAAAGAAGACTGCTTTGCAAGGTTTCCTCTCCTCCATGACTCTTCTGAATTACTCAGACCATGGGCGTGGGGTAGAAGATCGCAGAAGCTCCGTAGAGGATG
This sequence comes from Sylvia atricapilla, assembly GCF_009819655.1. NCBI lineage: Eukaryota > Metazoa > Chordata > Aves > Passeriformes > Sylviidae > Sylvia > Sylvia atricapilla. The sequence continues at coordinate 34,721,575 of NC_089142.1, read as the reverse complement.
ACTGCTGTTAAACTAGAGAGAATTGAGTGACCAGTATGATGTGTGTAGGAAGATACTGACTGTGGAGTTGGAGAAGATTGGTGGAAGCCTACACAACCATGTGGTAAAGAGTTTGGGTAGTCCCATAAAGCACCAGCATCTGGCTGCTGATAAAAAAACCCTACAGTTTTCTGAGCTGACTGGTTTCTTTCCTCTTCACGAAAAATATGTACTTTAGATCTCACACTCTGAAGCTAACCCAGTCAACTTTTCAGAACAGGTTTAATATCTTTCCTTGTATTTAAGGTCAAAGGGCTTTGCTGCAGCTGCAGCTCAGTCAAATAATCTGGACCTGTTGCAGGAGTTACTAGTCAGAGCTCTGATTTGTGTCAGGTGTAGGTTTAAACCAGATGTGACAGGGATACTTTCTGGTGTTGAAAGCTGGAGAAGGTGTCCCACACTTCCTGGGAGCTTAGCCTTGGGCAATAGATACTTAAAATATATTTAAAAGGCAGACAATAAAAAAAGTGACATTGGAAATGGAGTTATAATTCATGTAATAAACAGAAACATCCTCTACCATGGTTGTGGTGGTGCCTAGTGTTGATTTTTTTATGCTTTATATAAGGCTTGCTTTATGTCCAGGATTAGCTTTTCAACATCCAAGAGTGATAAGGGCTTTTGAAGGGCTGTAGGTACTAGCTATAAGATAAAGCCACAGAGCAGCTACTAGCTTTCTTTCTGTTACAGCAAATACAGGTACCAAACATAAAAGAAAGTGTCTTGGAGACAGGTACTGACACAGAAATCTGATTTGGAGGTTCATGTCTTTTAAAAGGTGGAGTTTAGACTAAGAGACCTTCATGGCTGAGAGAGAATGAGGAGACTGGAGGGAGGTTTGCACATATAATTCATCAATATATGCAAACTGGAGCTCATAGTATCACAGCTTGGCTAGGCTTGCCTTTCAGCTGTGGCGGCTCTCAGTGTGAATAGGCAAGGACACAGCAAGATACTCATCATCCATTTTGATCTGACAGATGTTTCAACCAAAGTGTTTGACACCCTTTTGTCACCAGGTTTTATGCCTGTAAGTCCTGCTGGGATCTCATGGATCCTCACTTTGCATTGACAACAGTGTTTCAGTGTATAGTCAGTGACTAAGAATACTTGGATGGATAGTTTCATTGTGATAATTAAGAAGAATTTTCTCACATTGATATGGTAGACTTTCTATAAAGCTGTTCATGTCACTTGCTGTCTAATAAGGGTCTAATACTGCACCCTGTTTCCCTAATGTTAACAAAAAGGAGGAAATGTGTGAAATACCTATGTGTAGCTGCCTACTTCTTAGAAACTCAGAATACACCCTGCATATGTAGAAGCACAGCACAGCTCTCTTCAATAAGCAAAACGACAACACATGTATTTAAATATCAGAGTCTGCTTCTTTTCCCACACCTCTGTAAAATCAAAGTTTGAAACCCTGTAGGAGCTCTTTTAAAATATCCTGGCTTCCTTGCTGCAGACCATATGTTTTTTTCAAAAACCAGGACTGCAAACTCGAATAATTGCATGACTTGCATTCTATCACTGTAGACTGTGCTCCACTGGCTTCAACTGGCACGGTTTGGTAGCTGTTACAGATGCCACAATTCATTGCTTTGAAGTCTGCACATTAAAAAAAATGGTGGGGAGGGGGAAAAAAAGGCTTTCAAAAGATCGCCTGACTTTCTGTTATGAATAAGTCGACATTTCACAACATCTGTCATAGTCCCTGCCACTTCAGCTTCCTTCCTCTGCTCAGGCTTATGGGCTTTATGTTAATACTGGAGCAGCTGTGGATTCACACTCCGAGTGAGATACAGCAGAGTGTAGGGGCAGGTAACTGCTTCCCCTGAGGATCAGGCAAGTAGGTGCTGCCTTGCTCCTGCTGACCCAAGGTGCAGGACAGAGAAAGTGTGTGCATTGCAGTGACACTTCTCTGGAAGCACACTGTCATTGCAATAGTCTGCAATAGCCTCTCCTTGGGAAAGAGCCTCAGATCACCCCTGAGTAGCCTACAGGTACCCCAACCACCTTCCAGCACTGCTCAGGCATTTCCCTTTCTCTACTACTCTGCACAAGGAGTCACGGACAGCTGTGCCTTGGATCACTGGTTAACCTGCTTCTTTTCTTGCGGTTTGGAGGCTCAGGGCGGGGAATCCATGCTCTGCTCAGTCCATCATCACTACTAGCTCAAGTGTTGCTGTTAGAGGAAATTAGCCTTCCCTGTGCTGTTTCGTTGGTTATTGATTTTCATATTCCTAGATGCAATCTGTATAACCTCATTCAGCTGTTAAATGACAGGACTCTGAGGCAAAAACATGTCCCAGGTGGACTTGCTATCAGTTTGTTTTAATTAGTTTTTGAAAATACTGCCAACGAGACAAAGTAGTGCTATTAGTGGTAAGATTAGGCTTTGACTATGGAAGTACTTGAATACTTAGGAAAAACACATTCACTTTGGCAACTTCAGCTGGCTCCCCAGAGAATTTGCAATGTGATAGCATTTTGCATGCAGTACAATTTCCCCATTAGAAAAGTGACACCAACCCATCCTTGGCATGTGCTAGCAGAGTTCCTCACATAGTGCTCATGCCCAGGGAGGTGCCCTGGCCGTCAGAAGGGTCCTGGCTGTGTTGAACTTTGGCTCTTCCATTCAGACTCCAAATGGAATAATTCCCCACAGGCTGTTTTCGGGTTTGAATCTGGAGGCTGGAATTCATCGCCTCGGAGGGCGCTTCCCCTGATTCAGTGGTGTGTTCGATCACAAGCATCTGTAATCCCTGGAATCCATTTCACCCTGCTCGCCTTTTGCGTGGAGGGTGGGAAGAGAAATGGTCTGACTCCATAAAAGCACGCAGCACTGCATGTGACCCTGCTTAAAAGCCAGAGGAAGGTGTCCTTGAAGCTATTAAGAGGAACTATGTGACAGCTCTTTACACAATTATTTTGAGTATCAGCTTCAACTTCCTTGTTAATTTCCAATATATTTTTGTTTTGTTTCTGTTTGCTAATAATATTCTGAACATGGTGCTCATCTGTTTTAGCTGAGGTAGTGCTACTGAGGTGAGTTCCTCCTCCCCCCCGTACTGTTGGTCTGTTTTATAGAACATGGGAAAAGGGTCAGGGCAAGCATAATTAAAATGCCAGCACATGAGCAGATTTTGTCCACATGTTCTTAAGATCTTGTTGTTCTTGAGCTTGGCTGTTTCTATACACCAGGTGTTAAGACCAAGCTATGTTATAAGGGTTTCATATTAAAAAAAGAGTATTTTTGATGTGGTGTATTATTAGCTGCCAGCACTGCTGTTTATCCCAAAAGGTAATGTGGGAGGTTTTTGCATAACACTGCACTTTGCCATTTTTGCAAAGTGAAGTATCTACGTTTTGGAAAAGTAAATGACTTTCAGCAGATACTGCTTTGTCTTTCCCTGTCAGCTATGATTTGGGAGGGTTTCTAAATCTTTGCCACTTGAAATCACAGTGAGCTGAAACTTGCCCAAAAAACTGTCAGCCTTTTTGCTTTTTTTTTCCTCTAACATACTGTTCATTACTTCCATATACCTTCCCCCACAAATAAAAAGTAGCAAAAAAGGAAACAAAGGACTTTTAAAAAAAACAGATTTCTAACTGGTGGTGATTTACAATCTTTGCAAACAATTAGACTTCAGTGAACACAGAGATTTTGTTTTTATTTTGATGATTAGCATTTCTAAAGAAAAATATTTTGAAGCCTTGAGATACTGATGTTTGAAAAAATTAATTAGAACCATGCTGTGTTTTTCATAAGGATATGATTGTCTGTCATGATGCTTGAAAAAGTTCAGATTTAAAATGTAAAAACATTTATCCATGTTTAACTAAGAATCAAAAAAGTGGCAAGCATGAAGAGAGAAGTTGTTAGAGTAAAAGGGAACATTTTTTCTCAAGTAAAATTCATGAGCAGAAACCACTTTTGCTCCTGCTGCTCTTGCACCTTTTAGTTAACAGGATGCTAAGCTGGAGATCAAAGTGATGCACAAAAGTGATTCTCTGAACAAGCAAGGTTAAGGATCAGCTCACCACTGTCGTTATCTTTCCTGCTCATTTAGGATAATTCCTGGGGCAGAATTTGGGGTGTGGGGAGGGGCAAGGCTGGAATAAAAATAGAACAACGTTGAAATAGAGTGAAATGTGAATATATCATGCATGCATGAATATGCTATGCCAGGGTCATGTAATTTTGTACCATGGAAATTTTAACAGCAGCCAGGAAACACAAATTGATCAGCCATCATTTGTAAAGATGGGGGTCTGTGCACGTACACAAGTTTCATACATGTTCTTCATACAAGGCTACAACACATGCACAGTTGTCTAGTTACTGCTTTATAGCCCACAGCAGAAAGTTGAAACTCCTGGGTTTCCATTCCTCTTTTCCCCCCAAAGAAAATATATAGAGAAAGTTGGATAAATTACTTTCTTAAAGCATTGCTAACTCTCCCAGAATTATAAAAGGCAGTTACAGAAACACAGCTCACATGTAACAAGATGTCTGTAATCAGGTGGGATGAACTTTATCTAAAATCGCTGTGCTAATGATTGTGCCTCCCTCTGGATCTCCTTGCATATACATAGGCATAATATATACCACACATCAGCCCTGCCCTTGCACGCAGCAACTGCCTGTCGTTTGTCTAAGATTTGCTCATTCCAGTCCTGTGGTTTCTTTGGAAAAGGAAGTGCTTTTCTATCAATGCTTTGCAAGGTGCTATCCATTAGGCAGAGTGACATTTATACCTGTGCCTGGAGCAACACCCTCTAAACTTTGCTGGGCTGAACATGAGCTACTTCTATTTCCCCTCCTGAAGTGGCACTTGGGAACATTTTGCACTTGGTGCTGGACATGCACAACTGTCTGTTCAGAAACCTAAAACCTTAGCGTTTTGAACATCAGGTGTGGCCTAATTCTTCCAGCACTGTAAAAGAGCACTGGCAACACAACTTAGCTGCTTCTGATCTTAAACCAGACCTTGACTAGAGCTGCTACACTGTGCCTTTTACAGAATCCTGAGAGCAGAGATCAGTAATTCCACAAAGTGAAAATCCCTCTCCTTTGTCAAAGACCTCAAAGAGGCTTACTATAGCTAAGAATTAGATGTGGGCCGACTGTCCCTCTCTTTCCTGCTTTTTTAGCATAAAATTGAACAATACTGACATAAAGTTGTGTAGTTATGAATATAATGGGAGTGTCAATAGAGTGGATAGTTGTTCCTTTCCTCAGTGTAACTCATCACCAGTAAACTAGGCCTGTATATTTACTGATCTGTGCTGAAATAAGTACATTTCTGCAGTTGTGACTGTTAGAGTTAAGACTGAAGTGAAACTTCCAGTTACAGCTCTCACTCGTATATCTAATTATAATGTACTTAATCTTGTACCAGCTTTGCTTGGCTGAAACACTGTATTTGCACTCATTTGAGAAAAGCATTCATGGTTTTATCAGTTATGAGTAATGTCGTAATTTCTATTTCATACCAATAGCCACACAATCTTGCCTTCATATTCTATATATATAAAGTTTACATATATAACTTTTTATTTTATATGAGTGCTTATTTACACATACATACATAGACACATAAACTGATAAGGAAAATTGTTTCAGCATTAGGCTTTCAAGGAATTATGAAATTAGAAGAGAGTGAAAGGTTCACAATGAAATTCAAAACTTTACTGGCTATAAGATTTCATTACTAACACAAAACTCAGTCCAATACTTTGCTCAGGCCAGGGTCAACTTATTTTTAGCAGGAGGGATAGTCTTACAGTTAAAACACAGGGGAGAATAAGATTTGAATTTCCACACAAAACCTGCACGTTTTTCCTAAAAGAAAAAAAAATTAAAAATATAAAAAAATGAATGAGTTCTGTATATCAGCAAGAATGAAATCTTGCTCAATTCAGTGCAACAGCTTTAGATTTGCCTTGATCTATGTATATGGGAAGGATATATATATTTGTTTCTTTGTGTTTTCATCCACTGCACAACACCAGTACTTTGTTCTTCCACTGAAATTATAGGGCAGAGATTGGTGTGGAATAACTCATCCATGTACTAGCCAGAAGTATCTCTTTAGATAAGGAGGTTGGTGTGGTTCCCTTCTGTGCCCTCCCTCCTTTCCCCTGTGAGTGTCACATTCATGCCAATGAGAAGGAGGGGTGCCAATGCACAGATAGTTGCTCCAAGTTCCTGAATAGTTATCTTGGAAACAGCTCTGCACTTTCAGGAGTCATCTCCTCAGGCAGGAGGCAGCCATGCTTCCTATTTTAGTCAGTCACAGACCCCAAGGTGTCAATGAAGAGAAAAAAGATCTTGCAATAAGAGTCACAGCGCACAGCATGAGCAAGTCTCACATCATTGTTCATTTGCATTTGCTGAAGGGATCAGCACTGAATTAATAATTCTAAACTTTACTTATAATTGGGATGTACTTTCTAAATATCTAGAAACATAAAGTGTGTATTAACAAAGTTGGTCTTAGAAAGATGAAAAACAGGAAGAGGAACAGTGACTGGATTTTCCCCTGTTACTTGCTTAACACTCTTCCCTAAAGAATTTATTGTTGTAAAAAAAAAAAAAAAAGGCTATCTTGAGCTAATAAAACAACATAAAAAATTGATGACTTTGCTGGTACATTTATGTGTGAGAATTCTTAGTTGAAAAGGGAGAATGAGTCAGTATTTCTGTCATGCAATAAGGTTTCAGAACATTCATCATCAGGAATCAGGAATCTTGCATCTGTGAAGCTATGACACAGGCTGTGACATTTTCCTCAAAGGATTTTGGAAAATATATATACACACACTGAAATTTTACACCTGCCTGGTTCCCTCCCCTGCATATTGGGGAAAATAATACTTTGTGAGCAGAGACATTTTACAGCACTTTTATGGAAAGACCATTGTGCCCAGTATTGTGCTAATATTTTCTTAATCTAAGCAGATGTTTAAACAAAGTTGTAAGACTGCAGCATCCATGGCTGCTGAGAATTGCCCTGTTCCAAGGCAGAATCATGGAAACTTGCCATAAGGAATTATTCCTCTATGAAAATGAAGCATAGGTTTGGAGGTGACAGACTACCCCTGAGGAGAAACAAGGAACCCCTGAGGAAGTTCTTTTCTTTGGCACTTGGCTTTATATGAGCTAGAAGCCCCCCTGGGTCTTCTGCAATTTTTCCAATGGGTGGGAAACACAGTTAACATTTAGGAAAAGCAATTTTTGACTGCCAAAACTGCAGTGCCTGACAGTTTTTCATTGAAGCAGAACTGATGAAAATCCAAATATTTGCGGATTTTGCTTCAGATGCAAATATTTTGTGTAGCTTCAATCCCAAATTGAAGTCCCAATGGAATTTTGATTAAAACTTCTGATATCCATACCTCAGTGTTTCCCTCATTTCAAATAATATCAAGCTGAATATTTTCTAATAACCTTCTGAGTGTATATACATGTCAAAAATATTTTAGCCTAGTACATGCCCATAATGTGATATGTGTATTTTCAAAGCAGACTTCAGTGAGGATTTTTATTCAGGGTGTGTTTTCCATCCAAAATAACGAGCAGAAAAGATGATTATTTGCCAGGAGGTATCATTCAAACAACCAAACCGCACAGTTCTTGGCCTTGGGTCAATTGTGCTATCAATTGCCTTATACAAAATCAAACTCTGGAGCAAAAAAAAAGTCACAGCTTAAAACAACAGTCAGTCTTGTGATGCTGTTTGGATTAGCAGAAAGGATATTGCTGAGGCTGAATAAGCATCACTGTCTTCTGTCAGCTAAGCAGATACAGCAGATATGGCAGAGTTGATTGCTGCAAGGAGAATTATATGTAGAGTGATTTCAATTTTTAAAAAAATATCTAAAGTTTTGCTCACTTATTCAGTGCTTGAAGTTACAAGCATTCGTATTAGTTCTTTGAAGCACACAGATCAGGAAGGTGAAGCTGTGTTCTCCTTCCTGAAAATCCAGAAAGCTTTCAGCAAGGTTTCCTCACCAATGCCTGATATAAAAACTAAGCTGCTGTGGGATGAGAACCAAAACTCTGACATGACTGTATCAGATTAAAAGATAGGAAAGAAAAGGTTAGGAATAAAAGGTGGAGAGAAGTCAAGAGTGAAATCCTGCAGGATCTGTGTTCTGGCCTGTGCTGTTCAACATGTTCATAAGTGATATGGAAAAAGGAGTGAATAATGAGGTGACAAGGTACACTGATGATAGTAAGTTATTTAGGGTGGTAAGGACAAGGGCCTCTTCATGCTTGAATAAGGACCTGACAAGATAAAGTAACTGAGTAAACAGAAGATATTTGATGTAGGTAAATGTAAAATAATGCGTTAAAGAAAAAGCAATTCTAGTTTTACCTGTTCAGTGGTGGGTCTCAAGGTCTTTTGTCACAGCTTTTCACAAATGAGATCTTTGTGTTACAATACAACACATTTCCATGAAAACACCATCTCAATCTGCAGAAAAGGTAAAAAAATAAATATTTGTTAAGCACTGTCTGCAGAGGGCAAAATCTACTTATGATTATGCTATCAAAGAGCCTGTGGTGGTGCTTCCTGGAGCAGTGCATACAGTTCTGGCCTCTGTGCATCCACAAGGCTGTAGCAGAGCTGGGAAAATGCTGTCAAAGTAGGGCACAGCTTCTGTAAGATGTGACTGAGAAGAGCATGAGACACCTGACAAGAGATACAGTACTGGTCTCTAAAATCACGCTTCTGCTATAGAAGACAAATAGGAAATAGATATCCTGTTCCTTACAGCACAAAAGCAATCAGAACAATATGAGACCTTCTATGGAACTAATGGGTGTGAAAGAAAAGAAGGGGTTATTTCTTCCATAAGTCAATGGTAAGCTGTGGAACTCCTTGCCACTGAATCATTTGGATGCTGACTGGTTCTTGAGTTAAAAGCAATTTTAGACTAAAATACTCCCTAAGCTACAACTACTGTGAGACTGAGGTTGTATTTTGAGGAAATATTATTGCAGACCTGCACTGTTCTTGCTGCTTTCCCTAGACATCTACTGCAGATGCTCTTGGGGACAGGACACTCACTTGGATGGATCTCTGGTATGGACTAGCCAAACTACACTTAGATTCTTGTATTCATGACTCAAGATCTGTGTTAGCGTTACACTTCAGTGGAAAAATGAACCTTTAATTAGGAAAAGTAAAAATGCTCCCCACCTCCCCAAGCCAAAAAAACCTCAAGTGTTTCTGGTGAATTCTTGTAAAACTTTAGGTGAAGAGTCATTCACAACCAGAGAATAGTTTGATGCTCACAAATGTTTCCTTGGACATTTGAATTTTACATGGAAAACCAAGGGTGACTAGTGTGAATCCTTCCCTCCATGCTCAACAAACTCGCCTTCGTGTTACTCTTCTGCATCAAATCACTACAGTATTTCCAATGCTGCTGTTGGAAAAGCCACAGCAATACTGCCATGAGTCACTGTAAAAACTTCTGTTTTTTCCCATTTGCTTTTTGGTTTTTACTCGAATATAATCATCTTATATGTCAGACTTTTAAGATATACTGTTTAGTCTCATCATGGAAAGCTATATTAGGGCATTAGTCAGGCAATATTCCATATCCAACCTTTCTGCAGGCCTCTCTCCTGTATGAAAAGAACTTGACCTGGCAATCACAGAGAACACAAGAATGGCTCATTATGTCAGTCCCAGAGAGTGTACAACAAACAGGAATAGCAGCATGCCATCAATCCCAACAAAAATAAAAAATTCAGAGTAGTCAAAATGACGGACATGAATACTGTTCTTGCAAAGGAGATGACAATGCTACTAACCAGAAAAAGAGCAGCAAGAGCAACTGCTGGAAACACAAGGGAATCTTTGACAGGCTGTGATGATAAGGAGTCCTCAGCTGGCAGGCAGACAGAACGCATCCCTGCCGAACATCTCCAAGTCAGGGGATGCCTGTTGGCCAAAGTGCCTGCAAAGGAAGAGTGTGATGCAAAACAGGAGTGAAAGACAGAACTCATGTGGCAGAAATCAGCATCAAGGATGGAGATTTTAAAGAGTCACACAGCCTTGAGCCACTGTGATGCCTGTACTTGAACTTCTGGTCAAAGTTGCCTGTTGCAGCAGAATCTCTTTCCAACATTTCTGAACGTGTTGTCAGTTACAGAAAAACTCAAAAGCTTTTAGGAGATCCTGCTTTAGGAAACTCTTCTCAACCACTTATTAATTTCACTTTCATCAATGTAAGACATTTGTATTTTTTTCAGCTGCAAATGCCTTTTGTTGTAGGAAAAAATAATTCAATACCATTTTCTTTGGGTTGTTGCTTGGAGAAAAATAAAGTTATTTTGCTTTTTCCTTCTGTCTTAGTAGAGAAAGTAATTTGAAGATTTTAGGGTTTTTTTATTATAAGAAAGAGAGAAGAAAAAGAAAGACTTTACCACACATAATTACTTCCTCCTCAGTTCTAACAATAGTTATTTAAGATCCAGAAAATGTGTCAACTCAGACTTCCCCACAGCTCTGTCTCTCTAGCTTGTCAGAAAGAATTTAGAGGGCCACTTAATTAAAACTTATAGGGAATATAACTCTAGTAAGAGAAAGATACAAATATACAATATCCTTCAATGACTCATAAAAACCAATCTGGAAGACAGAAACCTAATCAGCAATTGAAATAACTGAAGTGATAAAGGTTTTCTCCCCAGAAATTTTAATTTAAGGCTAGGTATTTATACAGAACACAACTAATTCAATGCCAGCTTTTGAACTGCAAGCAAGAATTCAGTCAGGAAGGTCCTGTATTATTGAGGGCCCCAAGAGCAATGTGTCCCCTTTCTGGTAAAGAAAGGTAGGCTCCCTAAAGTGAATCACACCTGTGACTGAGGATTGACAGCCAGCCTGGCAGAATCAGCTATGACATGGGCTTTTTGGGGAGGGATCACTTTGAGTTGATGCTTTGAGACCTCAGTGAACAGCAATCTGAAGCCCGCACTTTCAAAAGCCCTTGGTGACTGTCGGGGGGGTTTTCTCACCCGAGCTTTAGGTGGTTTAAAGTCCTTGGCCCTCTAAAAGCCCCGAGTCACGTCCGTGTAAAAAAGCAGAGTCCTCAAGGTTTGTTTTCAGGTTTCTCGTGTTGTTTATTATTTGGTATCTCAAAATTTTCTCTGCTCCCAGCCGAGGTCCGGACAGCAGCCGGGACACGAGGCGACTGCCCCACAGATGGGATGTCCCCTAACATTTATACAGATAATTACGTACTAGTTATTTACTATTTTGTGCCAATGCCCAGTGCCCACACCAGAAGTGACATTCTACTTCGGTCCAATCCACTCTAACTACTTTGTGCCATCACCGCCCCAAAAAATGGAGGACGAGGAAGAAGAAGAAGTACATAAGGTACCATCCAAATTCCACCATCTTGTCCCCATTTACTTCTATTCTAAAAATTCTAAAACTATTAAATTCTACATCATCTACTGTGCTAAACTACAATTTTCACATCCTGGAAGTTTGTAATTACTTCTGCAATGTTGAAAGCTTTTCCCATGGATTAAAATCAAACCCGGTGTCTTCCTGGGCTCTGTGCCAAGGTCTCCGAGCCCCCTCGACCATCTCTACACCCCCCTGTCCAGGGCTCAAACTCCTTTTCTCATGTCCCAGGCCATCCAAGGGGATGTCCTGGACTCCAACAGGTGACAGCTTGACTACTCTCATAGCAAATAAAAAATTCCAGGTTGGTGGCAATTCTTTCCCATTTTAGAGAATAGCTCACCCTGACAGTGCCTGATCTCCTCTTGTTTAGACACCACAAGGCAGCTTTCTCTGCATACCCAGACATCAGCTTAATCAAACTGAAATCATGAATTTCCTGAAGTCATAAGAAATGGAAGCTCTGATCCTCCTTCCTGAAGAAGGCAGGGTCTCTGTAAGACAATCAAGGTGATGAGATGGGATTTGCTATGAATTTGCTTATTCTCCTTGAGGGCTTCTTCTTATTCCATTTGAAGCTCTTAGGGGCTTTCTTACATTCCAACTGTTGACGCTTTTAGTCAGTTCCTAATCTAGCAGAGAAATGCCAGTGTCTTGTATGAAAGGATGCATTTGGCAAGATACCAATGTGGTATCTTGTGTGGTATATGTATTTTGTTTTATTTTTAATTTTTTTCCCTAAAAGATTCTGGTTTACACTTTCCAAGAACCTACTTGGGCTTCTGGAAGTGCTCTGTTTTGCCACATAGCAACATCAGAGAATAATACGTAATACACTTACCATGATAGTAATTTCAAATTTTGCATTGCATGAACCAATGGGGGACAATAGCAATTTATATATTGTTCTAAATACCTGATTAGAATAACCCCCTGCAACTGCTTTTAGGTACCTCATCTCCTTGCCTCTTTGTAAAGAAATCTTGAAGATAAGGAAATTTGGATATTTTGGAAAATTCTTGTCTTGAAAGGCAAAACATTTAAAGCAAATTTATCTGAGGGCACTGGTGCATGGTCCTTGGATTTCCAGACATTAACTCTTTTTACTTTGGCATTTATCAGTAGTTGAATCCTCTATGACTCTTAGGAGTTCACTCTTCCACTTACCATCCAAAACATAATAATAAAAAAAGAAGCTGTTCAGAAGAAGATTATGACACAGACTTCCTGCCATGACAGTTATGTGCCAGCTTCTCCTGCCATCACAGCTATGTGCTAGCTTCAGCAGGGCTGCTGGCTGTTGCACTCAAAGCACGCTGACATTTGCTGGTGCCTCAGTGAACAACTGGCATGATTTGTGACCTGCTCTTTGGGCAGGTGAATAGCAGGAAAATGCAGGCAGTGCACTCAGCCGGTAGGCGCCTGTCCTCGCAATCCAAATCCCTGGCTGATACAGGAGAGACAGTGTACTGCCATTTCTGCCCTCTTGGCTGCTGCTACCACCACCTTCTTAGTTATTTATTTTTAGCTGGGACTGAGAGGAAAGTGGCAAAGCAAGTTACACAGCAAGTTCAGATATAGTTTGCTACCAGACTGTTTCTTGGAATTTGTCATGCTCAGTATCACTTGTGGATTGCTATCTTGCAGCATAAGAAAGGAAGGAAGGAAACGGAGGAAAGTCAGAGGATATTAGAAGTATCATCACCAGATTTTGATTCTTTGCAGTGTTACACTAATGGATAAGTAAAATGCATTTAAATTTCATTCACATTCAATGTACATGGCTGGAGAATGTAGTCATTTGGTTACAAGGTTATTTTGTCTGTAACTGCTATTCTTGGACAGAACTTTTAATGTGTGGAAATCAAAAACCAAAACCAAAGAAAAAGAGGAGGAACAAAAAGAGATATGAACATGTGCCGTGCCCTGCGTCTTTACTTGTGCTTTTTTAGCAGTCATCAGGGAAAGGGGTGACTTTGAGTTGTGTTCCTGCAAATCCGCAAAATGTCGTTGAATTCACTGAATTTGCATCAAAATTTGGGATTCTATGTGTCATGAGATGACTGAAGCTCACAAACATTAGCTCAGCTTCAGAGTCTCAGAGCATGAAATACAGAAGTATGCCTGGTCCTATCAGGAGCGAGCCTCTAAGGACAAACTGAAAGTACACAACAGCAGAGCTCTTGCTGGGGCAGGAGTCACTATTACCTCCTTAATGTTGTGGTGAGAGCCCTGAAATGGCTGAAGCCTCTGGGAGTAGGAAGCTTGCTATTGACATCTATTGATGAAGAAGAGAAAAGCAGCCCAGACTGGCCTGAGAGCACCACATATCAGAGGAAAGATAGGGCTGGGAGCTCTTTGTGAACATCAGCTGGAACAAAGGGAAAAAAATTAACTACCCTAAACTTTTTTTCTAACCATATTTTCTAAAAAAGCTTCTGGGTAGGGATCTATTCTAAGAATCAACTTTATTTTGCAAGAATTAAAATCAAAGGTCAGATCACAAAAATCTGGAATTTACAATTAACTATGTGAGTTGAGTGGTTTATTCTGTAAGCCACTCAGGTTTTATCCTCTTTAGGTCATTAGCTGTTAAAAAGTTATACAATATGGTAGCACTACTTTGCTGTTTTCTACCAGAAATTAAAACCATTTAATAACCACCATTGTGACTCCCCAGCACTTAGGGTGTTACCATTTAATGGCTACACATATACATAAATCCCACCTTTCATTGTGTATGCCCATGCATGACCAGAGGATCATTTTCACATGCAATTATTTGCTACAGTTCCCTCATTACTAAGTGTGGGTTTAGTCCATTTGCCAATTTTTCAGCTTTTGAAGAAATATAGAAAGGAATTGCCATCAGGTTTCCATTCTAGTGTTTCATAGTTTGCCTTATGTCATAAAATCCTTTGATACATATAAATATGTTTTCACATGCATGCAAAGAATTGTTTTCAAAGTACAGCACGGTCCTGCAGACAAGGAAAACTGCCTGAACAGGCTTCCAAACACGATCCCAACACAGTCCTAATGTGTTTCTCTGTAGCTCTCCTCAAAGTTAGGGCTCACTCTTCTGAAAAGTTCACTCTTCTGAAAGTTAGCCCTGACTTTTTTGAAAAGAGCAAACAGATCCCAAAAACAACAGCAAAACCAAGCTTGAATGTATTAAACAGCTATTTAAACCCTCAAACAATATGGGCTTTCTTGTGCATCAGCAGGGAGCTAAGCTTTCCCCAACAACACTCTGTGATGGATGGCCGTGCATTTGTGTCAGCCCAGATGGCAGGTCCAGCACCTTTAGGGAGGGTCATGCCTTTTCCCCATTTTTACTAGGCTTGGAAAAGTTGGGAGGAAGAAAGCAAGCTTCTCTGATCATATGAAAGAAGGCTTAGTGCACTGCCCTGCTACCTCAGCATCTGCCCAATTAGAGGACAAAACCCTGTCACCTGAACTCAGGAAGAGCACAGATAAAAGACAAGAGGTGCAGGGGCGATATGTGCAATTAGCAAATCCACAGAGCAGCCAGAAGCCAAGGTTGTTCCCTGAGTCTATTTCAAGTTTGGGATTTTTTTTTTTCTGCATCAAATGAAACTTCACCAGTTTTTCAGTGCTAAGTAAAAAGGAGTAAGTACCAACAGCTCAACAGAAGCCTTCTCTTGAAACTCTTGCAGCAGGTTTTGGGAAGACTCTTAAATCTGCACAAATCCCAGGATGGAAACAATGGTAAGCCCCACTCATCATATTCATCCCAGATTTTGTCCACATGCCAATCTTCCAGCCTCACATAGAGCCATGTGGTTGCTTTAGTCAGCAAAGCAAACTGCATGGACAAATTAGATGTTCAAAGCACTAAATAATTGAATCACATCACCTCTTCTCTATTGGCAAAGTAGAGAAATTCAAATACAAAATTTTTTTTTGTTTTGTGTAAGTCAAAAATACAAATTTGATGAGCACAAGAATCAAGTTATGTTTCACTTTACTGTTAAACCTTCAGACCTCTTTCAAATAATAAGAAACTGTCAACCCTGAGAGGCAGATGTATTCCTTGATAGGTGCTCTGAAGAGGTGCTGCACCGTGGTGTGGACAGAAGTTAACAAACTCCTTACCTCCTCCTGCTCCCCTCTGTGAACACCAGCAGTTTTACGTATGGGCAGGAGTGTAGATTTCTGTCTATGCGGTGTTATAACTAGACATTAAAATAGGACAAACGCACTTGAGCTGCCTATGATCTTGGATGCAACACTGAAAATCAAATGTCCTATGTTTAATCCATTAGCAAAAGAAGATAACTGCCTTTTTATTAAAACTTGGCAATCTGTTTTATATTAATATAAACACTGAAAAGAGGAGTATAAATTCTTAGTGTGCAGTGCTCCAAATGTACATTTGATTAAAATGATGCCTCTTCAGAGGAGCAGACTGTATTTATGTATATTGGATGGAGCACTTATATTTTTTGGCAGGCCCACATACAGAATTTGCATGTTAATATGTCAGTATGGATACGCTCTTTTCAAGTAGCACACATCAGAACTCATATTGTTTTTCTTCGGGTCCCTACCACAACATCACTGACTATAGGGGGTAGATGAGGCTTATAAGAGAACCTAGGAATACAACACTCTTGAGCTTCACAACTTCTAAAATTCATTAACCACCGGTGTGTGTAAAATTTCATAACATTTGAAACAGTTAACACCCATGCCCATGAGGATGGAAACCTAGGAAAGGGTAAGGAAAAAAGTCTCAGGCATGTCTGTCAGCTAAACCTACACAATTCACAATGCATTTCACTGTCATTCATGCTACCAACCAAGAAAAAAAAATCTTACTTGGAGACTGACAGACTTCATCCTATGGCATGTTTACTAGGCATCACTTTTTTTAGTTCTATTAATCCTTCTCCTTAAAAACCTGAAGTTTTATACTTGGAGTTCATCTTCTGTTTCTGAAGACAAGAGGACTCCAGAAATTCGAAAACACCAGGTATAGTATATTATGCCTTTCTCTACTGCATGGCTCTGTTTTAATTTTCTGTTTTATTTTCTCAGATTTTCAGTACTACTACTAATAATAGTAAGAACAAAAACACTTCTAGCTACCCACAGATTATTTCCATGTAGGCTTGGCCAAAAGGGGGGGGTCTTTAAAAATTAACACTTAAAACTCTCAAAATGTTCCCCATGTGCTTCAGACTGGAAATGACTAGCCTTAAAAACAGCTGAGTGAGATTTACTTTGCAGAATAAGATTTTCCCATCAAGAGAGATCTGAAGAAAAGTGAGTTAGATAGATATACTCAGAATTAAGTAATGCAGTTTGCTGTATCATGCAGGTGCCTCTGAAATTGTCAGCTTTGGACAGCATCACCCATGCCTATGAAACTTGTGATCACATGAGACTTTGGGGCACTGTCAGGCGAGAGTGCTCCCTTGTGTGGTTCCAGGTTCCCACCCTGAGTGCTGCACAACAAGAGACAGCATGGGGCACTTCTCACAGGCATGGAGTACCTTCACTGCAAGACACTGTTAGGAGCAGCATTTGAGAGACATAGCCTGGAGGGTATAGTTTGTTAGAAAAAAGAAGTAAAACTTTCTGGAAGTTGGTCAGGAGAAGGAAAGGAATTCCTCAGTATATTTGAGGGATAAACAGAATGGAATTTTTTTTTTGCCATATGGGCTTGCACTTTGCAATAACTTCAGTCAGTCCTGAAAATCTTGTATTCCATTTGATTGGATGGGGCTCTGTTAACTTGATCTAGTTGAAGAAGTTCCTGCTCATTGGTGGGGTGTTGGACTGGATGACCTTTAAAGGTCCCTTCGGATCCAAATCCATCTATGATTCTATTTAAGAAATAGATGAGATAAATTATTCAGATGCTTATGAACTAGGTGTCAGACTTTAGATAGGAATCCAGTCTCCATATTAAGGTAGAGAAATTTCCAGCATTGTCCAGTGGGAGAGAGAGGTTGCAATGCTCAGTGGTTACAAATCCTTCCCTTCAATAAGTAGGCACCTGGCTGGGGGCTGCAAAGAGTCACCGATGACCACTGCACATCTGGCATCCACAGACACCTGAGACACAAGCCCAGCATCTGAGAAAACAGGCAGCATCTGCCAGCCCTGCCTATCTTTTTGTAGTGTTCCAGTATTACAGTCCTTGGCCATGAAGCAGAGAATTGAATAGGAGGTATCAGTGCCCTGCTCAGTCTTGATGAACTCAAGTTTCTGTTTCCCAGGAAAGCATCTTAATCACAAAGAGGGAGGTGCTGTGTAAATGTGAACAGCTTCTGAATGACAGGAATGGAGATTTTGGACCTTAATCTGCTTGACTCTGGCTGCAATTCATAAATCTTTGAAGGAGAGGGGAGAGATGAACCCAGAGTTCCCTAGCCAGCAAGGGCCTATGCACATTGCTGGCCATATGGGGATGATGCTTGGGTATCTGGGGTCAGACTGGGGCAAGAAAGAGAGTACAGCTCTTCAGGGACCTCCCACAAAATTACTTCTGTCCTTGTGAGATGTCAGGGTGAATTGCTGCTTGCAGTAGATTATGCAGCTGTTCAAACTCTGATTGTGCTGCCCTCTGGGTGCTTGGAGCTTGGCACTCTCTCACACTGAGCATGCCTCTGAGCAAGAAATTCCCAGATAATAATGGTTAGATAACATGTCAAAGTAGCCGATACTATTTTTTAAAAGGTTTTATCTCTCTTCCCCTCCCTTAATCTAGGGGTTGACATCTTAGATATTGAGCTGCTTGGGGCAAGGCCCATGTGGTCCTACTTTTAGAATATACCCAGTACATTATAGGCCTGATGCAAGCCAAATATGTTATTGTAAGTCAGTATTGGAAAAAGGTTTTTAAGGGCAATATCCTTCTGAGGTTGCCAGGCAGACTGTGGGGGCTGCTGGATGGTACACAGTGGATTTGCTTCCTTCTGCCTGAATGCCTCCTTCTCATTTCAGTTGTTGGGAAAGTGGCCACTCCCCTGAAGATACTTACTGCATGATTTCATGCCTGTGACACTTCATCAGAATGTTTATCTCCTCCCATCTCCTTAAGATTGGAAGTAAAAGGGATCACTGTCTTCATCCTAGTAATTCTTCCTTCTTCTGAACATCCTGGCAATGGCAGATTAATTTTCTGTGCTCTTTATGCAGTTACAGGCTGTGGTTAATATGCGAGCTTGTACGTATATAGCACATTCTATTCTGCTTGGTTTTGTTGACAGGTGTCTGATCTACTTTCGCCATGCAGATCTGGGATCCATTGCATCCTATAGGTTATTGTGTGAGAAATTTACAAAACAATGGTATAAAAGCCAGTGAAATGCACTGAAATTAATTCTCATTTCTCCATCACTGACTTCTGTTTGTGTAGCTCATCAGGAATGAGCTACTTCTCAAGTAAAGAACTAGGAACTGACCAAAAAGCTGAATAGGGATGTTCTATGAAGTGTTGATCTGGTATCTTAAATTCACCCTAGTTTAACAAAAAAAAAAAAAAAAAAAAAAAAAAAAAAAAAAAAAAAAAAGTTCTTAAACCATTTACTTCCATGAAATACAGAGAATACAGAGTAATCCATGGAATTATTCAGGTATTTCTTACATCCTTTCCATAGATCTGTTGAATATGATGGCCACAGCCACTGGAGTATGTATGAGCTTCTCAAGGAATCAAGGAATGTTGTATGAGCCTAGTTTATTTCTGTGGTTAGAGCTTTATAAATTTATTTCTTTGAAACCATTTAAGATTTTAAAAAAATATATATTTGATATCCCAAGGCAAAGCCAACACTGCAGTGTGTATACTGGAATAGATCACAGAGTAAATAGAGAAAAAATGAAAATAAAATTCCAGCTGAAATTCTTGTCCAGGAATAGTCTACCCAGATTTAAAGGTTACAAAATGCCAAAACCAAAGAAGTCTTTTCAACACTAATCTTATTTTCAAATTATTAATGTCTTTCCAATAATAACATTGGTTTAAAAATAATAATAATATTTACCATCTACTAAGTGCCAGGAATGAAACTCTTTGGGATATTCATTTTTAGTTCCTAAGTGACACATGGCAAGATAATATTACTTTCCTGGATTTTCTGTGCTTGGGCTGGGGTCTCAAATGGGTCTGCATTCTCCAAATCTTTGAGAGCTGTCTTTGGAATGTGCCAAAAGCTTGTAACTCACTGTTGTTTCTATTAGATGCTACTACTTATTGCCACTGTTTAAATTGGTCATTAGCACATAATAGAAGCAAAGTAGAAGAAAAAGATGGGCTAGATGTTGGGTCAGAAGTAAATATGAACCTTGGGCAACATCTGTCATGTGGGTTTTTTCCTCTTTATAAATATAACTTACATAGTTTCTTTGTAAAATGTGTCTCACTTTTGCTGCCCAAATTTGCTGTGAAACAACATGAGATTCTCAGAGATGGTGTTTTTGGGAACATGTATAGCACTGCCAGGAACCAGGAGTCTGGGCTTTTGCAAAACTACGGGTGACCTCCACGTGTATGGACATTATCTTGCAAGAAATCCCTGAAAACTGCCATGCTTGTGCATACTTTTCTGGGCAGTAAAAGCAGGGAATAAATGTATTACCCTTGTCAAAGATGAGAAATCTTAACGAGGAAATCCTCTTGGAGTGAAAGCTTGAAAAAAAATCCTTCCTGTGGATTTTGCAACATAACTTTTAGTTATTCTGTAACTGGTTCCAAAGCTAGCAAAGCAGCTATTCCTGGCTGCAGTCAAAGCAAGCCAAATTTCACCAGAAAATTATTTGGCTTATACTATTTTTGAGAATGGCCGTTAAGTGGAGAGGAAATTCACACACATCCTTGTGAAACAATATCCAGTGTGAAAATTGTACGTAAATTAGAGAAAATTTACTACTAGATTCTTTCTACACTAAGCACTATTACTTGTGGGGTTTTAGGTTTTAAATATCATGGTCATACTTGTGCTTTCAGAGTAAATGGTGAATCCTGTTGTCAACATGAGAAAAGAAATGAGCAATCAGACATCTTCAAAGAAAGCATTAATCATTTTAGCAGCCTGATCTTTATAGTAGTGTTGATTTTTCTGCTCTTTAGTTTTGTATGTTCAGTTATAGAGCTTTAAAATGCAGCTGAATGGAACTCCAGTTTGGTATTTTCTATGATTTTATCTTTACATAAAAATCTTGAATGACCATGTTTTGTCTGGGTAATGGTACTTCCAGAAGTTCCTCTGTGCCACCCAGGCGGCCAGTTGCTGTGCCGACCTGCCAGTCAAACTGAACGGGCTGTCCTGAAAGCTGAAGAAATTCATTACAATTTGGACACTTGTGCAGTGTCAAGTGATCTTAGTTCCTGAGGAGACGATGTGAGGAGTGATTAGCACGGCACTTGTCCAAGTCACAGCAAGGGTTATTGCCATCCTTATGGTCAGCAACTGCACAAATATGAAATGGGCTGAGTTTGTGGAAGTTGGTTTCCACAAATTATTTGAAGTGTGGGGCTACCCCCTAGCTCTATTTATTATTCCAGTTCTTGGTGTAACATTGATGAAAAACTCTGTTTACATTAAGCTGTTCCCAGTATTGGGACAGCATTATAGTCATTTTCCCCCCAGTGCTGCCTTAGCCGCAAAGTGCTGGCAAGTGTGACGTTATGACAACCTTGTTTAATAATATTCGGTTTAGGATAGGAGCTGTATTAGTTCTGTAAACTCCTTGGTGTTTTAAAAACACAAACTTGCATGTCTGTCACTTTCTGGGCCTAAACACTCCTGCCATAGGATCTAAGACAAATAAATATTTGTCCATTTTGTGTTAGGAGTTTGGCAAGGCAGGGAGCATAGAGGAACGGCAGAGGGCAGTGCCAATGGCCCCATCCAGCCGTGGGCTCTGTCAGAGTGCCCATGCAGCTCAGGAGAGCCTCAGATGCAAGCCCCCCTCTTGGATCCCCTTTGTGAGGGACCATGGATAGGCCTGGTCTGCTAAGCGCCTGCTTTCATTTTGAGCACCGCTGTCATCATAATATTATCTCCTGAGGTACGGAGAAACACATTTGGACAGGCTTTATTACCCTGGCTGCCTGGAGTGCCCTCCTCCCTGTGATGGCAATAGGCTTAGCAGCCAGGAAAAAAAAAGGAAGTTCAGAGAGATTTTACTGGTTTGTCGTCACTGTCAATAAGTTACAGCTCTGTTTTTAATAGCCGGCCTTGGGTAGCACTGCCCAGCAGACATCTGAGTAAGCGCTTTTCACGGAGGCGGCAGATGGATGGCTCTGGATTACATAACCCACCAGGGCTGCCAGGCCCCGCACAGGCCCATGTGTGACACGTTAAGCAAAGTCTTGAACAAGCCCGTGAAAAGTGCAGGCTTGCAGATTCAGGGCTGGCTGTAAATTTTGCCAGATGGTTGCTGTGCCCTGTGCCGAGCTGCTGCACCCGGCACGGATGCAGAGGCACCCTGGGCGCCTGTGCTGGGGAGACAGAGGTGTCTGTTTGTCCCTGTGGCCACACTTGGACTTTGCTGGGGACACAGCCACATCTGGCCCCTCTGGGGTTGTGGCTGCATGTGAGCCTCCCTGGGGAGACAGCCGTGTTTATGCCCCTTTCTGGGACCAGCAGGTTCGCGAACAAGCAGAGGAGAAACCACTTGGTGAGGGAATGGCTCCCCAAGGCAGCTAGGGGGAAGGAGAATGGCAGTGCATGAACAGGAATTTTTTTGAGGGGCACTCCTTGTCTGCTTAGAAAGGGACATGCAATTCTCCAGGAAAGGATAAAAGCAGAGGGTTACTCTGGGCATTTTCTGAACTTTGTTCACCTGGAAAGCTGGTTGCAGCAGTCTATGGAGTGACAACCATCTCTCTGCTGGGAACTACCAGCTCCCTGACTAGCAAGAGTGATGTGAGGGCTTCAGGAAGCATATTAAGCAGGGTTGAATATCTCTTGGTTAAGATAATAAATCACATCCCAGAACGAAAATAATTAATTAAGATCATTGTGTATATTTGTGTTCCAAATATACCTAGGTCTTACAGAGTCATAAAATCACATAGAATTACAGAACAGGGTAAGCTGGAAGAGACCTGAAAAGGTCACCTAATCTAATCCCTTTGGAATGATCAGGGGCATCTAGATGATCAGGTTTCTCTAGAGCCCTATCCAGCCTTGAATATTTCTGGGGATGGATACTCTATCTGTTCCAGTGTTTTACCACCCTCTAGATCAGAGTCTTCAGATATCAAAATAGTTTATGAAGGAGAGCAGAGAGGAGCTGGCAGGAGGTGACTTTTCAGAGAAGCCCTGCCTGTCCTGTTACTGCAGTTCAATGACTACTCCTTGAACGATGAGCAGCAACAACTGTGGGCTCAGAAGTTACACTCCTGCTTTGATAGTAACCCTACCTACTGAACAGGAAACTCTGAGAGGGAAGGCATCTTGTGCTTCTCTCTGAACTCAAGGCAAGTGTTATAACTTGTCTTGGGTGTACATAGAGTACTTGGATATCACATTGAGGATGGTGATAGAGCAACAGGACCAAAAAAATTCAGCTAAAGTACAGGACAGAGGCTTGGCTAGCAAGTCATGTTGGATCACAACTACAACATCATACTACAGAGAGTTCTGCATGTGTGTTTTAATGGGAATACAAAGCAATGACTCACCCAGTGCTTTGTGCTGTAAGTTGCTAGATCATGAACATGGCACAGCTCAGTTTCCAGCTAAGAAACACTTCATTCAGCAGTTAAGTGGGTTGTTATCTGGCAGTCATTATATATGTGATTTACAAGGAACATACAGATCTCCATTACCAGTGTGAAAGACCACCAATATAAAATACAGCAAATGGGATTTTTATCTTTCAGCACACAGCAAGATTGGATGCATGAGCACACTTTTCAGGCTGTATGCAATCAATCTAGTATAAGACATTATCTCCAAAACAGACTAAACTTAGGACTGCTTTACATGACTATTTACCTTTGAATATATGTGACAATCTGCTGCTCCCCTGATATCTTGAAAGTTTTCTGTGGCCAGTACAAGATGTTCATCAAGAATATAAAATTGTTATGGATGCAATGGGGGACACTGTTATGTCAGAGGAATCTGCTGACAGGCTAAGGAGCAAACACTTTAAAAAAATCAGAGTCCGTTTCTATTTCATGTTTTAAATCAGCTTCAATGATTTCTCAGGATGAGAAAAATGTGCACAGACTAGAAAAGCAGGCAAGTGAATGAATGCTTCTAAACAGAGATGAGGAAACTGTAAAAAAAGGGAAGTTAAAAAACAAACAGAATTTAGCATTGACTGTGTATCTTTCATATTTTACAGAGTTGTGTTGTAACAAGGAAGAATCTGAGAGCAGAAAAAGAAAACAGAATGTCTTAAACTTTGCATCCGGAGCAGATATGAGTACCCTTAAAGCAAATAATTTTTAGGGCTGGTTTTCAGAAAGTACAAAGCTTCTTAATTGTAATCAGGAAGCCGTAATCAGTATAAAATTTGGACTAACAGTACTCTCCCTCAGCCTCAGAGCATATGAACAATCAAGAGACTCACAGACCTGCTGGGCACTCTGACTGGGAAGGGAGAACTCAATGACACTTGGATCATTTAATTCACTTAGGTGGGCTCCAATTTGGCAAGCACTTAGGATGGAATGATTAAGTCTGTGTAAACAAATGGGAAATTGTATCCTTGGTAATATTTAGTATTTTTTCTCAAAAGGAAATTGAAAAAAATGACATTGAATAAGACATTTAGTTTAAACCAAACAAAATCTCAGATGCGTGCAAGGAAATTATAGGAAACATTGCATACAAGTCAGAATAATTATTATTTACTTCTTTTCAATAAAAATCAATCCAGGAAAAATATTTTCACAGACAAAGCTGGTAAAGATTCCCCACTCAAACCTGCAAATAGATTTGGTATCACCAAAACCATATGTTCTGGTGTTCCCTGAAGTATTTTTCCCCCAGTTTTTGTGCCTAACTTTGCAAATACAGGCAGTTTACTTGAAGACAGCAGGGCTATTCCAGCCCAAAAAAATGCCAAGCATTTGCAATATGCAGGGTTTCAATCCATCTTGAGAATTTAGAGTCCATCTTGTTGTGAGTAATCACATGGATGTTAAGAGAAGGATTTTACATGAACATTGCCTTCTGGTTTTGCTGTATCAATTGATAATAAATGTTCTCTGTTTGCCAGCATAACAGTGTGAACTCAGAAGAAATGGATTTAAATTAGGAATGAATTTTTGTTTATATGTTTATGTCTCACACAGATTTTTAAATTTGTGTAATGTCAGAGCAGGAAATTAATGTGTCCTATGATCTCAGTGTTGTGTATTTATAACTTGGGTTAAAGGTGACATCATAAACCTCCAGAAAGTCCTTGTATACAGAAAAAACAATGAGGGGGAGAAGACTGCTGACCTCTCATTCACATCAAGAACGTTCAGCCATAAAATCAAAAGTTCATATCAGTGAATTTTTAAGTAAAAAATTTCCCTGTGTGGCGAATCTGTGATGAGGAGTGCATTGCTCCTGTCTTGGAGATAAGGAGTTTGCATGTCAAAATCCTTTTCAACTATGGGGATTTGGGGACTGATGATTTTATAAGTAGCTTGTTCTACAAAAACTAGAGAAGGAGAAAGGGAAAAAGAAAAAAGAGGTTCTTCCCAAATCACCCACAAGAATAAGGAAAAGGACAGTTTGTTTTCTGTCTTTTAAGGGGACAGGTCTTGGGACCTTGGATACTGAGAACTCAGGGTCTTCTACCCCTTGTTTCAGTAGCAGTAGGAAAAAATTTTTTTCTCTGGGAAATGCAGCAACATTATGTATATGTGTGGGCCCCTTCCACTGCTCTCCAGGAATGACCTGTCCCACTGCTTCCCCATGCACTCTTCTCATTCTCCCATTTTTTCCCAAAGTTAACAAGTCTGGAAATAATTAGGAAATCCAGTCAGCTCTCTAGCACTATATAATTCAATTTACTACTCCGTGTGTGAAAATTTGAGCTCAAGGCAGTGTTTATCTGTTATAAAAATGCTTTCTTGTAGGGGAAAAAAATCCTTCCTGGTTGTTTGTGGCTCATGTCTAGTTGATTAAATCATTAAAATCAGAGGATTAATGATTACAAGCTACAATTTTTGTCATTGCTGTTTCAGTGTACGCAATGATTTACTTCTTGGAGCATGAAGCACAAAAATAATAGAGCAGAAAGTACTTTTGCAGTGCCTTCACCGTCATCCAGTCCAGATTTGAGAACAACAATGTGAGATTAGCCTCACTGTGTCAGCACGAATCAGGATGACAGATTCTTGACTGGACTTGAAGAGTAATATAAATAAGGTGGAAAGGTAAGAAGCAATGCTACCTCACAGTCTTTTTAGCCTCATACTGCTAACAATATAAATGCTTGAAACTATATAAGAAGTAATGGAAGTATTTGCTTTTTAAATAAACATGCTGTGTCATGGTTTTCTCTTTTTCATAGAATTTTGAATATCTGCTGTTTGTTCAGCATTAGAACTGGGAGCATAGGAATGGTAGAGCTTGGTAATACACAGGAGCATATAGGGATGTAAAGGGCCTTTTTAGATGGGGTTACACATAGCATTTTCTTGCATTTCTGGCATAGAGAAGCACATTTTTTTAGGGTAGTATATTCTGCCCCACCCATCTCTGGTCATGGTTGGCCTTGTGTCAAGATTGCCCTCACTGGCTGTATCTACATGAGCAACTGAATTAAAAGGGATCATTCCCTGGCTGTGAGATCAGCTGTCACAGAGCACCCACAGCCACATTACTGACATCTTACAAGGGTTGATCTCTGCCTCATGCTGACTCCCACTGCTAAGGTATTTTAGTGTGTCTCCAGGGGTGACAGAGTATTTGACAATACAATTCAGGTAGTTTGGTTACAGAACAGAAAGGTGGATTCTGGAGGATCTGTACTTTTCAGTCTCATTCAGTGCCACTGTAGCTTCTTTAGTGTTGCTGCAACATGAACAATGATATATCTACCTGACCATGGACTTTCTCTCTAAGAGTTGGACAAGACAAACACCTTTACTGTGGAGGGACAGCTAGAAGATGATAACCCCACCTACTGGCATTATTCAGTGACTGATTCATTATTGCCTAGCCAAGATTTTAAGGAGCTTTAAGTCATGCTAAAAATTACCTGGGAATATTAAAGTCCTGATAGCAATCATAAACAGTCCAGGGTTTTACAAGCTATGCAGCTACTCTCTTTTCAGGGAGAGACAGGCTTTCTTCTAAGAAGAGAACTTTCTGTGTGCCTTATTTCTATTTCCTACACCCTCAAATATAAAGATTTCAGAGCGTAGTGCAAGCATGACACCAACACCTCCAGACATCAAACCCACCCTTCTATCACCACTGCAGTTTTTCTGGGGTGCTGAGTAATATCCAGCATTCTAGGAAGGGTCATTAATGGTGAGATGGTCTGTGTTTCAATCACCTGCCTATCAATCAAATTCCTGAAGGCCAGAGTTCAATTAATTGATGACACCCTTGAGGCAACCTAAGCAGTTAACAAGTCAGTGAGACTTGGTAGAAAAACAAGCAGTAAGTTTTAAAAAAACCCACCAACAAAACCTCCCATAACTCTCTTTTGCCATTTTACCTCCCTCTGCCTTGTCTTTCCATCACTGCCCCACACTTATAAAGACAATGCATACTTTTCATGCAAAAAGCATGGACTAGACACAGAAAAACAAGACATATTTTAAACCCAGACATCCTCCATGCCAAAGATAGATAGATTCACGATCTTGAAAATGCCAAAGGGAAATAACCAGAGTTTATCGCAGTCCTAATAGTTCGTTTCACTGTTTTCTTTTCTTCTTAGCTGCTTTAAATTATTTCTCTGTAGTTCACAAAGTTTCAGTGAGGTGTGCTTCAAGTCCCCTTTGTATAGGATTGTCTTTGTGTTGCTTTGATTTAAACGATTGGCTTTTTGACTTTTGATAAACTCTGATGTAGAAGTTTACATCAAATACATGACACTCCCAAAAACCTCTGAACTATGTAAAGACTTCTCCCAAGTACAGAATCATGTTGTTTTGTGGTAATAAATTGGACAAAAATGGTTTTAACAACAAACAAATCTGGAACAGTGAAATTAGCTTGGTTTAATCAAGCAGTTTATATTGTCCTCACCAAAGTGAACATACATGTTGATACAATATGGATATATGTAGAACCTAATGTTTTTACTTTATGAAGATGTGTTTAAATAAGTCATTTGGCTTAATTATGCGTCAGTTTTGACCAAGATTTTCTTTTAGCTGAAAAGTAAGGTTTTGTTGGTGTAACAGATTTTGATATTACCTTATGTTAAAATTCCTCAAGCTCACTAATTTCTCCAGCAATGTAGAACCATACTGGATGACTTTGCCTGGCAAGTTTCAAGCATAAATAAATCTGACAGACCTGTCCTTGTCTGAAAATGTATGATGAAAAGTTACTTTAGCAAGTTTTCAATAATTATATTTTTATTAATGCTTTGAGCACCTCTAATCTGTGCAGCAAAAACAATTATGCTGTCAGTTTGCTTCAGCTAAGGCTTTGCTTCTCACCAGTGGTTTGTTTCTGGCTTTAGGTTGCTGAGGGAGGGTGGAGCAGTGTCTCTTTTCCATGCGGAGTTAACTGTTTTGATACAGAGGGACTGCAAGTTTCTAGCACCTCTTACTGAGTGAGAACTGAAACAAATCTGCAGCACAAACATCAGAATATACAAAATCTGTTTGGAGTTGTAGGTTTTATTGTGTGTAAGTGTGGGGGGGTGATCTGGGAGATTACCAGAAATTTTTCTCAGCAGCAAATCCCATGGAGTATCCCTGATCTCACTTTGTTCAGTTGAACTGTGTGGAGAGACCATATTTTTGAGTAGAAAGCACCACTAAGTATTCTGAAAACTGACTATGTGAGACTAAGCTCAGAACTAAATGGATACACACATTTTGGGTACAGATGTTTATTACAGCAGCATTATAACTTTGCAGTTACACTGATAAATGAGATGGGCTGTTTATCTGCTTTTAAGTTGATTTGCAAATCTGACTACAACAGCATGAATTTTGAAGAGCACAAAAATAATTATTTGGATTCATTGAGATGTCTTGTGTCCCCTTCAGTCAGCAGTTTAAAACCAGTTGCTACTCTTCTGGTGTCTTATATCTATTACATGCTTTAAAAATCTCTCCTTCCAAGACAAGAGAGAAGTCCTAAAGGCCATCAGAAATCAACTTGGAAGATCCTTTCATAGAAGATGGTATTGGATGGTAACAGTGGTGGCAGATAAAGCACAATTGGAATGTGTTATATTTGGGGTAGTCCTTAACTCACAAGGCAGCTTCAGTGCTCTGCTTATTTTAGCTCTCCATAGCTTTCTATATGATGCTGAGATTCTGGAGAAAAACAGAATTCTAAAAGCACAAAATTGTCTAATAAGCCACATCCAGCTTTCTTGTTTTCAATCTAATTTCCTAGGGGAGGTCTTCCCTTACTACTGCTGCTGATTGCACCAAAGTTGTTTTCAAATAATTGTCATCAATTAAAATATGCCAGGGAGACTCTTCAGAGAAAAGAAAAAAAGATAAGGGGAAGCATATTTGGATATTTGGAAACAAGAAAAGGGAGAACTGGAAAGGAAAAACTTCTAAGCATGCAAATGATCACCTGGGTTGGAGTCCAACATTCATTCTGGATAAGGCATACTAGGCAAACACCAATTGTTTGCTGGACAGGAATCTCAAAATCTGGAACCAAGGCAACCATTTCTGTACTACTGCAGAAGCAGGTAAGTGCTGAAATAAATTTACCACAAACTCATAGAACTTTGCAAGAGCATCCAGTGAAGGAAAGTGGTATCTTTTGTGGAGCTGGAGACAGGCTGCAGCCAAAATGCAATGAAAGGGACTGGGATTTTCTCAACTATAACAAAAGACCAATGCTTTTAAAAAGCTTATTTGATCAGAGTGAAAATTATCCATAGGCTTAAAAAAAAATAAAATCCATTGCTCTGGCTTTCAAATAAGTTCCATTGTTCTGATAAAGTTTGCTGGAGGCTTACAAAGCTGTAAAATTCAAGAGAAAATCCAGGAAAGCAAAAATTCTCCATCAGTCAGATCTGGCACAATCAAGTGATGGAGGCACGGCAAGTGTTTGTATAACATACGCCATGGCTGTCACAGATCCCAAGAGGACTACTGGAAGGTCACCACATGAAGCCATGGACCAAAACCCCTTCTCTCTGAATGATACATGTATGCATTGGTGATTGTGAGCAAGAACAAGGAGAATTCTGTAGTGTTTAAAAAGCTTTGTGAACATGTCAATGATATGTATTCCTTTGTGCCAGATAACCTTACAAAAATCCTATCAATAGAAGAGACATAGTACAGAGCTTAGAAATGATAAATGTTTCTGCAATATATATCCCTTCTCTATTCTCCTTTTCAGTAATACACAACAACAACAACAAAAATCTTGCATCTTCAAAATAAGGAAAAAAATATCCTGGACTGAAATATAGTGAGATTTCTTTTCCTGGCTTTCTTGGGGTCCCACATTTTTACAGGGCAGAAGATCTCACAAGCTTGGTAGTGCACCAGATGCTGAAATTTTCTTCTGATTCAGATCAAAATCTTTGGGTTGAATCCAGATCTCCAGTTGAGAAACAGCAGGGTTTGCTTTCTGTGACAGTTTTCAGTGTTTTCAGTATTCTATCCCTACTTGTAAGGAGACTGTCTTCGGTACTGACAGCACAAAATTGAATACAATGAACCAATACTTTTCATTTTTTAAAAATATTTTTATTAATTTATAAGGTCATCTGTTCTTACCAGTCACCTAATTTGCTGACATAAAGGATGAAACAATCAGCTAAATTTTCAGACATCTCTTCCTGCAAGACTGGCACCTCTAACTCACTAACTATTTGACCTTCATATTGTAATGTGTCACTGTTGCTGTTGGGAAGACTGCAATGAAAAAAATATTTCTTGGCCTCCACAGTGTGATTATTAAAGCTTGTATGTTGGTTTAATTCAGGTAGCTTCTGCATGCATCATACAGCTCTGAGATCTCTAGTCATTCTCTTGTCCCTGTTATTAGAAATGGAGCTTCTTCAGCAAGAATTTGCTAGGTATTTTAAAGAGCTGTTTAACTTGGGTTGTATCATCTTTTTCATTTATTATTTGTATGTGAGTCCTATGTTCCATTGTTTCAGTTTCATATAGCCCAGTTATATAACACATTTGAAAAGAGGTATTTGCAGAAGGACTATTCCCACCCAGTACCACTTTCTGGAATTGCAGGTCAGAGTTCCATGTGAAAACAGTGGGTGAAACAGTATCCCCAACTCACCATCCCATTAAATTCATATAGAGCAGGACTCTTGACCATGAAAAGGAAACCAAAATCCTTCCTGAGGTTTTCTAGTACAATTTCATTTTAAAAGCACCTGTACTAAATAATTGTGTTCTGGTTTAGTTTGTATGGTACAAGTGTTGCCCATTGTATTCACTTTCTCAGTAGTGACAGCCAAATAGACTTTTCTGTTCATTATCATGAAAAGAATGTTACTGCCACAGATATCAATCATGTCTCTGTACATTATATTTCAAATCAATTTGTCCTTTCTTGTATAGTGGAAGAAGGGATTATTTGATTAACTGTCCATTTATCATTCCCATTTTCCATTTTTTTCAACTAGGACACATACTAACTTATGCTGAGCATGTTGTTTGTTTTACAGTTCCACTCACACTGCCAAAGTTTTATTCGCTTTTATAGAGTTCAAAGGTAGATTTTCTTGGCACTGTGGAAAATTGAACCTAAAAAGTAACAAAGGCTTTTTTTCTTTGAGTCTTTGTTTCCCCAAGCAATATGTGTTTCTGCATTCAACCAAAACAAAACTACAACAGAAGGGAACTTCTTGTGGATAAACCAAGGCACAAGTAATCTTCCTGCCGCAGCAAGGAGTAAAACTGAAACAGGACTTGCTTATGGGACAGAACCTTTTTCAGCTGCACCTTTGGGCTTTGGTAGGCTGAGAGTTACACAAAGAAACCTGCGTGTCTCCAGCTAGACATGGTCATTTTGAAGCAAGTTTTTTTCTGCAAAAAGGCAAAAGTGCTGGGAACAGTAAGGTGTAGCATGCAGGAAAGAGGGTTTCTCAGATTCATAAATCACGTCAGTGTGGTTTAATATTTTTCCTATGTATATTGTTTATAAGAGAATTAATCCCATCTGTTTCATTAAAAAATGCTTTTCCTTGACTTTAGAAGCAAAAAAAAAATATTAAAGATCCTTGATTTTAAATTAATATTGAATTTTGGTTTTAATTGTTTGGAAGCCTTGTCTTTGTTTCTAGTTATTTTTTTGCCCTTTTTCCACTTTATGGCAGGATTTGATTTTTAGAGGAAATTCTTCCTTTCTTTTGACTCTAACTTTTAATTAATTTACATATTTATTTGCTTTAAATACTTGAGCTTCCTTTTTAAAAAATCATTTTTATATAAATAAGTTTGTAAAAGGGAATCCAACAAAAGAGGGGAAAACGTGTGTTTCTAAATATGGGGAGTATTGTTTCCTTAAAAAAATATTATTTCCTTATTTAAACTTTTTGAACATTTACCAGCAGCAAAAAGGAGCAGAACTACAGGCTTTAAATACAAATATATGTGAACACTGGACTGTTTTGATATTTCATTTAAAAAATTACAGATTGATATTTCATTGTCATTAATTTTCCATTTTAAACACATTTGTCACAATCCTTATAAATAATGCAGCAATTAGGGTACATGCACTCATGTATTTGCATTAAAGCATTAGCCAAAATATTAAAAAATATTCTGTACCTTTTCAGATGCCGCTCAATGACTATTCTGAAATTATTGAATGGCTATTCTGAGAATTTTTTTTAAAAAAAGTTTCTTCCCCATTTCTGTTTGAAGAAATTAATGTCTGCCTCTGCCTTGCAGAGAAGTGAAAAAGCAGATGGTGCTCTTTTATCTCGTGGCCTATTTGCTGACCACTAGAAACAGCGCTGGGCGGAATGCTCCGCTGTCCCCTAAAGCGCGGCCGATAGCGGGGTGTTATCTCAGAGCTGCCTCTCAACCTCTACCCCGTCACATTAGCCGAGATCAGCAATGCAGTGCGCACTGTCAGCCCCCGAGGTTAAACACCCTGCCACTGCTGAAAGGCCTCTCTCAGTTAGGGGCCACAGCTGTGAACTTTCTCATGAGCAGAGAGACTTTTGGACCAACCTGCCCTTCCTATCTAGACTGAAGCGTTCTGTAACGTGGCTGGTGCTCAGTGCAGCTGATGACAGCCATCAGGAGAACTGATCTGATTCCCCAGAGCCTTTCCTTGTCTTACAGTAGTTTTCTGCTGGGATGTATGGTAACATTTTAAATAAGCCCTTCAGGTTGGATTCAGAGAAAGGTTTAAGATCCAGCTGCACAAGAACTTAGGGAAGGCTTTTCGGTTCAAGAAAAAAACCCAGTCTCCCTGACCTGTTTACAGGAAAAAAAAAAAATTTCCTGACCCTTTGATTTTCATGGTTGATGTGTTTCACTCGGGAACACAATTGTCCAAAATTCAAAAGCATATATGGGTGTCCAACTCAGCACTGTGAATCCTATACCTTGTGTCACATCCCATGATGCCTGAATCTGTGGGGTTTTTCTGCCTCTCTCTGGATAAAATTGCTGTGGTTGTTCTCCAGTTGTGCTCAGCAGATTGTAATCTTAAAAGTCATGATTATTTCTGCTAGGACAAGTATAAAGTGCTTAGATTCAAATTAAGGTTTGTTCAAACATGAAGTTGTCTTGCACAGGAAGGATACAAGAGGAAATGTTTTTGACTGGAGACTAGCTGGATTTAGCAATGTTTTTGCTAGCATTCCTCCTCACAAGAAATACTCATGTGGAGCTGGATAGCTTCAGACTCCATGTTTTGACTCTCAGGGGTGATGGTAATGTCAGCATTTAAGGCAGACTTCTGACACTGCAATAGGATAAAGTAGGTTCATAAGGACTGGAAGCTTTTCCTTGTATGTTTTGGACAATGGCTCAGATAAATACTATTCATGTTTTTGAAGAATTGAATGCAAAGCTTGAATTCTTGGTAGGTCTTCATTTCAGTGCGCTTCATTTTTCTATTCAATAGAAAGAAAATTTATTCTGTAAAGGTGTCATAGCAGTAGTCCTCTCTGTCCTCTCCTAAAGCTGGTTCACAGAATAGATAAAAATGTCCTTCACCCTCCTTGTATTATTTCCTTCCCTTCCCTTCCTTTCCCACAAACATACATGCAGCCAACATTTCATAAATTGTGCTCTGGAAGACATAAAGGTAATCTCTCCCAGTGGTGAGCACTTTGTTGTCCAAATGATATTATCAGTCACATTTGCGGAACAATTTTACTTGAATTGCATCTGTTTGATGCATGATATTGCGCTCTTTATTTTGCCAAAGGTAGAGCACTGAAAGCAAGAAAAAACAATAAAAGAATGTAACCTCTGTGGAAAAAACAGTGAGTAAGAAGGTGCCACTTTCATAAAGTCACCTTTGCAGGCAAAATAATACTACTTTAAAAGCCAGTTATATTTCCCTGTAGGCCTAAAAGAAATGTGTGTGATAGTTGAATATTGCAAGACCAAGAATTTTCCAGCAACTGAAATAAAAAAAATACCTACTACTAAATTGCTGTTCAACTCATCTCCTATCAAGGTTTTGTCTTGATAAAAATATTTTTATTTTACCAGGCTGTAGCTGTTTAGACACTTTCCATAAGCCAGAGAGTTTGAGATGCCCTGTTATTGCTGGTAATTTTAGCACTTCCTTCCTACTGCCATAATAGCAGAGTCTGTGAGGTTCCTTGTTAAGAGACGAGTGCCAGATACTGACAGAGTGCAGAACTCAGCCCCAGGCTTCCCAAACTTGTTGCCTTATTACTGAAGCAGAATGGAAGCTGTGAATTCACAAAGATTTACTTGAATAATACTAATGCATCTTGAGTGATAAACTTTAAAATGGAATGATTGTCACTCAATGCACTGGAAATAAAAGAGCATAGTGCAGTGTTAATATGTCCCACTTTCCTCTTAAAGCAATTGCCATCAGACTTTCCTCTTGCAAACAGGAAAGAAAAGATTCCTTCTCTTATGCCACCTCACATATCATGCCAGATCCCATAAACGACTTCCCCTTCTGCCTGTTGGGACTTAGCCTTAAATGCGTTGATTAATATGAAATAAAATGTAATGGAATTGTCCCTAACTTCACATGAAAGGCTGACCTTGATTCTCTTTGATTTATAGTGTTAAAAAAGGTTGAAGCTGACTGCAAGGCCTTGTCATTATAGATCTCCCTCTACGCTTTGGTTGTCCACTAAACAAGTGAACTTGAGAACAAAAGTTGTTCATCTATGGAAACCTATGAGACAAGGCTCTTGCACTTGAAGGAAACAGTCTATGTATGTCCATAATTTCTTCCCACTCACAAGTTAAAATCCACCTCCTCACACACTCCTGTCATGTGCAAGTGGATTTAGAGCAACTGTTTTACCTGGACGCACTCCAGTCTCCAAAGGCCCACAGAAAAAGAGGTAACATCAAAAAATAGGTAACTCTTCCTTTATGGATGATGGGATACCAGAAAATTCATTTACTTGGTGTTTTTTGCATAAAGTAGGTCATGGTTTTGTATAAAGCATGGTATAAAATATGTGAACTGTGAATCCAAAACAGTCTACATCTTGGTTTGAATCTCAAACCTCTTAGAATAAAAGGGCAGCAAGTAGTAAAAGGGCAGAATAGCAAGCACTAAAGTTATGTATTGGCAGGTATCCTGTAACCATAAAACCTGCGTCAGCAGTTTGCCTGAAATGCATATTGGTAGTAATTAATAACTGATTACTTCCCTGGCAACTAAGTTTTTGAAGTGACTAACAGTAGCTAAAATATTCCTTACTTTTAGTTTGCATGCCTTGCACACTGCTTTCCCAGAATGGTGATATAAAGCAAAGCTGTGAGGCCAAATTATGTAAAGGCATTTTCAAGATGCTCCACGGGCAGGTATATTCCTTTAACTGGAAGGGTTAAGTAACATTGTTGTTAAAGGATATTGGGTGATTGGTAGTGGAGTGTGATGGTTTAATTAAGTTCCCATGGGAGACACCAGCCACAATTCACTTTTGTCAACTGTGAAATACATAACTGGCTTAGCTGAGAGGTTTTACTTTGGAAAACACTCTTCCTTATTCATTCCCTGATCCAGATAATGAGGTTGACCAGCTTGTAGAAACAGCATGAAAAAAACATTAATTTACTGTCTACTGTAAAAGTCTTTGATTATTTTTCCTCAGATGAGCAAGTTTTAGGAGAGGCTGTAATTCACCATCTGACTCAAGAGGAGATCCTTTACATGTCATAAGCAGCTTGATCAGACCCTCACGGTCTGTGACTTAATATGAAAAATGTTCTGCATTTATCCTACCAGACCACCAGCAGTGTTACGTTCAGAACATATGGAAGAAAATGCATGATGCCTTCTTGGGCAACATCACTCTTCTCTCCTGTGGAGAGGTTTAGGTGGAGAGAGTTGTGGGATGGTTAAAGATTTCTAATGACCCAAGTCACATAGGGAACAGGGTTTCTAAATCTCAGCAGAAGTTTTTATTGTCCGGTCTTACTCCATACTTTAAAACGGACAGTAAATAAAAGGCAGCAAGATCATGGCAATTTCACTCATCGTAGGTGACTCCTTACCTTCTACCTAGAGGTAGTGAGGGGCAAGGTGATACATGAAGTAGTCACTCAATCTCATTTTTTATTTT
This sequence comes from Sylvia atricapilla, assembly GCF_009819655.1. Taxonomy (NCBI): domain Eukaryota; kingdom Metazoa; phylum Chordata; class Aves; order Passeriformes; family Sylviidae; genus Sylvia; species Sylvia atricapilla. Next base: position 34,685,204 of record NC_089142.1, on the reverse strand, counting down.
CAATTTAAAAGGTTTTCTTGAAGGCCTGGATGTACGGTTGCTTGCTCAGAGGGACTGGATCGGAGAAGAAAAAAAGAATTGTCTCTGCCAAACTTGTGACTTGATTTGTAATACTTTAAAAAGAGCAATCCATTATAGACTACAGTCATCAGAAGGGGCTGAAAGAATCATCTGCTGCTTGAGGGTTGGGGTTTTTTTCTTTCCTTTTTTTAATGCAGGGTGTTTGGTTAAGATTGTTAAGCATTTTTAGATGAGCACTGGACAGAGTGACTCAGCCTGCCACTGAACTTCATCCATCTCCTCATTTACACCAGCAAATACTGCTGCCCTCCTGTCTCACAGAATAAAAGGGAAGCATGCAGATTCCTGTACTATTTACACAGAGAAGTCAGAGGTGTGACAAGACCTTGGAACTGGCATCTTGCCAGGGGAATGCTCTTCCCAATGACCTAGAAGGCAGGGTTCCACAGTGCCTTTATCTCTCTCACTTCAGTAAATTGGAGGGTGACAAAGTAGCCCTGCAACTTTTAGAGTGGCAGTAGCGGGTAGCCCATTATGACTTGGCTTTCAGTTGCAATGGGATTCTTAACTTTTCTAACATTCTGTACTGATGGAAGTCTGTAGTCTAAGCAAAATGCAGCTCCTCTTCAGGAGATATCTGTATCTGTAGTGAATTTGGAGCCACTAGTTGCATAAAAGGAAGTTTAAAGTATCACAAAGCCTCCTCTAATGCCCTTCTTAATATTCCCTTTGTTGTAGTTTTGGAGATTTTTTTTACATTTCGATTTTAGTTCCTTCTTTTCACCTCTGCAGTATTGCTAGATTTGCCATGAAATTTCAGGATGATTCATCACATTTACAAATCAGATATTCAAGGGAAACTAACCCATTTCTCCAATAATAACATTTTCATGGCTTTAATATACCTCGAACAGTGCCATTGACTTATTCATGATTCTGGCCAGAATCATCAGGGAAAATGGAAGCTACTTATTTAAGTCTTGGATTTGATCCTTGATATCCTCTGTCTTGTGAAAGATGCTCTAGAAATACAAAGCTGCAACTTTGTCTCCCAGATTCAACAAAGCAGGAAGATTTCCCAACCTAGTAATACACAAATGCTCAGCCACTGAAGCCAACCAATACTTTTAGAGATGTAAACATCTGCTACTCACAATATAAGAGCAGTATTACAAAATATGTGTAGTCTATATATATAAAATACCCCCAGTGCCTAATTGAAAAGGAGGACATAGGTCCTTCGTTTATTGACAAGGAGGACATAGGTCCTTCGTTGGCTGTAATTCTGGTTCTGTTGAGCAGCACTTTATTTGAGACATGGGCCAGCTGAAAACAGCAAGACCATCTGTGACATGTCTATTATTCTGATTGAGAGTGGCAAAATCTAGTTCAGAAGGAGAAAGTGTTTTATGAAGTTTAACAAGAAAAAATAGGTAAATGTTTTTTGAAGAAAAATACTCCTATTTTAGCTATAAGGAAACTTTACTTTTTTCACAGTATTTTAGTTAATTTCAGTAAGATGTGACAGTGGTAGCATGATTCTATTTATCTTAATTTCATTTTTAATATGTTGTCTAAACTTCCATTAAATATGGAGGAGATAAACTTCCTTAGTTCCTAAAGCTATAAATTACAGTAGCAAGAGTCTTTTATCGTTTGAAGTTAAAGTTTACATCCTAACTAATTTAAAAGAATTTCAGATTTAAATAGGGATTTATAACACAAGCACAGAGTGTGAGATGCCATTCCCAGCCAAAATTTGCAGTGTTTGTTCATAATGGCAGAGCCAAGTGGACGGAGTGGTGTAAAATATCTTCGCTCTGTTTTACTAATTACTACACGTCTGCCAAAGATACAAGCAGAGAGATAGGACTTCAAGGGATGTGCTGGTGTTAGACTGCAGAGTCTCTTTCTGAAATTAGTGAACATGAAAGGAATGTGTTGCGAGTTCCTATCTACTGTTTATCTGTGAGGGCCCAGCAGATAGTGAGCTTGACAGTGAAATTCTAGCCCTGAAACTGATGAAATGCCAGAGTTTCCTTAGTCCCTGGGACCGCTCAGTGTATCTTTTCTTGCTTCATAAGGGAGTGACTGGTATTTGAACACTGATAACAGCAATCTTTCTGGTGGTGCCGAGTTAGAAAAGACATTCCTCAAAAATAAACAGCAGAACACAACTACTTTTTTTCCCTGTGTGAATGGCAACCCGTGTAAGAATCAAGTAATACATCAGTTTATGGAGCAGAACAATGAATTCTGTGCAGATCTAAACATCCAATGCAGGATGAGAAAATTTCATTCACTTTGATATGTATGAAGCTAGTGGTGAGCATGGCAAAGGAGAGGAAATGTGTTGCAAAAACTTTATATAAACTTACTAGACCCATAAGAAGGTTCCTTTATATGTATATTTGCACATTGTTTTTAGGAAAGTTTATGACAACAATACTTAAGCCCTTGTAATAGTTAAAAACATACTCCAAGTAGAAAAAGAAATTATATTCTTTGCTATATGTAGGTACTGCAGTTTAGGTATCTTTACTGTTCTTTGTCTCACACATACTGTATAGAAGAAAGAAGATTTTCCTGCTGGGAAATGAAGTTTCGATTCAGTGATTATTGTATTGTTTTATTATTGTATGTCCTCCACACCCCCAGCATTATCTTAGGAAAAATGTTCAAGTACCAGTCAGAAGTTATTTCAAATTAGTAAAAAATCCCTTGAACAAAGTATTAAATATTAAATTTTATTTGTCTCCTATCTGGTCATGTACAAGTGGGTAAGTAATATTTAGATTTTGAGATATGTTGTTCTTCTCCAAGTAACCAAAGTTTTAAATGTTTTACCCATGGCACATCAACCCATGCCCTTGGCATTACATGCAGACCATAAACAGCTGGAGGGAAGATCTAATAAGAATGCTGTGTTACCAGACCAAATTTAAGACTGCACAATCCCAAGTCCTGAAGGTTTCCTGGGGCCAATGTCATCAGGTAGATTCATCTTTCTGCTGCACACCTAACTCCTCCGCTCCACAATGAAGTAAAGGGACTCTAGGATATTGCCATCATCTCCCTTCTGATTTTCTCCTAGAATTTCCCTGGATAGTCAGCTCGTGTCTCTACCTCTCAGGCATGTTGGAAACCACTTGCTGTATCTCAGGGACCAGTCTTGCTTACCCATCTACTATCTGCACCTCAATCAACTTGTTCTGGCAGGTAAAAATGTCATCACTGGTAACATGGAATATCTGTAGGCATTGTCAAATGTGTTTAGGTCAAGGATAACCATAATGGTAGATGGAGCTGTCCTGTGTCTCCAGTGTTTTCTTGGAAATGGATATAAAGGATGATGGTAATGGCAAATATAGGTATAGATTATCTGAAAATGCTCATGTCAGATATACAAGAAGTTACACGCTCATTTCTAACAGCAATTATTTATTCAAAATTGGTCCTGGAAAGTTCTTCCAGCTCACTTTTGTAAAATATGAATTAATACTCAAACATTGAGTAAGCACGTGTTTGCTTGACATGCTTAACACTGGTTTCAGCTTTTGACTATATAATGCTGCCCCTCTCCATACCTTGATAAATCAAACAAATGCATTTCCATAGTAGAAGTAGAATTAAACAAAAAAAAAATATATTGTTAAGTCTAAAATCACATATAAATAGTATTATTTCGCTGCAGAACAGGCCAGTATATGACTTTATTGAGCAGTGAATGGAAGACACTCTACTTTGCTATTCTTTCAGTATCCTCTTCTGGGATGACGACCATTCTAACTCTTCCAATTTGTCTCTTGATTTTAAGTGTTCAGTGCTATTCCTACAGAAAGTGAACAAGACTATGAGATAGATGTCTTTGAAAGCCTCTGGAAGGTCTCTCTATCACCTAAATTTAAGACTGGTTGCTTGCAGCTTTTTTTGGAACATGTGACTCTAAATAAATCAACTAAAATTTGAAAATCAAAATGATAAAGTGAAGCCTGTTAGCCTTAGAATGGCATGAATGTAATTCCCTACTGCTCAGTTTCATTTAATGGTCCCCTAGTAATAAAATGGTTTTTTTCCCCAAACAAAAGCCTGTTTAAACCAATGCTTTTATGATAAATATTGTTCTGTGCAATGACAGTGTATCATCATAAAGTAAAAATATATCTTTTGGCTGTACTTATCCACCATCATGCCTATTTTATCTAATATAAAAACTCCTTTTCCATACTAACTTCATAGCACAGTGGGTCTTTAGGTCTTGAAGTGGAATTACATGAGTGTGAAAATGATCCAGAGAAAGAAGGAGGAAATATTATTATGGGATGCAAACACACATACATGCATCTAGGTAGTTATGCATATAGTAATGTGTGTGTACATATATAAAATATAGATACAATCCCACAGACATCTATGCAGATACTTATTTTTTGTTGTTATAGCTGGAAAAGTTCACATAGCCAGACAAATGTATGACCAATGGAATTTTTAGCAGCCAGTGATAATATTTCTTCAGATTATGAAACTTTCTTCAAATGCCTAAAAATTAGGAGTTTATCAGTATTAAAAAACCTTAATGACAGAAGAGCACCTTCAAAAAATATCTGTTCATTCATTGGCGAGCATTTATCACTTTCTGTGTAATGCAAAGCTTATCCGCTGGCAGACTCAGCAATGTTTCCCGACAAAAAGCACAACCTTTAAGCATTTACAGTTTTGTTATGTGTCTTCCTCCTCCTCCTAACTGACCTGTAGGTGAAAATATCAGTAATTTATGTCCATATGGAACATGATAAATTTAATGCATTGAGGTCTATTTTACTTTTTCTATTTAAAACTGAATTTCTAAAGTAAGGTCACAACTTTTATTTCTAAAAAACCATCAGTATGTTTATATTTCTAAGTAAATTTATTAAAACATTTACTTTGCTACTTGGGTGTATGACAAGTACTTTATTGTTAGACCACAGAGCTACAGATAATTAAAGTGTTGACTTAAATGAACAATCTGTATGAAAATTACTGTTCTTTCAGAAAATGTTATTTCCCGAAAAAAGCCCCAAGAAAAACCAAAAAACCAACCAAAAAACACCAGAAACCCCCACCAAAACCTGAATCTCATAGCCCTTGACCAAAATGAAGCTTTTTTTCCTGGTGGAATATACTCAGTATTTAACACATCTGAGAACAAACCTGTAAGATAGAGATTTATCTTTTCCTCCGCAAAATGTAATATTTCCTCTCTATGCTGATCAAACAGTAGTGTTAGTTTAAATTTGCGACTAAAGACATGTATAATTTGATTCACTGCAGTAAGCTCTACTTCTAAAGTATAAAGTGCCATGATTCTTCTAAAAGGAATCTCCTCTATAGAAAAAGATATTTAAACTGTACTCTTTGATAGTATTTCTATATACTCCACCAATTTTAAATATTTCCCAAGGGAATGATGATTTCAAAACCAAACCAAACCAAAAGGATTTCAAGATGATGGAAATTACTCATTTTTTGCACAATGTTCATATCCCAAATTATTAATTACCCTTGCTACTTTTTTTCCCACTGGACATCTTTGAACAGATAGTACCAAATCTGACTCTTACTTATGCAATGGTTTTGTGGTCCCTCTTTCCCCCAGTTTTATATGCAGTCCAGAAGGCTCATTAAGGGTGCAAGTATGTCTAAGTGATGTAGCAATAAATTAGGCAGTTGCATTGTTTCTGTTATGAGTTGACCTAAGTGGGGTCAGCATTTTTGGGCTTACCTTTTCCACAGTGGTTACATAGTCAGACTTTGCTTAGTGCTCATCTTTTACCTGGTAGAAGGGTGAGTGCTATGTGTGAAAAATAAGTTCTGTTACTTGGTGGGAATTCAGTAATATTTTCCCCTTAGGACATTAAGATCTGCTAACTGGAGAGATGCAAATTGCTTTCTGAGTCACTGCTCTCACCATCAGTGAAGTCAAAGGCCTTCTCGGAATCAATGTTTTTTAAGTGCTCACTTAGTGCTTCTGTTAAGTACAATTGACATAGCCTCTCTCCCTGTCAGACATCTGCAGAAGTAAAAGAAACGCATATATGAGTGTGCTGGTTTTGGATTGATTGACAACTTGTTAAACCAATTGGGGAGCAGTATACACCTCTGTTTCTGGCACAAAGAACTGGTTGAAGGTCTGGGAGAAAAATTCCTCTGCTGTAATTTCCTCACAGAAAGTATCATTCCTAAAGTAATCCCAAAACCACACACTTAGTGTGTGATAGGCATGTATCTATGTACCTGCCTTCTAGAGGAAGTTAAAAATCTGTGGATCCTTCACCTTATCAACCCATAAAGCAAACAGGATAACAGCCACAGTAGCTTTAGTTATAGGATCCATGTTTAGATAAGGACCTGCAAATGGGAGGAATACAGCCACAAACACGTGCCACCCAAACCAGGGTAAGCTGGACCACATGGTGTTACCTAATGAGGTTTCTATATCCAGTACACAAGAAATTAGGTCACTCAAGAACTGTAATTCCTTTCTTCACCCCTTTTCCCTCAATACCCTCGCGCCCCACATTGTACGCCAAAAATCTGTCTTAGTTTGAAAGACAGGTGTCTGCTAGGGAGGGCAGGGCCTCCCTTAGAATGGAGAATTCAAACCACCAAATTATTATAATTTTGAAAATTAAAGGGCTCTCAGGCAAAGACATGGGGGTAGGAATAGCAGTTCTTTACTAGTCCGTATAACAAGGCAAACACACAACAACTACAACATTAACAACAAAACAGAACAGGCGCCCAGTCACAGCCTCCCTGGGCAGGCGCTTTCCCCTTGGTGCAGTTCCGGGCACGGCCGGCAGGGGCGCTGCTGGCTCCCGGCGGGCAGGGCCAGTGCAGGGATCCCCCCGAGGCTGCAGGGGCGCTGCTGGCTCCCGGCGGGCACGGCCGGTGCGGTGACCCCCCGAGGCTGCAGGGGCGCTGCTGGCTCCCGGCGGGCAGGGCCGGTGCAGGGATCCCCTGAGGCTGCAGGGGCGCTGCTGGCTCCCGGCGGGCAGGGCGGGTGCAGGGATCCCCCCGAGGCTGCAGGGGCGCTGCTGGCTCCCGGCGGGCACGGCCGGTGCAGGGATCCCCCCGAGGCTGCAGGGGCACTGCTGGCTCCCGGCGGGCAGGGCGGGTGCAGGGATCCCCCCGAGGCTGCAGGGGCGCTGCTGGCTCCCGGCGGGCACGGCCGGTGCAGGGATCCCCCCGAGGCTGCAGGGGCGCTGCTGGCTCCCGGCGGGCACGGCCGGTGCGGTGACCCCCCGAGGCTGCAGGGGCGCTGCTGGCTCCCGGCGGGCACGGCCGGTGCGGTGACCCCCCGAGGCTCCAGGGGCGCTACTGGCTCCCAGCGGGCAGGGCCGGTGCAAGGATCCCCCCGAGGCTGCAGGGGCGCTGTGGCGCGGGCTCGGGGAGGATGCGGTAATGGCGGCTCTGTCTGAGGTGGGAAGGGATGGAAGAGATGGGTCAGAAACTCCGGAGCTGTGGCTGAAGATGTTGGAGGTCTCAGCAAGCAGTGAGTGCAGGCCACAGAGTAACAAAAAGACTCAGAGCAGGGCTGATGAAGCAGCAGGAGGTGGGACAGCAGGACCCTCCTCCCAGCACAGTGACAGGCCCCTCTTTTAGTGAGGCAGGAGATAACCTCAGTTCAGTGGCTACTCCCAGGAGCAGAGGCTTACTCCACACCAGAAGAAACAGGACTTCTGTAGCAGCAGTGGGTTCCTTTCTCCAAGCAGCAGCTACCCTGTTCTCCTCTGATGGCTCAGATTGAATGAGTTCAAGTTTCCCCTCCCTGCCATCTCAAGCGCCCAGCCATCAGTGCTTCTTAGCAACACAATGGGAAAAAATTCTACTGGTAACAAGAAAAGAAAAGGAAAGAAAAAACAAACAAACAAACAAAACTAAAAAATACCCACCTCAACCCCCAACAATGAGTCAAGCAGGAGGACTAATTTTCTGTCAGGTTATTCCTTATATAAACATAATTGTGCAGACTGTCATTAAGCTCCCCAATCCTGCAAACACTCACAGCAGTGGGGACAGCTCATTGTTTTTGCTGTGACAGCCTTGCAGTCAAGAAGCCCTTGTGGTCATGAATTCTTGATGCAGAATTTTTCAGTAGTTTTTTTAATTCAGTTGCTTTATCCTAGGAAAAGTATGCAGGAGAGAATTGCTAGAACTGAGCATGTTTCTGGAAAGAGGCAGACAAATGATCCAGCCTTGCTCTTGCTAATTTTCACTTCAGATCTGCATACAGTGAAAATAATCTCTGCTTTGGAAGAGCAAATGGTACCTTACTCTTGTTCTGGTTGAGAGCTCTCAACTTCAAATGTTGTTTGCACATCTCCATTCAGAGAAATACCAGGCAGCAAAAGCAAGCATGGAAACGGGGTTCTGTCCTCACCATCCCAGTGGCTACCTGGCTGCAGCAGCAAAGAGGACAAAGGTGCTCTGACTCGCAGCAGGCAAGGGACAATAATGTGTAACTGAACCATAATGTGGCAAAACAACACTGCCCCTTCAGCACCCCCATGGCCTGCTGAGACCTCTTTCTCCTTAAAAAGAAATGAATGCAAAACAGTGCTGTATGAGGCAGGCTAATGCAGCAGAGGGAAAATGTCGCCACAGAAGTCTCATCTAGAGAGATGCAAGGTCTTCTGAGAGTGGTTTGACCCCACCCTAAGCTAACCAGGTAAAGTGCCTCTGGAGGTGCCTTTCCCTCTCTGTCTTCACAGCATGTCTAAATGACTGCTTTGCATCATTCGCCTGAGTAAAATGACTTATGTGGGGTGAGATCAACTCCGTCTTTGCTGTTGGGTCAGTTTGGGGTTTTCAGTGTTGGTTCACCACCTTATTTTCAGATTGTCGTGTAAAAGAATTCCAGAGCATATTTTGGTATTATTTATTTCCCATTGATTCATACACCGTGGGAGAACTTGAACTTAGCTTTATTGCTCCCAGCAGCAGCAACAGTAGACATTAAAATGATAATATATCTATTTTCTGAGGCAAAGAAAAGTTGTGGACAGCTAGCTATTTAAAATATTTCAGAAGACAATAATTCTCCTAGGGAATCTTGAAATGACCATAATTACCAGTCATAGATTAGTATTTAAGAAAACTACTCTGCTGTTCTCAGCCTCTGAGAATGGAAAATTGTTTTCTCTTCCAGATTTGTATTAGTTATTAGAGAAAGATAAGAAAATATAAAGCAAAGAAAACATAATGAAATCTCAGGTTGCAAAGAAAAGTAAAATGAAACAGATTCTTTAGAGAAGATGTCAGATTTTTCTCACAGGAAAAATAGTTTGGGGTATAAACTACAACCTGAGCACTAGGGAAAGTGGTGTGACATTTCCTGCTCTGGCAGAGATTTTGTTTGACCCTGGAGAAGTTCCTCACATACAATTGACCACTGTCGCAACCTTTGACATTTTATTAAAACCCAAAGTTTTTCAGTCTAACAGATTATTGTAGAATTTAATAATTTATTGGAAAAAAAAGTAGTTAATAAACTTCAATTTTTACCTTGTTGATTTTCAAGCCATTTTCAATATTATTATTATTATTATTGTCATTGCTATAAGTAGTCGTATTATTACTAAAATATTGCATTAGCAAATCTGACATTTAAAGTAATATCTTTGATTAAGGATAATGGTTTTTGGTTTTTGCTTATTTTCTTCTTGTCTTAATTCGTATAGTTTAAAACTCTAAAGTCAGGGAGACATTCACATACAAGCAGCACAAAAGTTAATAAGAGTTCTTTTGTATTTGTGTGAAAAGTTAAAAAAACCTGACCCTTTGGAGGCATATATTTGTTACAATTGTTTCTATCAGAGTGAAGATGCTGCAGAAGTGCAATATTCCTGTTGGGAGACCTTCACAAAATGCCTTGCAAATAAGGAGCATTGCACTTTCAGCATTTTAACTTGGAGCTGGTAGCAAACAGAGCCCCTTGCTGCCTGCCTTTCTTCTCAAAAAGGAAAGGATCTGGTATCATCAGTATTTACTCTTGGCCACTGAATCATCACACCATGCAAGCAGAGCACCTGGCCACCCTCACCCTAGATGAGACATGCGCTCCCGAGTAATGCTCCAAGGATTGGTTAGTGTTTGCTTAGACTGCCATTCCCAAAATGGCAAGATCTTTCTCCTGACCTTTTAACTGAGTTGAATTTTTTTTTTCTACATGGCTCCCAGCTTAAATTGTTTGTTTGATCACAGTCTCTCATGCTTTATCCTTCAGGATTCTTTTATCTCACTATATATATATCTCATGAGGCTTTTGACCGCCAGTAATAGATTTATATTGGAGAGCATATTTAGAAGGTTTTATCTCTAAATTCCACCAGTTCCCTGACACTGCTCTGTTTTCCCTCACACCTTGACCCTAATCAGTAGTTTAATACTAGAGAGGGTGGTATATCAGCTGTATGCTTCTCCTTGTCCACAGCCCTCCTCTTCCTTGGGCCATAGGGCCTCCAGTTGTACAAGGGTTCTATCAACCCCTCTAACCCTCTGCTGTATTGAACTCTAAGGGCAAAAACAAGGACACTGAAAAACAGTGCATCGCCCTTGTAATATTTAATATTTCTTCCTTTGCCTTTTCCTTACATGCTTAGACAGAAAACTCTGTGGTTTTCAAGTTTTGACTACTGTAAATCACCCAATGCATTCATTGTATTAGTAGGGAATAAATCAAACCACTGCATTTGTAATCAAAAAGAGTGCTGAGAAACATTCTGGAGATTTTGATAAAGCAGAAATACATACTTTCCAACTATGGGCTTCACTGGAGTTACAGAATATGTGTTTTGGTTCTGTGGCTTCCATGTCAAGAAGGAGAATAAGAATGTAAGAAGCATAGCATTTCCATTGGAGCCTTAGGTCAGAGCTAATGAGTTCTGGGAAGCAGTAATTCTCTTAATCTTGGAAGAAAAATATTTAGTTAAAATAGGATCTATCTTGCAGGTGCTGTCTCATTTAGGTCCAGATATCTTGCATTGCCTTGATGACAAGAGTTCAAGTTCATTTCATCAGCAAGAGGTCAGCTATCACAACCAAATGGGCTGATATCCATTAGCCTCATTGTGTCACTCCCAAATCCCTGTTGTCCCAGTTTGTCAATAGTGGTAGCCTGGGCTGGTAATCTGCCTGCTTTTCCAACAGCAAGTTTTCTGTATTGCTCTTGGATTTTCTCCTAAAACAGAGACAGAGGACACTTATCTTGTCTTCCTGGGACTATTCAGGAGACCTCTAAGGAATCTGTTAGCTAAAGATCACCCAAACTTTTATGTAATTAATATTCATTTACATAGAGGTAAGTGAATAAGCAAAAGCCTGTTTCCATTTAAGTCAGTAGAAAAAGTCCACGGCTTCACTGTCAGAGGAGACAATCAATTCACCATCACTAGCTGTGTGAATACCCCAGCTCCCTAGGCAGCCCTGGTTCCCAGGCTGGGATGGGAATCATGCAGAGACAGAAGCAGCATATGCTTGGATATGTCCTCACAGACCCAGTGCTGCCAAGCTCCTGCCTTCCTATGGCCATTTCCACTGCTCCTCAAGAACTGACCAGTGGAAGTGCAGCAGCAAACTAGTCCTTGACCATCTCTGGGCTCATCTGGTCCCCCATTACCTGTTTTCTTTCAAGGTGTGATGCTTTGCAGCTTATGGGACATCCCTCCCATGGTGGTCATCAAGCCACAGGACTGGTGTGACTTATGCTCCTCTTCAGTGCCCTGCAGAGTACTCGTGTAGCCCAGGGGTAGGGTCCTGAAGATTTTATCACAGATATAGCTCTTCCTCAGGCAAATTGTCAGTGTTTACAGTCTTATGGCCTCTTGGTTTATCCTTAATTGCTGGCTTCTCATTATTGGAGGAATGTGTTCACCTCTTTCTCTCTCCCACAGACTGACACAGTAACGATTCCCCATGCCCCTTGAAAACAGTGAAAATGGAAGCCATCCACTTAACTCTCATGGTTTCTGAGTTTATGTAATACTTCATCACCACATTTACAGGGCTGAAATTAGCCAGCAGTTATTGTTTGCATTATTACAGGCAGCCCACAGCTAGGGAGTCAGTATGTGGTAGCCAAAGTATGCACTTTGCCACCAATCACAGGTGGTGACAATACAGTGTACACTTTGCTGCCTGCTGTCATCACTCTCAACAAGACATTTCAGTGGTGTTGAGCTTTGAAATCAGATTTCAAGGTGAGAAGAGCCCTCAGGATTGTGGAATTTAAAGTCAGTCTTTATCTTCAAAGCAGCCTATACAGCTAATGTGCCATATTTGTGTTTACTCTAGTGCTACATCTGTAATCCTTGAGATTTGCCAAACTGATCACAAGGTAGCCACAGGGGAAGGGAAAAGGAAAGAGAACAGAGAGATTTAATCAGGGGTATATTTCCAATGTGTTGTGTATTAAAACCGAGTTTGCCTTTGCTACGTGAGGACTGCAACAGGGCAGATCTGCCTGGTGCTCTTGTGGCACTGACATGTTGAAAGCCACATCACAGGCACGTCAGTTCCCCATCTCCACAGGGGAGAAGCTTCTTTCTTCAAATATCCTCTCCTGCTTTTTTCTGTGTTGGTTTTGAAGGCTTTCACCTCTTCTGTTGCTATTTTCAAAGGGTGGGAGGAAAGATAAGGTTACAAGGCAACGTGGACATGGTTACATGCTTCAGTCCCTGGTGAATGTGCAGTGGCACATGGAAAACGAGGGGAAGGGAAGGGAAGGGAAGGGAAGGGAAGGGAAGGGAAGGGAAGGGAAGGGAAGGGAAGGGAAGGGAAGGGAAGGGAAGGGAAGGGAAGGGAAGGGAAGGGAAGGGAAGGGAAGGGAAGGGAAGGGAAGGGAAGGGAAGGGAAGGGAAGGGAAGGGAAGGGAAGGAAGGGAAGGGAAGGGAAGGGAAGGGAAGGGAAGGGAAGGGAAGGGAAGGGAAGGGAAGGGAAGGGAAGGAAGGGAAGGGAAGGGAAGGGCCAAGCAGAGATGCAATTTTGGAATTAGCATTTACTTTCACTTTTGAGGATTCACATCCATAATTTAATCACGCAAGAATTGTGAAAGAAGTAACTTCTTCAAAGGAGTGTCCTGGCTCCGTGTAGGCATTTTTATGGTACACCTACATTTGCTTTCCCTATGTGGTGCATTATGTCCCCGATGGGTGGATCTGGCCCACTGAAGTGTAGTGGTTCTCTGGGACAGTCCAGGTTTTCCTGTATCAAAAGCAGATGACTCTACGATCTATCCATCTTAGAGAAATCCATAGGTGCAGATTCTGAAAGAAAAGTGTGAGAAGGTGGGGTGGAGCAGGGAAAATAACAGAAACTTTGTTTTAAAGATTGACCTGGGGTTTTTTGCCCAGGATACAAGAGAAGTGATAATAAATCAATTAGCTCTTTTGCTGATATATTTGACAGCTCAGTCTGGAATAACTTGAAGTATAACAAGGCATTTTATTAAATTCACTTGCACTTTTTTTACAGTCTTTGGTGGGACAGAGCAGCAAAGCTGTTATTAGGGTCCTCAGATGGGCCAGATTGCTCTGCCCTCCATTGTTTATAAAGCTTTGGTCAATGAGCACATCATCAGGAGGTTTCACTACCACTGAATATTACCTACACACCACTGAGGCCAGAAGCATTTCACCATGAGCAATAGTAAAAATTGAAATATAAACATAAATGAATGTCTACATTTAATTAGGAAATTAGTCAGGAGACATACCACCGAAGTGAAGAGCCTGGGCTGTTAATGACACAGCAAAACAGAAAAAGGTAGTCAGCAGTTGCCAAAAATTTTACTGGGGAAAATGTGCAAAAATCCCCTTAATCTGAAAGTGCCCCAGCACTCTGGCAATGATATTAAATGCAGAGCAGCAAATTGTTGTCCTTCACTTATCTCTGCTTCTAATTCAGTCATTTCATTTACTGTGTATTTGTGTAGTGAGCATTTTTATGGGGATCTGCGGGATTTAACTGTTACTGGTTTGGCTGCTGCACTTAATGTCATGCAGCAGCACTGCACACATGGGAATAATTTTAGATATGCTTTTTTTATACAAGTGGATATGGATTTTCTGCTTGCTTTGTCATAATCTGGAGTAACTCTGAGATAACTGGTGCTTAAGGAAGGAGTCAGTCTCTCTACTCCCTTCAAGCAGAGTCTGCGCTCTGTGGTGTCTACTAGGGCACCTGGTTTGTCAGCAGACAGCAACACAGGGTCTTGCCTTCAGTCTTCTTCCTTGAGATGCCCTGATACACCATGAGCTCATTGAATGATTCTCCCTAAAAAGAAGAGAGGAGAAAGCAGGATGCTAGCAGTGTTTCCAGTGACTTGGTCATTCAGAGCACATTTAAATGACTTTAAGAAATGCAGTGTTGGCTCACTGAAGTTTCCAGAATCAGAATTAGGCAATGCTTTAAGAGCACGGTCAGCATCTTCTTCTTTAATGTCATATTGTACCTACTTTTTATTTGGCTTAGTGGGTAAAGCAACCCTGGCAGTAGCTCACCTATGTTGGCCTGCTCTGCAGTGGTCGCAGCCAGCACTTTCTTGTAAGTGACCCTGAAGTGGAGGGCAAATACTGTTATAAAAACCTGTGTGCCAGTTTTGAAAGGTTAAGGAGACATTTTCACAGAGTCTCAGATTTGGTTAGTGATATAACTAGCAGCAGAACTAGGTTAGCACAGAATCAAAATGAAACTCAGACTTCACCTTGCTGATCAGCAAAAGGAGGCCATTTTCTCTTTGCACGTGCCTTGCTAATTGGTCCTGTGTGAGGCTGCCTCTGGCCACCAGCAGCCTTATCACCACAGCCTCTGGTCACTCTTCATTGCCTTCCAGTGTCCTCTGCTGTCTGCACTTCTGCACAGAGCCTCTCTGCAGCAAATCCGAGACAAGCAGGCTAACTGCACCCTTGGAGAGCTGATGGACTTCAAAAATATGTATCTCAGATTCTCTAAGTAATGCCAAGGTAAACTGTCACTTCCCATGAATAGATTTGACCTGACTGAAGTCAGTGGGAGTTTGCTATTGACTTTAGTGGGAGAAGAATTTTATGCCGTTTTTGTTCAGCTTCTGCCCATACTGGAAAAATGTAGACCTGAGATACAAAGTGGTGTGTGAAACCAGAAGAAATTGATTTATTTGAGAAGAAACAGACTCTGAAATTGCAATAATGAATAGAAATGCCACATGACCTTTAATGGTAATTTTCCTTGGAGAGCATTTTTTTCAAAAAGGCAGGTCTCACCTGTGAGAAGTACATAGGCACTGTCTGGCTAAGGGGAAATTGTTAGTAGGAATCCCTCAGCCAAACACACCAGTTCAGCTGCTCCCAAAACTGCTACATCTGCTTCTTTGAAAAACACTTCTTCCACATCCTCTGCTATGGTGCCAATGTGCACTCTTGGGAAATGGATAAAAGCACACTCCAGCTTTTTACATGCCAAAGTGGGAATAATGATTCACTAATTAATCCCTCCTTAACAAAACAACAGAATACTTGAAGAAAAGAAAAGCAGTAAACACTGTTAGGATTTTCTGCAACACCAGAGAAAAATGGGAACCATTCTAAAATTAGGTACGTATGTGCAAGAGGAACAATATCCTGCAGCATTGCCCAAGATACCCATGAGATGAGCCTTTCTTTGACTGGGATTTGTCTCACGTATGTGATCTATTAAAGAAAAAAATGAACAGAGCACAAAAAATTGCTTCCTAACAGTGTGTTTATGTTTATCCCATTATTAAAAAATTGCTCAAGACTTACATTATCAACAAAAAAAACACAACCTTTATAATCCTTCTAGGATCAACGATGACAATCAACAAAAACTAGTGTTGGTTGTTGAAATTGAGGGCCTGGAGGCACTGAACTTAGTCAAGTTTTTCTTAAGACTTCAAAGCATTCTGGAGAGAAGAATACATGCAACAAGACTGTTTGGGTCACTGCTTCCTTTTTTAGTATTCATTTTCTGTCCTCCTTTTTCTGGCTGATTTCCAAAACATGGGCCAGCATCTTGGAGCCTAAACACAGACTGCAGAAAACAAGCCATGCAACCATTGCTTGTTTTGGTGCAAAAATAATTAATTTAGTCTGGGGAAAAGAAAAGAGGAGGCTGCTTGTAGCAGCATCTATCCTGCACAGAAGGAACAAAACAGTCATTCATTTTATTCTAACATATATAATTTATAATACGTTTATGCCTTTTTTTTTTTTTTTTTTTTTTTTTTTTTTTTTTTTTTTTTCTGACCACTTTAATAAGTAGATGCCCTACAGTCTTGAGCAGAAAAAAATACTACACTTCTGGGCTCAGGTTTAACCCCATCCTTCCAGCTTTGCTGTGACAACTTTTTTGGTAGAGGGGGACCACTTGGGATATTCCCGTCCATCATGCTGTTGTTGATATCCCCACCTGATGACAAAGAAACCACCCACCATCGCAGGCCTCTCTGCATACAAAAATTACTGGCCTATCCATCAGTCCAGTGGAGAGGGCTGACAAGACATACTACACTCAAATGTAAAACACATGGCTGCAAAACACTTAGTTTCCTGGCAATAATTAAGAATGCTACTTGGCAGGTTGGCAGCCACATAAAACAACTGTTAGTCAGCTTTAAATTTATTACTTTCCCAGCTTATTGAAATGAAACCCATATTATAAACGTATGCATGAAACGAGGCCTCAGATGATGAAACGACATGCACATAAAGTCAAGGCAGAAGTAAATTGTCTCAGGAGAGCTTTAAAAAGTTGCTGTGTCCTAAAGCAAGCAGAGAAAAGTACACCTTCTGGGGTAAGACACCTGGAAACTCACCTGACTCTGCTGGCTTACTGCCGCTGAACAGACAAAACATCAAAAGCTTCAAAATGCTCGCTAGTTTTTGTGCAAAACAAAATAGAGGAAAGCTAATTGCCATTAAGTTTGTTTTCCCCTTTACAATTATCTAGGGAGAGCTGCCTTGTGTGGGATATATACATGTAGGCCACATTATTACACCTTTTGCAATTACCATAAATGAAATAAAGCTGCTGCTGGCCACATTCCTGCAGTCTCTGTGCCATTTTATCTGGCTGGTGTGGCAGCCCAGACCAGCATTACTGTCCTGGGGACCCCCATGACCATTACCCCTTCTGCTGATGAACAGGCATCAGCTCTGACCTCCCACAGCCCCCATCCCTGTTGGTGGCCCAAACAGCTCAGTCTCCCACCATCTCAATTCATGACCCAAGCTCTCCATTCCTCAGCTTGCCTTAGAAAAATCTGATCCACCTTGACTTTGTTTTGTGAACTTCTGGGAATGAGCACAGCCTTCCAGGGAAGGGGACAGTGGCTTCTCCTGCATCATTTGTGAGCCCATGGCTGTC
Source organism: Sylvia atricapilla (assembly GCF_009819655.1). Taxonomy (NCBI): domain Eukaryota; kingdom Metazoa; phylum Chordata; class Aves; order Passeriformes; family Sylviidae; genus Sylvia; species Sylvia atricapilla. Next base: position 34,667,777 of record NC_089142.1, on the reverse strand, counting down.
CTTCACCCAAGGGCTGCATGGCGTTCCCTGACCTCAAGCACTGGAGGGTAACCCATACTACTCTAGGAGTTCAGGCAATGGATTCAACTGCAGCACAACAGTGCTATACATTTGTTTACTGCTGGAAAAGAAAAAAAAGGGGAATTTACAATTATTTAGCAACTGATTTTTAGAGTCCTGAAATGATTTCAAAACTTAGATCCAAATCCTGTAAACACTTTGCCATATGACTGACTTGACTCGCATGAAGGAACACTTGCTGGCTCTCCCTGAGGTTTCTTATAAAGAAAAGCTGTGCATGTGCTAAAGTGTTTGCAGAATCAGCTCCTTGGAGCTAAATTCTTGTTTTGAATAGTTCCACTGCTCTTCGTACAGTCACCGGCCTCCTGGGAACATTCAGACTTCTTCTAGGGTGGAAGAGCTATGAGCATTTGTGCTGCAGTAAGCCAATGCTGCACTGCTGCTCTGAGACCTTCCCTCTGCCCTGATAAGAAGATTAGAACAAATCTGCCTACACCAAGACTGACTTTTCTGGTGAGTGGCTGTTTCCAAGGGATTCACTGAGGTGACATAACCTTAAGTATGCTAAAATCAAAGGTAATCTGGTACATTAAGAATGTGCCTGATCACTTGTTTGCAAGTTCTTGGCAGATTTTCCAGTGGAGAATGTAGCTGATTTACTTAGACCTTAATGCATGTTCCTAGGAATGGCACATTGAATTTTTCCTGAAGAGCTGCTGCATATGGCTTGGTACAGCCAAGAAGCCATATAATCAGTATGTTTGCTTAGTTTATGCTAGTATGCTACTAGACTGAGACTCATGGGCTTTATTTGTTTTCTGGGAGTTTTTTGGTTAGGTTGGGGTTTTTTGATTGGTTGGTTGGTTTGGGGGTGTTTTTGTGTGTGTGTGTTTTTGTTTGTTTGCTTGTTAGGGTTTTTTGACATTGTTTTTCTTTTTGGTTTTGGAGTTTTTTGCAATAAGTATTTACCAAAATAATCCTCACCTATACTGGAATTTAAATGAAGCCTTCATGCACATTTGTAAAAATTATATGAGCCAAAATGCTTGGTACATTTAAAAAAGCTAAAAAAAGTCAGATTTTGAAAACAATTATTTAAATGTCCTTTTCTGGATATGACCATAACATCAGTCTTGAATGGAAAATCAACATATGTATAAAAAATCAGAGGAAGATAGATGACATAAGGTAAGAAAAAAGTGGAAAGGGAAGAATAAAAAAATCCTGAGGCCAGGGGGTCAAAAGGAACAGGGTAATAGAAGATGAATTTGAGAAAAAAATAGAAAAGGGGAAAAATAGTTGTAAGGCAGCTGTAAATTGATGTGCCTTTTTTTTTTTCCCTTTTAAAGTAAGCTTAATTCCAGGATGTGAAGGTAAATAAAAAAGCACACAAGTGTTTTCTAGGGATGTATATATATACACTTCTGTATAGATAGATGCACTTGCACACAAATGGACATCTTGAGCAGCCTATAAAACTGTGCCACAATCCCCTCCAAAAACCCACAACTGTAAACTGTGCACAAGCACACATGGTTGTGGTAAATAGAGCCCAGTTGTGATAGAGGGCTCTCAGCTGCTTAAAGATATTGGCCAGACAGCTTTCATCCCTTCTAGCCAGCCTGCTACAGCAGGAAAAGCAGAAGAAAAAGGACAACAGAGTCCAAAGACAAAAAGTTTGCCCAGAGGCCTTCATGTTGACATAGGGAGAAAAGAGCAAAAATAGTTGTGGAGTAAATAATTATTAAACTAGCTACCTAGAAAGTGAAATGAAATAGGGCAGAAGGATGAACAGAGAAACTTTGGGGTGTATAACCAAACCACCCCTCTACGCTATATGTAAAGAAACACGGGAAAAGACTGCTGATAAATCTTTCAGGGATGACACTGCTTTGGGCTGCTACATAGACCCAAATGGAGGAGGAAAGAAATAAGGGAAATCAAAGCAGTACAATACAGATTACTTTTTACCCTTCTTTTTCTTAGACTTCTGCTTAGCTGAAGCAAAAGATGGTTTGCTGATATAATGACTGCATTTCCATGGCAATTCCCTCCTTTGATTTGTGAATATTTTCTCTCAGTTTGGGCACTTTGGTCTGAAATTTACCAGTACACCCCTTCACTTATGAAATAAAAAGTTAAATCTTTCTGAGGAAAAGTGTTGAGGCAATGCTAAAACTTTGTTAAATTAAATTTGTTAAAAGTTGACACATTTTTCCCATTTCTAAGTACTAGGACTTGTACTTATGTGTGCTCGTGAGTCATGGGTTTTGGTTTCTTTAAAAAAAATGTCCAATGTAGACACTATATTTTTGTTTTGAAGACTTTTTGAGTGGGTTTTTTTTTGCTAAAACTCTTTTGCTGTGGGGAAGAGGAGTATATCTTTCCTGCCTCCTAAAATTTCTGAATTTCCCCCATCTGATACAGACTCAGAGTCTGCTTTCTGCCAAGTTTTCAGCTGCCAACTGAAGTTCCAGTCAGTAATGGCATTCTCTTAAAAAATGTCAAGTGTAGAAGTTTTATGATGTATTGTATACACGTGCTACTAAAAATTTGCAGCAGGGCAAGTCATTTGTAATGAACTTTTTCACTTGTGAATTATCTGCAGACAGACTGACTTCTTTTTCCCCCTAATCTGATTTATTATTTGCAGTTTGTTTCTGATTTCCACTGGTAATTTTTGATCTGCACTTTTTTCCCTCTGCCATCTCTTAGATTTCAAATTCTGATAATGAAAATTTGAAGTGGGGTCTTTCAGCTGGTTGTTTGGATTGTTTCTTGTGACCTGGTTGGATGAGGTAAGTTGTCTAGGTTTGTATTTCTGGTGGACATAACCTCATTGTAAGTTAGATACTAGCTTTTTATATGCCATAAAATTTGCTTCCATCTAAGAAGAGATGAAAAGCACAACACAGACTAATCAATCCTTGTGCTCAGTTTTAAAAAGGAGTTTGTGCTTTGTTACAAATACAGAGATATTTTTTTCTAAATGGTCACAGACTTAGGGTCTGCTAAAAGCAATAGATACTGATATTTGCTGTGATTAAATTGCAACTTGCAGAGACCAATGTCAGAGGAGAAGCAGCAGAAAGAAAAAAACATTTGCTAAAGCAGAGTTAGAGCATCACTCATAAAGATGGCCTCTGAACTACTGTGGCTTCATTGGATGTTAACATTTTCTCTTGATCTGTGACAGTGAGAACAGAGGACGTGGGAACAGTTGGTTTTCACTTTTTGGGGAAAAAAGTGAAAAAAGTGCCTTTTGAGGGGTGTATTGTGGCATCCCCACCAGCAGCAGGGGTGCAGGACAGCTGTGGGGTGGTCATTGGCTGGATACACAAAAGCAAGGCAGAGACCACAAATGGGATCCCGTGTTCATGGACGTGAAGCAAATGTTTAATGTTGAGGCATGTTTTATGTCAATCAAACACATAAACCACTGTTACTGTTGCTGGGACTGCATGAGCCCATAAAGATGCACTTTTAAACCTTTAAAAGTAAAGTTCCGTAATTACATCTCATAGAACCCTCCAGGTCCCCGGGGTGCCTTTCTGCTTTTAAGATACCCAAGGTGGATGAGGTAAAGGAGAAAAAAAAAAAAAACCTTCCTTAAAGCTCTGAGGGCAAAAAAATGCAAGCGCTCTCCAATTCCATGCACAAGATCTCTCAAGCCTTGATTTATTGGCTTTAATAACTGTGGGATTTCTCTCCGCTTTTTGGCTTGAGAAATTGAAGCCATGAGGTTGTGAGAATGTCTTTCTTCCAGAATAATCTGCTCTAGTGCCAGTCATTGGGGGAAGCCAGCAGGCTCACTTTATTCGAGCTGCAGGATCCTCTGTTTAAACTTCTTTTAAATCTAGCTTGATACTAAAGCAGCCTCCTTTCACAATAAAAAGGTCTCTTCTGGGCAGCAAAAGGTGAGGCTTTGCCTTACAAAAAGGTGCGAGTGACTCGGCTGTGGTTGGTGTTGTGTAATAGTTTTATGACACCTCTGCGCTTCTTCATGAGCAAGACAGCTGAGCCTCAGGCTGCCTCACTTTCTGGAGGAGCTGCAGCTCAGTCCCCATGCTGCATTTCTTCTGGAAATAACAATGGCTCTTATCAGATAAATAAATAGTAAGAGGAATTAGACATCTGAACTTTGAGGAGATGTGCAAGCCGTGTATTTAAATCAGATTGCTCAAGCTGCTACTGTCCACTGCCTTTTGTCATTCCCCCACCCCAGCAGACACTGCTGCCTTCGAGGCAGAACCCCTCGGTTTCAGCCCTGACCTCCTTGCCAGTCTCGAGGTGGAGGGCAGTGCCCTGAGGCAACTTCCACCAGCTGATTTCACTCTGCTGCCACATCTCCAGGGCACAGAACCATCTCCAGCCACATGCAAGGTGTGGACAATCTCTTGCCCACTGGGCTTTGGCAAGATTTCTCCTCTGCTGGGGTTTATTTCCAACTGGATGTGCAAAATCCCACTTTGGAGTTTTGCATTGACAGTGAAAGGATTTAGAGAGAGTCAGAAGTGTAGGGAGAAAAATGTTGACAGTACAGTACAGTGCAGTCTTTGGATAAACTACATTATTTTCCCAGGTATATCTTTAAACTGAAACAAGCCTCAGAGGTCACAGCAGCACTTTTTGAAATTCTCTACCAACTGTAGTGCACAGGCATCCATGAACCAGCTCCACAGACACAAAGCTTTCCACTGTCTCCTCCAGTGTGACGTGGGCAGTTAGCATTGATTGGGAATTTTCCAACAAAACATTGTTATAAAATGCCAGGTAATTATTTGCCCCAGTATTTTCTTTAAAAGAAAGGTTTCTGAGGTATGACATGAAATTTTTGAGCAAAACAATACAGCACATGCAAAATAACTTACTTTTCAGGGCATTCCAACCTGAATTGGATGGAGTCGAGCCTGGGAATTGTATTTTTTCATGTTACAGGTGAATTTCCAAGCACCAGGCTTGGAAGACAGATGATAGCTTCTTTTTTATGGGGCAACAGAACTAGTTGCAGTCATTAGGATTCAATAAACATAGACCTCCAAGAATCAGAAAACTTTCCTGCTCAGTTCTCTAAAGAAAACTTGAAAAACATTCTGTAAAAAAAAAAAAAAAAAAAAAGTCTTATTTGCATTTTTTTCTGTACAATTGTTTGTATGTATAAATATTTTTGAATAAGGGAAACAAGAGGGGGAATTAATTCTGTTCTAACTATACATTGTTTAGGAGAAACAATAGAAAAATTTAAAGAAAAATCCAGGAAATTACAAGCTGAGGTTCCCAGTCGACAGTACATCTATCATTTGCATCTTGATATGTTTCTTATTTCCCATAACAGCAAGAATTTCCATTTATGAGGATTCTCTTTAACTTTGAATTTCCTGATTTTTGTCAGGATGTGGAACAATTTTAATTCTCTACACGTAATGAGTAGTTTTAATCTCTTGGTTGGCTATTGGAGACTAACCTAACATCATTTTACACATCCTTATAGAATTCCAAGTCAGTATTTTCAGGGTTGAAGCACAAATAGACTTTCCTGAGCTGGCACTAATGCTTTGGCAAAGAGACCTGGGTGCACTGTGCACCTTCTTTTCCCCGCAGGAGGGCTTCTCTCCACTTGCCAGGCGGGTTTCCCTGGCCCCTGGCTGCGGCAGTCTCTCAGGGTTTATTTGCATTGTGTGATAATCTAAATTCCTCATGAACACCTTCCGTCACTCGCTTGCTGATCCGTGTCCTGTTCTTTTGGCTGAATTACATTTTAAAATCCCTCCTGGCTTCTCTCAGTCGAGTCTGATGCTGTCTGCTATGAAATGACCCTTGTCCCAAATGACTATCACTCATGTTTGCTCTAAAAAAATACAATGTACCTATAGTGTTAAAGCAAATAAGCCACATGTCATATTAGCAAGCATGTGCAGTTAAAGACCAGCAGACCAGAAAAGACCCACCTTGTATTGTCTTATGATTCATATTTAAATATTTCTTCCCTCAGAGGTGGGAACTCAGTCGGATACAGTCTGTGTGGCCCTTTCCCACCAGTCCTGAGTGACCAATAATTAATTTATGCTGAATGTAATTACTCCCTTGTTAACAGTAGTTTTTCTGCACTTTCTCTCGGTTGGCTCTGGAGACGTACATGTTGAGTGTGATGTATGACTCCTGGCACAGAATGAAACCCTAGTCCTGTGAAAAGACATAGATAAAGTGAGGCTGCTCCATTACTCGCTAATGAATTTATAGGCTCACCACTCTTATCTGAAGTGCAGCAGAGAAAAATTCTTAGAGGCTATTAGTGTAGTCTTGAAATAAAGATATTGGGACTTGGATTTAGCCATCCTTCTCTGTCCTGTCACTTCAATAGGCACTTCAAAACAACAACAACAAAAAAATGTTTTTAATCTAAAGGCAGGAGAGCAAGACAGACAGCTGCTGTGGCCTGGGCTACACATTTGCCAAGAAACGCCAGGGCTGGAAAAGCAAGGAATAATGAAAACACTTCCCACGTGATGATCCATTAATGGCACATAGGCGTGCGCAGAGTGGCGCAGTGCAGCGGGGGATGCATTACAGATCCTGAGCTGCTACAGCTATTGTGTTTCAAAGCAGTAGTCATGTTAATGTGGTGCTGGCAGGCAGACATGAGCCTTTTTGGAAGGCGCTATAATAGCTTCCTAGAAATTAAAGACAGAAGGGGCTGGCGGATCATATCCCCTGTCCTCCTAAATACTGCAGGCTGCTGGGATTCATGCAAGTATCTTGTACCACTACCAGTTAAGGCAAACATTTCAACCTTAAAAACATGATCTTGGTGTCAGCAGCAGAAGAGACCTGATGCCTCCTGGATGAGAGTCCCTTGTGCTGGTGGGGTACAAAGCAGGTTTACTAAGCTCAGACAATCCTGCTGGAGAAAAATTATGCCCCAGGCCATCAGGGTGGCCCAGAATTCTCCCAAGACACAGTAAGTCTGGTCTAGAAGTGAAATTCTTCATCAGCTGAATAGTCAACATGCAGGCTTGGGCTTGCAGACAAGGCACATCAGCAGTAATGGGAGCCCCACATGCCCATTGGGGAAGGGGATTATCCAGTGGAAGCTATGTGGAGAGGGAATCAGGAGCTTAGGAGTTGAACTATTGAAGGGGAGAGATGGGGGGAAATCCTTCCTGATGTTACCACATGGAAAACTGCTTGTTTTGGTACATGTGTGGAAAGTTTCTTGAAGGCAAATTAAAAAATTACATGTGTCAATAACCAGCTAGCTGTTGTGCAGAAACCTGTATTTTAAACCATAGGGGGTAACAAAGGCCCTGTTGCACTATGCTGGGTAAAATTTGATTTATACCAGTTAGCAGACCCTAGAGAGCTAACCTGATACTGCCACACACCAAACGGGGTCAATGGGAAGATCCCTTGAAGGATGGTGGGAGGGTCAGATGGCAAGGGCTGTTGGCTTCAATATGAGTTGAAAGAGCAAATGTGAGAAAATATTTACAGCTGAATTCATCAAAGCAAGCACTAAGTGGTTATACAGGAGGCAACTAGGAACGGCGTTGGTCCAAGGCTGACATTGGCCTGTTGGGAGTACTTTGTCTAAGAAACTGTGTAAGAAGGCAACAGGTCCAACAGGGATGATGGCACTGGTCTGCATATCTCCAGCATTGCTCTTTTGGCAATAGCAAGCAGGGTCAGAAGAGATGTTTAAAGCCATTGTACCTTTCTGCAGCCGGAAAAGCCATCTCTGCTCTACAACTGCATTTTAGAGAGAGTGACCATGAAAGGTGCTGCCTGATCTCAGAGGGTCTGATCCCATGGCGTGTTGGCCCAGCCACTCACATGGTAGAGTGTGAGGGAGACCAGATCTGCTCTCCCTCTCTTCGCCTTGTTGCAGACTTCCCCCTGGTTTGTCTTAAGGAAAATAGGATTTGGCTTCTGCACAGCCTGGAGAAGGAGCAGGTTTTCACTGTGGGCTAGTGGGGATGGAGGAGGTGGGTGGTCGGAGGTCTCAGCCAGGGCATCCTGGCAGGGCTGGCAGCCACGGGGCTGCAATGAGCCTGCCTGGCAGGACACAGTGGACTGCATTTCCCTGCCTTCCTCATGGCCTGGCTTAGTGCACAGAGCTCCAGACCGCAGCCACGGCTTTTTTCATGGAGAACAAAGCCCTTTTTATTTCTTCTTTTTCTTTTTTTTCTTTGGATTTGGCTGTTGGAAAGGAGCTAGAAACTATTTGCACCAGGAAATACAGGCTGAAGAATGAGTGTGTCAGCTCGAGTCCTCTTGGCAGGGCTTCTCTGACTGCCAAAGTGGGGCGGCAGTGCGTTAGGAGGCCTGTTAATTGTCAGTGAAGACAAAGCGAATAGCTGTGGATTAATTGAGAGCTTCTACTATTGTTTTTCTAGAAGAAAACTTCTTGCTTCTAGGAAAGAACTGGGGTTGGTGTTTCTGCTCAAGCACACATTTATCTCTGTTAGACATTCACCAGGTCTTCTGGGGCTATACAAAAATATATGGATATTTCCAGAAATGGCCTTTGCAGTTGAATTCTCATCAGTACAATGCCAAATATCAGACTGGTCAGTTTGCTTTTGGAGACTGTCATAATTAGCCTACAATGAAAATGTTTCTTTCATGTGAAACTTGAACACACTACTGAGCTGGATGTTTTAGCAGAAAGAGAACTGACTTCATATTTTGAAGGGAAAAGACTTGCTGTAATGGATTGCCTCTGGTGGGCAAGGAATTACAAAGCACTTCCTGGAAGGCAGCAAACACAAATAAAACAGTGCAAAGCCCACCCGATCCCAAAAATCAGGTTTAAGATTTTGCATAATCTAAAGCAGAGGTCACAATGTAGCAGCTTTAAAGCAAGGCAAATCCTCCTTCACTGATAATGAAGGCCTCTGCCAGGAGAATTCTGTCTGAAAGCAAAAATCCATTTTGCATGGACAAGAACCCCTATACTGCCATCAGCAAAAGGTTTTGGCATCAAGGTGCTGAAATGGGGGCAGCTATCTACATTATAGGGTTTAACAAAAGAGAGGCAGTATGTATATTTTCAACTATTTTATGCAGGCAGCTTTCATTTCTGAATCTTTATATCATTTTATATTTGTAATACCTCAGTTTCTGCTGTGCAGCTGCTTAGAGAAAAGAAATGGTTCATTTGGGTAAAATGGGAACTTTTTTGGCATTGCTCGACTTTTACATCTAACCTGAATGTGCAGGATTTTTTTTAAGCATTAAATCTTTCAAGAGGAAGGAAAAGAAAGAAGGAAAGTTTTCCTTTTCACACCACACCAGATCTAGTTGAGACTGGATACATGGAGTAAATACCAAGAGTGAAATTCTAGCCCCATTGAAGTTAATGGCAAAATTCCCATTGACTTCAGCTGGGCCAGGATTTCACCCTTTGAGTATTTCCAGCTCAACCAGAAGCAGGAAATACTGGAAAGCTCTTGACAGAGCCTGTTCTCATGATATTTCCAGTCCAGATTTTCAGGCCCTCTTACTCTGCATTGTTTTGATCACACAGTAAAATAAGAAGGGTGTTGGGAATATGCTGTGCTAGAAATAGTTTAGAAGGTAAATGTAGAAATAGAGATGAGATTGAAATTAAAAGCGGAAAAGGATGAATGAGGTGACATCATGCTGAATGTGATATAGTGAGTTTTGGGTTGACTTTATTAGCTCACTATTACATAACAGAATGGTTGTAACGTTCTGTGGAAATGACATATGAGCTGGTATACTACATTTATATAATTTTCACTGAACATAACTCCTGCACAATGTGGAAATCAGATCTTTACCCCAAGTCACACTGTTGTGCTGTAGCTGCACACAATGCTTTCCCAGAGCTCCTCACTGCTTCTGTGGCAAAATATCTCAGGAAGGACAAAAGCTGCGGAACACACTAGCCTTTCATGTACAGGTAATTAAAAGGAAATACAATTGCTCTGACCTGAAGGCTTTGGGCAGGAAAGGGGCTCTCTCTGCCACCATCTGTTGGCGAAGAGGGGAAAGAAAGTGTGTTGAATGCTGTCATCTCAGAGACCTGCCCACACCCCAGCTGCACAGATGCTCCCCAGAAAAAAGTTTTTCTCCTTTTAGCTGCAATATCACAAAGTCAATATGGCAACAGAGAGACTGCATTTGCAGGTATCCCTACCCAGAGTTCCTCTGTGTGTTTCAGAGGACTGTCTTACACCAGTACAGACAGTGTGTCAGCCCATCAGTGAAAGGATCAGGAATATAACATTATTTTAAAGGAAAGAATTAAAGTAAAGATGCCCAGAACAACGTTTGGCTTCAGTTGTGCCTTAGAAATTACCTGCTTGACTCGAGTTTTCATCTGTGTTCCCATAGGCCACAATCCACCCTTAGTGGCGTTCTCACTTTCTTCTTGAAAGTATGGCTACAGGATTCATGTGTCTCTTTCCCTCTCCCATCTTCCCCTCACTCTATGAACTCTAATTTCTGTGGGGAACTTGCCTTTGGGATGGAAGCACTGTCTCTATCTAATCACAGGGCTGTTTTTTGCAGCAGAATAGTTCAGTGGTCTTGGAATATTCTAGGTGTCCATAATGCCCCTTATGCTCCCACTAATTTTTAATAAATGTCATGTTCCAAAAATATCCATCTGCCAGATAACTTTCTCCTAATTATCCACTAAACACAGGCAAAATCAGTATGCCAGGGTTAGTCTCAAGCAAACTTACGAAGTATTCCCTAGGCATGAGGATTATGTCTGTCAGAGCTCACATCAGGATTTTTGCCTTCACTAGCCACTGAGAGTAGCCACAGTGGATCTTACTGGTAAAGAAAAGGCATTGGTGGTGAAGCACATTTTGTCATTTATTGAGTTACTTTTTTTCCAGGACCACTAATTGATACAATTTCTAGAACATTCACTCCTGATTTAAAGATATGAAAACCTAGACTCTCCTCAATTCTCTAAGTATTTTCTGAACAACAATTGTGACAAAGCAATTGTTTTTCTCAGTTTTCATTTGCCTGTCTTTCAAGCTTCCAGCAATTTGTTCTGGCCATGCCTTTCTTTGGTTCTTTAGTAAGTGCAGTGTAAGTAAACCACCAATTTCTCCTGGTGAAGGTATTACCCAGTGTAATCAAGTGGCTTCTCAGTCTTCTTCTTGATAACTTAAACAGATTGAATTCTTTGAGTGCTTCAGTGTGGGGTGCTTTCTTCAGTCTCTGAATCATTTTTATGGCTCTCTTCTGCACCTTCTCCAGTTTTTCAATATCCTTTTTTATAATGTGTACATCAGCAGCCTATACGGTGCTGCAGTATCTGATTAATAGGCTGAAGATAAATTTCTTGGTCTGTTTTCTGAAGCTACCCTGAGTTCCCTTTTACCTCCACTAAAATCTTCACCATTCCCCTCACAGACAGGAGGCTGTTCTGCATGGTCTGTGGCAGATCAGGGGAAAATATGCCTTGCCTTCAGTGTGTTGCAGCCAGCTATGGGCTGTCTCAAACCCAGCCAGGGAGCACACTCAGTGAGCAGAGAAGTATCATCTGGTTCACAAACCTGACTAGAGGTTGCTTCTATTAGCTTGGGCTCAGCTCCAGGCTAACTAGTTTTTGGGCAGAGCATGGGAGAGCAAGTTCCCGCCTGGCAGAAGGGTATGGAGAGGCTCTTAGGGGGGATTTTGTCCTAATACCAAGGGCAGAGACTATAATCTGTTAAGGTATTTAGTGGCAAAGGTATTTAGAAAAAGAAAATCTAAGAATAGCTATTTAGTGAGCCTAGAAATGTTGGGTGAATAAGCTTATTTCATTTTAAAAGGATGCCAGGTTTATTGCTGCTGACAGGACTTGGCAAAACTCTTAGAAATCTGCATAATGTGAGTGGAACTCCCTGATTTTGTTAGATTTTTGTTGGTAGAAGACTTGTATGGAAGGATTTGTCAGTCTGTAGATTGAGACTATGCATTCACTTATTTAACAAAGCAGGATGACATAAGTGTCTATTTCAAAGAAATCCTGCCATGCCTTTCATTGCTAGGATAGCCTTCAGTTTTTTCATATAGCTGCAACTTAAAAAAAAAAAAAAAAAAAAAGAAACAAAAAAGAGGAAGAAATTATAGCAGCTATTCTTCATAAAAGGTACAACCCATATATGAGAGAACAATACAACCATATGTGAGAGAACAGTCACAGGCTGTCAGAAAAAACCTGTGAAAAAACTTGTTTTAAACAGCAGTTAGAGATGAACAAGGCACCTGGAGAGCAGATCCCCAGCTGCCCTTTTCCAGGGTGCTGGGGCAGAGATGGCCTTGGGTTGTTGCTGATCCCATCCCTATTGGGATGTCCATGACACAGCAGCCAAGGAAGAGCCACATCTCTAATGACAGTGGCTCCTCAGACTTCGTCTGCCACATCTGCTGCTGCAGACTGTACACAGAATTTAGAGATGCAGGACATGGCCCTAACAAGAGACAAAGAAATGAAGTAAGAGAGAAAGTGCTTTAGCCTCCCACAGTAGGGTGAATGGTAGTTCTGATTATGCTGATAAGAGTCAGGAGGCTGAGGAGAGTAGGCTCGCCTTAAGGAATAAGTGAAGGAGAAAAAGTGACATGTATGGACATGGTGGGGCAAAAGGAAGAGCAGGGAGCTTAAGCACAGAAAGGTGCCCTCCAAGAACTGGAGAGGCCTGAGGCAGCTGTGGGCTGCTGTGATAGTGTTTCTTGTTAAAAAGATTTAAGGGAGGAGCATGCCAGCCCAGCCTTACAGCCTGAAGTCTGCGTCTCTGAGGAGTGAAGCTGACTTGCATCCACTGCATGACAACTATAGGGGTAAAAGAAGGAAGGTGCTCCTTTCCTCTGACTGAAAAAAATACAGTAGGCAAAAGTGTGCCTTAAAATACAACCACAAGCTGTAATAAAAACAGCCCAAAGCCAAAACCAAACTTTTTTGGACATGGAGGCCTCTATTAACATAAGAGATGAAAACCAGAATGTCATCTGATCAATCTACCCTCATTAAAAGCCAATTTCAGGAAATCCAAGTACTCCCCCTCTCTGGGAGGGCTTGGGCTCAACCTGCCTGGATTAGGAATGCAGCTATCAGCTCAGGAGATGAAGATTGATGTGCTTCTGATCCTAGATGCGGGGTTTAACATGAGGGCATTTTCTGTGGGCAAGTCAGATGCTCAGTCAACATTGAATGAGAGGGAGCTCAGGAATAGCTCTGCCTCTCTGTGCTTTTCCACAGCAGATCACTACAGATGGAGTTTCTCCTTCGGTGCACTCCCAGATAATTTGCTGGTTTTTCCCAGTCTTCCTTAGTCAATAATTTATTTTCCACTCAAATATTTCCTTGTACATGCTTGTTGCATCTAAATACATGCCTGAAAACATCTACTTTCCTGGTCTAGAAATGTGTTAAGAGTACTGAATGATAATACAGGATGTAGTTTCTTATAGTGAGCCACAGTCAAAGTATTGGTGCAAGATGTTTGAAACTCTTGCCTGTGAATGATAGCAAGGGTTATAATTTTATTTGTGATGCATATAAACACAAGCACATCTGCAGGGAAGACCTGTGGTCATTGGGAGTGAGTCATTTTAGCAGCGAGTCATTTTAGCAGCTCCCCTCACTTTTCATGCAGGTGGAGAGGCATCTGTCTCCACTATGACTATCACCAGATAAATGAGGTAGAGGCCTTGCACAGGGCAGCTTTTAGATGTTAGGGGTTGGTGTGCCATTTGGAACCTCAAAGACACTTGTTGAGTAGGGGAATTAGGAGCAAAATTTCATAAAACTAAACCATGGTTGTTACAAACAACCTCATTGGTTTTAGACAACAGAAGTTCTCCTTCAAACCTAGGTTGCTTGGTTTTTTAAATTTAAATTTAAATTGTTTAAATTAAACAATTGTTTAATGTTGTTTAAATCTAACCTTTTTCTGGGTGGACTTAAAAAAGCCATATTGTTTAGGGAATTAGTTAATTTGTTAATTTTGGTTCCATCGTATTTCTGGAAGAAGATAGATAAAGATGCTTTTAATGCACCTGATTTAGAAACAAAATTCAAAGACCTCATGGGAGGTAGGTGGAACATTTCTCTGTCAAAAATTCATAACTTCTAGGCATATTCAACACTATTTTTCTTTTTTGAAAGGTTTTTATCTTCATGCTTTCTATCAAACTTTGAAAATATTCTTCTGTCTCAATACCTTTAGCCTGAATTTAAGAAGAGCACTTCTATTCATCTCTTAGGAGAACTATCATGTTTTCTGACAACTTCTGCAGTTTGAAAACGGAAACTAAACTCTTCTATTCTAAAGGAAAAGGATTCTGCCAAATCCTTCTCCCACTTTTTTTTTTTTTTTTTTTTTTTGTTAATCAACAGTCTCAAGGTTTGACTTGGATAGCTCTTTTTTATCATTTCTCTGGAAGAGGCCAGATATTTTTTCCAAAAACATATGTATTGCTACTAATAGTTTGGCTTTGATGCAGCAGGATTTTTCAATAAAAATACCTGAATTATTCCAACAACTATTAAGGATATTTATTTGCCTCCAATTCTCCTTCATCTCATGAACAAAAAGCTTTCAAAACTTTTTGAATGCAGAATGAGTTCACAGCTGGCCTCCTCCTGCTGTTTGTTTTTAAGGAATAATGCGTGAATATTGTATTATTTGTAAGATCATAATGCTCAGGTTATGGCTGGTACAGATTAGTGCCATTGCTAAATCTGACAGAGTGCTCTTACTCAAGCTGAGCACCTCAGTGAGTCCTGCAGAGAGGCATGTGAAGTGACATGGAGCTGGGGCTTTGTAGAATTCTGCTAAGCTTTGCACTTTAATTTCATCATCATCTGGCAAAAAAAAAAAAAAAAAAAAAAAAAAAAAAAGGTTCTGTTTAGGAAGCTTTATGACCGAGCTGCCTTATAGATAATGTGATGATTGAACCTGGAGGCAAACATGGCAGCTGAAAAGAGGGATCTGTGCATTTGTTTGGCTCTACTTTATTTTAAGATTTTTTTTTTTTTTTTTTTTGTAGAAAGGAAGACTTCAAGGTCCTGGTTTATAAGGATGACATATCTATGCAATAGCAGTAATTACAGCTGGAAAAAGTAGTTTATGAGCCTAGCTTCAGAAAGGCTTGATTTTATAATCCTCCTCTTTCTCATCTGGTTCTGCCTTCAAACTTGTTGCCTTTCCAGGACATACCAGGGTTTTTTTTGCCCTTTATTATAAATACTGTGAATTCTTTTTTTTTACTTTTCAAGGACATGTGTTGTCTTAGAAGTTTGTGTCACCAGTCAAAATAATGCCATCGCTTCTGAAAATATTTTCATTTTCTGACATGTACGGAGGTGTGACAAAGCAGTGCTGACAACTTCATCTCTCGCATTCCACAAATCTTATCAAGATATATCATCAGAAAACCACACGGTCTATATCCGGGCTCTGACAAACCTGAAGCATGGCCTGCCAGCCACAGATAAGGCTTGAAATGTTGGTCAGTGAAAAGGTGATAACAGCAACAAGGATCAAATGCATGTACAACTTCACCTTTAGACAGCTGTGGTTTTTGGCTGAGTCACGACATTGGAGAAATCTTTGCTCTGCCTTCGCCGTTACCCCGACATCTGTGTGCTGCAGGTCGGACACACAGCATGGCCACAACAAGGGCCAGAGGTAGCCCACATTTTGGGAGAAGCCCTTAGAAAATGTAAACCTCATGGGTCACGAGGAGTGCCAAAAAGCTCCACTGGAAGCCTGGCGCTTTGTTCGAGGGATCAAAAGGATTTTGGTGCTTTGTTCTTCTAAACGTGGAGAAAAACTGCAAAATGCCGCAACAGAAATAATAAATGCACCCCATTCCTTCTCTCCTACAGGAGGTCTTGCCACCTTTTTTAGTCCTCAGAGGAAAAATCTCAAACAAAAATAAGACTACTCAAAACCATTATACAAAACAGTAAACCAGCTCTGTTCTTATTTTTTTGGTTAATCTTGGGATTTAAACTATCATTATTATCGTAAAAAAAATGGCGTTCTTAAAAAAGAATTTATAATCATTTGCTTAATGGTGCTTTCCCCATGCCATCCGTTTCCAAACAAAGCTTAGTTTATGGCTATCATAAGAGATTATGTTCCTTTACAGTTGCAGTATTTCTTCTATAATGATTTATTTTAAAGGGCTTCACCATGATAGCTCTCCAACTTTGTTCCTTCCTGTATATCACTGTTCAGGGTCAAAAGCTGGAAAAAGGGCTGGTCCCAGAGGCCTAACATATTTCACCAGTGGAGACTCTGGCTTTTCACTTCTCCTTCTCTCCTCATCACTTTATGCTTAAAGAATAACAGATGTGGAAACATTTAGAAAAGAACTAATTGAATTTCACATAACACAATTTAGCATTGTTTGAGGAAGTACCTAAATCAACAGCACATTTTCTGAAAGGCCCAGCGTTGCCTAATTAGAACACCAAACGTGTGACTAATTGGCCACACTTACACCAAAGGCTCTGTCGCAGATGAACGGCTGCCTATTCATCTTAGCTAAACTTAGGCCAGCGGTTTGGCTGTGAGGTAACTGTGGTTGTTTTAAATGAGCTGTGCCAAACATAACGGGGAAATTCAGCTATGGTAGGAGAGCAAATCCATGTAAGAGCAGAGCAGTAATCAGGACGCTTACGCTCCGGCAGCACCCGGAGGATTACCAGGAGATTATCAGCACATAAATTATTGGATTCTTTGTGCTCTGTAATTGGGAAACTTAATAGCCTGCTCTTTATCATGTCTACTCCATTGTCTTTAAAAGCTCAGCATGTAATTAAAAAGTAAACTGATATTATCAGGAAAGGCTCCACTCTGCCCAGCTCTTGCCACTGCTGGGTCTGGTTTTTGCATGCAACAGGATGCTTTCTTTTCTTTCTTTCTTTCTTTCTTTCTTTCTTTCTTTCTTTCTTTCTTTCTTTCTTTCTTTCTTTCTTTCTTTCTTTCTTTCTTTCTTTCTCTTTCTTTCTTTCTCTTTCTTTCTTGCTTCTTTCTCTTCTATTCTTTTACTTTCTTTCTCTTTCTTTCTCCTTTCTTTCTTTCTTTCTTTCTTTCTTCTTTCTTTCTTTCTTTCTTCTTTCTTTCTCCTTTCTTCTTCTTTCTTTCTTTCTTTTCTTCTTTTCTCTTTCTTCTTTCTTTCTTTCTTTCTTTCTTTCTTTCTTTCTTTCTTTCTTTCTTTCTTTCTTTCTTTCTTTCTTTCTCCTTTCTTCTTTCTTTCTTTCTTCTTTCTTTCTTTCTTTCTTCTTTCTTTCTCCTTTCTTTCTTTCTTTCTTCTTTCTTTCTTTCTTTCTTCTTTCTTTCTTTCTTTCTTTCTTCTTTCTTTCTTCTTTCTTTCTTTCTTTCTTTCTTCTCTTTCTTTTCTTTCTCCTTCTTTCCTTTTCCTTTCCTTTCCTTTCCTTTCCTTTCCTTTTCCTTTCTCTTTTTTTCCTTTCCTTCCTTTCCTTTCCTTTCCTTTCCTTTCCTTTCCTTTCCTTTCCTTTCCTTTCCTTTCCTTTCCTTTCCTTTCCTTTCCTTTCCTTTCCTTTCCTTTCCTTTCCTTTCCTTTCCTTTCCTTTCCTTCCTTTCCTTTCCTTTCCTTCTTTCTCCCTCTTTCCCTTTCTCCTTACCTCTTCCCCTCCCTCCTTTCCATATTCCTTCCTTCCTCCTATCTTTGTTTCCTTGGTAAATCCAGCCACCTTGAAAAATAAAGGGCACTGTGCTAAACTGTTTTCTACTGGAACATGAAATTAGTGCTGTGAGGATCCCTGATTATTCAGGTTGCTGAAGGGTTTTTTTAATTATTTCCTACAAAACAATGTATCAAGTTGAAAATAAGCACAAAAACAGTGGAATTTGGGGAATATGATTAGATGGTTTCATCCATATCTTATAACATCCCCAATTTTAGGTAGGATCACTGGATGTTTTAGAAACAGGTTCTGAGAAATCCAGCACCCCAAGATTATTGGCGGGTTTTTTTTCTTTTTTTTTTTTTTTTTAACCATTACCACAGCTTTCTCACCTCCGTACTTTCTGGTAACTCTGAGAGATAGCTCCTCTTCCCCAGCACAATATCTCTGCAGCCTCCAAACATAACTGCTGTGGTCGTGCTCATGTTCTTGTGGTGCCCAGCATGGAGGCAAAGCTTCCCACAACCATAATCCCCATTCCGCAACCAGCTGAAGGCTTTTTGCCATGTGCTGGAGAGCAGTCAGGGGAGATGCAGCTGGGACCTTGTGCCCTGTTGCCACTATGAACTCTCCACAGTGTAGCCTGCCCTGGCCACCCTGGCTGACTAGCTCTGCTGATCCCAAATATTGGGAGGAAATACAGAGCCTGGGCAGAGGACTTAGTGGGGAGGTGCAGGAGGCAGCTGCATGTTTTGTTTGCCTGAAGGCCTGGAAGAGCTCTCATGGCCTGCACAACCCCTTCTGGTCACAGAACTCATGCACTGTATGGTTTGAAGGAAATTTATTTCCTCGGCTTGTGCATCACATAAATAAAAGAGGGGATAGAGCTGCTGAGTTTGCTAAGATCTTTGTTTAACATTTCTTGAGTGGTAATTTGTGGATTGCTGTTGATGAGAAAGCTGCTTTAGAAAATCTAAAGCTTCCAGAAAAAGATGGAACAAATATTCTGCAAAAGGATGAAACTTTCAGATGAGGGCAATAGCTTTCTTGTTCCGAAAACCTACCTGCATTTCTTAGCTGTCTGCTGTTTCCCTTGGTGAGGTTCCTTTGCCCCACATCTCTTTCTCCCTCACTAAGTTCTAAGGCCACATGTTGTCCTTTGACATAAATTTGTTGTGTAAAAAGGTGAGAACAACACCAGAATGTCAGTATATGTTGCAGTGGACAAGCTGCAATCCAGCTCCCACAGTGAAGCTGTAGGAAGCCTTGCCCCCCCTAGCAGAGTTCGAGAAGCTCAGAGAGGAGAGAGGCAGCCTCTACCTGCCCCATACAAACAAAGAGAAAATGGTTTTCCTTAAATTACTACAGATTGACACAGGAGGGAGGAGACAGAGTGATTCTGAGTTAGGCCAAGTTCATTTCTGGGATAGGAGTCCATCTTTTTTCCTCTGTGCTCAGGGGAGTTTAAGTGTGTGTTATATAAAGCAAAGATAATGGAAATTAAAATTTAAGAGGCTATTAAATTAGGACAGAAATTTAAGAAATCATCTAAACCATTGTTCTGTCCCTATCTAGGTAATCAGCATGTAAACATTTGCTTAAAATCCTTCTATATCAGGCCTTTTCGGTGCTTGCAGGTAGCAAGGCATTTTTAAAAATATTTAATCTCAACCTTTCCTGGAAGTAGTTAATCCTTCTATTTTTATGTCCTATGTATCATAGACATGAAACTCAGAAGCCTTCTTCCTCTTTGCAGTGGTGCTTTATGTATTTGAAAATCATTAGCATGTCCTTTCTTCACAGGACTAAACAACTCCATTCATTCATCTTTCTTTAGGGGTCATGTTTTTTCTAGTCTTCTGGTCAGCCCCTTTGCTTTCTTCCCTACTCCCATGCCACGCAACTACGATCTTTCAGTCTGTCAGCAGTGTCAAAGACTGGAGGTCCCAACCCACCCAAAGATACTGAGGGTGTGAGCCCACAGGTGCTCAGTTAGTATCAAATAATGAGCCCCAAAAGAACCTTTAAAGGCGCTGAAAATTATTTGTCTTCAGGATGCTAAAGGCAGAACCTTTTGGTTTTTAATATGTATCTAGTCAGTTTCATTGCTCATACTTTCAGCTGAAAGGAAAAACTTGACTCCACCTAGTAATATAATTCATTAATAAAATCAGTCTTTGCAAAAAATCTCTCAGATAATTAAAGTCATGATATAAATACATATCTGTGTATGTCTGCATGCACATACACAGTCTATGTGTAGTAAAGCTGTAGAGCTTAAAAATAAACTCCAATCTGCTTGTTTCAGTCACATGGACTATTTTTTCTCTTAGTTCTCTGTGATAATTTGCTTACCACAAATTCTTCCCAATTTATGTAGGAAGAAAGTGATGAAATTTTCAAAGTGTGCACAGCAGCAAGAACCAGTTGCACCAACTTTCCTTTTAATTCTACATAACAAGAGCAACCCAATACCTGAAAACTGGAGGAAAAGAGAATATAGAAACAGTTAATTTCAAGTACCTGAATTAATAGATAACAAATCAGTGTTAAAAGCTACAAGAAAATATAACTGATACTTTCTTATTAAATGCTCATAGGTGCAAAATATATCCATTACAGTCTTCTCCCTTGATCCCCAGGTGAGTGATTCCCCCATAGGAGAGGTCACTTAATGTGCATTACCTGTGTTATCCATCACTCCTGGGCTCTGCAATTACTTGAATTCATACCAGGCAGTCCCAACAAAACTGCCCAAAGCAGAGCAAAGGAAAGCCACATCCTCTGTCATATTTGGGGCATGTTTGTCCTGTCTGTAGCCGACAAAGGGTGGGCCATTGCTCCAAGTCCTAGGCAGATTTTAGTGGTGGTGAGCAAAGAATGGAAATGTGCCTGTTTTTGTGAATCTGGCCTCTCTTAATTGATGCCAACTCATAAAATATTTTTAATTCTAATGATTGATTACTCCCTTGGTGAATCTTCACTCAAGTTTAGAGCCTAGTAACTTGTTTACACATCATACAGCTTAATCCTAATAATACTTGAAGAGAAATTTGTTCAGGCATACCAGTCCCCTTCCAGACCTCTGCTGACCTCCAGTCCTGCAATGTTGTTCAATGCTTTGGGAACACCCAAAACCACCTTCCAATACCAGCAAAGATGCCCAGGGTGTGCATACCAATTCTGCTTCTGTCCCTCCAGAATTAGGTAAATTACTCCACCCACTTACTTTCTTGATTCAAATATTGTGTTTGTGTGTCTATTGCACAAATACCACTGTCTATAATTTAGAATTTGAAACTAAACCTTCTCTTCTTGAATACAGGGTGGGTGTTTTTTTTCTTTTTTTGAAGCCAGAAAAAAACCCTTTTTTTAATCACTTGTAGCTGATACTTAATTTGCTGCTGTTGTTTATAGATGCATCCTTCTCATAGATGGGAATCAGACATACTGTACAGCCTCTGGTCCTATATTTGAGACAACTGAATCCCTATGCCTAAGTATAGGTAGTCACTGTGAGCAGGCACTAGAAAGCTGAGTGCCATATCTACTTGGTCAATGCTCTTGATTGTCCTTTGATTCTCATCCCCAGAAGGGAGAGAACATCCATTACATATTGGTGTCTAAAAACATTTGTAATTAATTGTCAGCTGCCAGTGACAGTTGTGCAGTTTTGCTGTTGTTTCTACTCAAGCACAGTCTTTAGTCAGTACAACATTTTGGAAAAATCATGCATTGCATGACTTGAACTGGCCACCCCAAGCTAGGCATTTTGCAAATGTGAACATTTCATCCTGTGCCTCTGATTCTCTGCTGTAAATTGCAGCTAATTATAGGCCATGAATATTCATTTCAGAGATTCACTGTAAAGACAAACTATTTTGTGTTAATGAGGATGTGAAGGAAGGCAATGCCACAAAAAAGCTCGTGAAGAAATGAATAATGCTGCATCCTGTGCCAAGCATAGAACATTAATTTTCATCAAACTGCACATCATATTGCGTAGCTAAATCCAAAATGCAGACCTAAGTAATTTAACTTTTATAACTGTTAGGGTGGAAAGGGACTATGTAGCACACACTGTACAGCAAAGAGAGGAGATAAGAGTGAAGCAGAAAGAAGAAGAGAACTTAGGACATTAAGAACATGCAAGACTTCATCCTTCCTTAGCTTCCACCACCGAGGAGCTGAAGTTAAACACCGTTTAACCAGGGAGAGTGTCTCTTTATACAGAATGTCATTACGACATACAACTTATTGTCACAGCACACCATAGATATAAAATTTTCCTGGGTTCAAAAAGAAATTAGACTTGTTAATGGAAAAAGAATCTCCCTGAAACATCAAAGTCACTGGAAACTGGAAGCTGGTGTACTGCTGCTGTGGTTTTAAGCCCAGCTGGCAATGAAACACCACATAGCCACTCGCTCAATCTCCCCTTTATTCTCACTAACCCTGCTGGAATGGGGAGGAGAATCGAAGTAAAACTTGTATGTTCAGACAAGAACACTTAAATAATTGAAAATAAAGTAAAATAAATATTAATGGTTAATAATGATAATAATAACAACAACATCCTTCTGGGTAACTCCCTCCAGTTTATGTACTGGGCACAACATTCTGGGGTTGGAATATCCATTTGGCCAGCTTGGGTCAACCTTCCCCAGCTGTGCACCCCCAGTTTTCAGGTTGTTTTGAGTACCTCCACACTAGCAGAACATGAGACAAAGAAGATAAGTCCTTGACTTGGGATAAATACAACTTAGAAAGAAAACCAAAGCATCAACACCATTCTTTTTCAAATCCAAGATATAGCACTGGAACAGCTACTGAGAAAAAATTGCCTCTACTTTAGCTGAAATGGGGAGAAGTGGTGAAAACATCATTACACACACCCATCGTGTTGGTATACATCCTGCTTTGTGTATCTACCCATGATCACCACCAGAGACAAGAAGCTGAGACAGAGGGAGGTCTGTTCAACTACTGCTATTACCATTCTTAGAAGCACTGAATCATTTAGGTTGCAGAAGACCCACTATGATTATTGAGTCCAACTGTTAGCCCGCACTCCAAGTCCACCACCAACCCTGGCCTAAGAGACACGTGCACATATTTTAAACACCTCCAGGAATAGTTACTCCATCACTTCCTTGGGCCGCCTGTTATAATGCTTGACAACACTTTCAGTGAAAAAAATTTTCCTGATATCCATTCTAAACCTCACCTAGTGCAACTTGAGGTCATTTGCTCTTCCTGGATCACTGGTTACGTGGGAGAGGAGACCCACCTCCCCCTGGCTACAATCTCCTTTCAGGTAGCTCTAGAGAGCAATAAAGTTCCCCTCTGAGTCTCCTTTTCTCCAAGCTCCCTCAGTCGCTCTTCTTAAGGCTTGTGCTCCGGACACTTCATCAGCTCTGTTGTCCTTGCCTGGACTCGCTCCTGCACCTCAATGCTCTTCTTGTAGTGAGGAGCCCAGAACTGGACACAGCACTCCAGGTACAGGGATGTTCACTGTCCTGGTCCTGCTGGCTAAGCCAGGATGCCATTTGCCTTCTTGGCTAGCTGGAGGCACCCTGACTCATGTTCAGCCACTGCCAATCAGCGCTCCAAGGCAGCTTTCTTTTCTTTTTGGCAGGTTTCCATCCAGTGTCCCCCCAGCCTGTTAGCTCTGCATGGGGTTCTTGTGGCCCAGCAGTTCCTAGGTACTGTTGATAGCATTACAAGTGCATCTCAGTGGATTCTGGGATGTTTGGAAAAGGAATAGCACTATTTCTTTTTTCTGTATTAGTCACAGCAAAGGCATCTTTATGGCCCCTGTGCACAAGTCATCATGTAGTTCTTGAGGGAGATTTTATGAGTAGAGCTCATTTCCATTTTAGAATAAATAGGTTTGGTTTTTTTCTATGCCCTACTGACATGATGAAGAGGATGTGAACAGCTACTCCTTTCACGTGGCATGAGAGCAGTTTCTTTTGAATTGATGGGACCAATCCACTTGCTGGGCAGACCATGCTCTACTCAGGTTCCTGAAATGGAGATATTGCAGATGCAAAGCTCCTGTTCCATAATGTAAACCAATTGGATTTGTCTTCACTAGCAGGAGGAGATTTCAACAACATATCTAAACTCAGAGGAGGAAAGCATTGTAAAATTACCTATTGTTGCTGGTAATCATCCAGAATATATTTTTGTTCATTCTAAAAATGACAGATTTAGAAACATTCCATAATTATTCAATAAACTAAAAGTGCTTTTAGATATCTGCTACCTACTCAGAGCTTCTCTCAGAAAAATTTCCTGCAGTAAAGAGAACAGATGCCACACCCGGAATGATTGTATGTTCTGAGCATGTACTTCATGAGCAGCACCTACTATGCACTTGATAGAACCTCTTGTCTACATTCCTGTTCTATAAAGCGACCAGTATCTTAAGATGCCCAGAGTTTGATGTGCATGAGGTCAGGTAAAAAAAGCTCCAGGCTCATGCACTTTAAGACTGTTGACCAGTTTGGCTCACACCATGAAACAAAGCACATGATGATAGGTAACCTGAGGCCGATATTTGCAGCAGTTAGAACAGGACACTTTTCATCTGCTGCTGGAAATGCCAAAACCTTTCCCGATGTCCAGCCTGATGGCATAAAGGATTTCAATATCCCTCTTTTTCCTACAGTAATTGAAGACTAGAACTGATTTATGACACAAACTGGCCTTTTTCTTCTTTTTTAACTCATTTTTCATATTCATTGTTGCTCACACTTAACCTTTTGACTCTAATTCCTTAATCTGCATGATGCACACAGAGGCTTTGTTCTTTCTGACAAGTCTTATCATTTTTTATCTCTGTCATCTATTTTTTCAGCCATTAACTGGTCTCAGGCTCTCTGTATCTATAATCTGTTTACATTCTTCTTCATTATTTAGTATTAGTGTAATTCTTCAGCGATTTTTCTCTAGAGCGAGGGGTTTTTTCCTGCTTTTTGCTCCTCCTGAGCCAAATTTCTGTGACTAGAAGCCCCCAAACCTATCTGAGGATCGAGACAAGCTAGACATGCAATAGTGACTGTGTGCTAAAGCTTGGGCTCATGCTCTAGTGTAATTTAATTTACTAGTGTGGACATAGCCTGTCTGTGAGTTTCTGAGCCTGTGCCTGAGTTCTTCCTGCAGTTTACTTCAGGGAAAAGTAATCTAGAAATTAATATTAGCAATCCAGTAATCAGGGGGAACTCTGTTGTAATGGATGTTGTAATAAATATGTTTAAAGCTGAGTTTGGATTGCTCAGACATTTTTAAAAGTTATTTATTTTGACTCAAATTTGTTTGGACTTTATTTATCTGTGTAGTGTCCCTTGGCACTGTGCTCAATCAAAACCATAAAAAAGATGTTGGCAAATACTACATCTTTCAATTATTATCACCTGTAACTTTTGAGGCAATAATGAAAATATTAAATGTTTGGCCTAAACTTCTGACTGAAATTCCCTTGGCAGTTCACTGCATGTCTCCTCCAGCAGTGTTGCAATGTGCATTGAATGACATCCAACAGATGATGTTAAAAAGACATCAAGATCAGGAGATATTTATTTCTTCTAAACGCCCACATGACTGTAAACTGCTCACTTCATTAATCAACATTTTGGGTTTTAAAAATCTCTTTACTGTGTGAAATCTTAGGCCATTTTTCCTCCTTAGTGTCCAAA
This sequence comes from Sylvia atricapilla, assembly GCF_009819655.1. Lineage (NCBI taxonomy): Eukaryota > Metazoa > Chordata > Aves > Passeriformes > Sylviidae > Sylvia > Sylvia atricapilla. The sequence continues at coordinate 34,642,421 of NC_089142.1, read as the reverse complement.
TTCAAACATTTTCTGGAAATATGAACCCATTACAAATATAATCTGATTTTCACCCTGACCCCAAAGGATAGAAAGACAAAAATAAATAAATAAAACTCAAATCCATTCCACAGCTATGAAATGGAGGCACACAAAGACTAAAAAAAAATGTATCCACTAATTTGGGGCGTCTGTTTTACATTGTTGCAAACTAGGTCCCTAGACATGCAGCAAGCCAACTCTATCTCATTACAGCTCCTCTATGAAGGCATTTTTCCTGAAAAAGACATAGGATGAATTTGTGGTAGAATAACTATTCCAAAATAGCTTTATGAATATGTAACTGTCAGCACCCATGCAGTAAGAGGTGGATTTAAGCAGGACTGCTGAGCACCAGGGTGGAGGTGCATGTGCTGGGACAGAGCCTGGCTGCTGGGGACATGATCCTGCCTGGTCTCTTTTTGGGTGCACAGCACCCTTCTTCTCTGCACAGCATCCAGCACTGGCTCCTGGAGGCCCTCCCTTGCTCTGCCATGCACGCTCAGATCCACTGGGTGCCACCAGACCATCCCCTGGGTATGACACCTTCAGCCTCCAGGCCCTCATGCCCTCTCCATTCTCGCCCAAAGGTTTCCCCAGAGCAGCTGGAAATTATGCCCCATGTATTGCTCCAAGAAATCAAAATAAGAAAGAGACAATATTTATTGCAAATATTGATTACAGAAAAGACTGGGGAAAGGTATTCTCTGCCAGACTCTACAAAAAAAGCTGTTCTTTTCTTTCAAAAGAAACAAATGTTAACAAAGATGAGTGAACATAACCAAAAATGATGGTCTATTCAGAGTTATATATGTGGAGGGTGAGGAAATGAATGTGGAGGGTAAGGAAATCATCTATTCTGATTTAAAACTACAGGAATCCCTTCATAACTATCCAGACTTCACTACATCTTTTTTTCTCCCACAGGAGCACACAGTTAACCCTAAGAAAGAGCAATATAAACTGTGGGATATGTGAGGAGCTGGGAAAGAAGGTGTAGCAAGCCAGAGGAAGCTGCTGCTAAGCTTCTGTCAGTTTTGGAGATATTCTTGCTCAGTCGTGTTCAACAGTGAAACTGGGCAAAAAAATGCAGTGCATGCCAATGAGATGAGTGGAACACACAGAGGCAGGTGTAACCACTAACAGAGAGGAATTACTGACAGGAGGAGAGGACAGAGTCTTAAGGTGTGCCAGAGGAAGTTTAGGTTAGACATCAGGAAAAAATTCTTCACTGAAAGGGTGATTGGACACTGGAATCATCTGCCCAGGGAGGTTGTGGAGCCACCGTCCCTGGATGGTTTTAAAACAAGTCTGGATGTGCCATGGTTTAGTTGATGAGGAGGCATTAGGTCATAGGTTGGACTTGATGATTTCAAAGTCTTTTCCAACCCAGCTTATTCTGTGATTCTGTGAAAATATCACACAAGGCAAACAGGGTGGCCTTTAGAGCAGAGAGAAATGAAACAGTAAAGAAATCATGTTCAGACTAATAATAATTTCTAATATAAGCAGGGTGTTTCTCAGCAGGGAGCAATTGGGGAAGAGAGATGTCTGGCTATTAGAAGGACACCAGATGAGTATGAGATGGTGCCAAAAATCTGAATTAAGTTCAAACAACTACTAGCATATGTCAGCTGTGAGATCAGACAGAAACAGTGTGTATACAGGAGCCCAGGTCTACCCCTGCATGTTGCATGTGCTGCTGCTTGCAGCCCAAGCTGGATTGGAGAAGCCTATGTTGCATGGAACATCATTTGGTAAAAGACACTGAGAAGGACATCACCTCATTAATTCAATGTTCGTCCTAGGACAAACAGGGCATTACATTGTTGATAGGGAGTTTTGGGCGGGAAACAAGAAGATTTGAGTCTGTTGGAGCAATGGGGTCTGAGAGGGATCCTTGCTGGGAGCACTGCAGTGAAACTTCAGTGTCTGAAACCCTCTCTGTTCTGCACCTGATTCTCTCATGACAGCAGTGGCAGTGGCTGTTTGAAATGGCATTGGTAGCAACAGGTATTTGACACATTGCTTCTGGTTTTGAACCACAAGTCAAGGCAAGTTTTTCCCCTGGGAACAGTGAGAAGTAATTGAGACAAGGAAATAATTCTGAGTACAGTGCAAAACTTCCAGGAAAGCAGTGTATTCTTAGATTTCCCCTACTGCAGGAATAATTCAGAGAAAAATTTCATAGTGCATATGATTCCCTTGAAATAAATACAACATAATTGTGGATTTATTTCTAAAAAGACCCAAATCAAAGTAGTCAAAATATTGCAAAAAAGGCTGGCTCTACCATCCAGCAACTCTGGTGTATTACCAAATATACACATCTCCACAATGATGACAGCTATAAACATCTTATGCCACCCTTTCATAGACGTGCAAAATGTGTTGTCAATCCTTCCTGCAATAAAGGAATGGTGAGGCGCCATCACACGAAAGCCTGTTTTTTCCCAAGCAGCAAATGTCTATAAAAATACAGTCCTACATCTCTGTGATAGATAAGAAATACTAAAGGAGCAATAATAATTAATGGCCATACAAGATGAAACTCCAGTTACTCAGACGGCTGTCTCCACATAATCTGTATTTTATACAAAAGGAGAAAGAACTCAATGGAATTTCAGCTGTGACCGGATAAAAACTGCCAACAAAAAGTGATAAGGAAAGTCTAATGTGCATATTAATCATGTTTATAGCGCCTCATTTGCTGATATATTAGCCTAAACTCCCTTTCAAAATACATTTTTGATCACTGGTAGAATCATTTAATACAATCAAACTTTAAATAGGACCAATTAATGTTTCCATCTTCTATTAATTAAAAGTAATTGATTATGATAGTGTCCGTAATAAATCACAGAGCAAAAGAGTTTGAAAATGTACTGTTGGATAAGTTGGATTTTTAATAATGTGGAAAGATTTAAGCCACACGCTGTATCTTTACGTGTTTATTGCCTTAGTTTGCATTCCATGTTTTTTATTATCTAAGTATTTTTTGGGCTACAATTCTGATCCAACAGCCACATATTATGTTAAAAGGCTGTCTGAAGAATTCTGCACATCTTATGTTGGTGACTTCCTATTTCTTTGTATTAAGTAAACAGGAATAGAAAACTAAATAAAGCCTAGAAAAGTGTGTGTAAATTACACCTCCTTGGTTTTTTTCCTATTTCTTTAATTTATATTTTCATCATTTTTTCTTTAGCTTAATTTCTCTATGGCTCCCAGGAAATATTCACTACACCATGGCATGATTTAAAGGTGGCCTAGCCTTTTGTCATTAAAAATTTACTAGAATCCTGGCTGTCCTGTATCCTGTCTGATCTGTGCTTTGAACAAACTTATTTGCACTTCATCATGTGAAGCAGATGACATCGATAGCAGCAGACATCTTCCTTTAACTTCAGTGGTCATGGACACGGACAGCAGGTGAGGGCATTTTTTCTGTTAGCTTGAAAGTACACCTCTTGTTTGTGCTTTTGGAGAACTGGTGCAATATCTGCCTCACAACTGGCCGTGGATGCATCCATATTTGGATGGAGACTTAAACAATAAAAGAGGAGGAAAAGGAATGGCCATTGCGCTGGGCAAACACCCCACAGAAAGTCCCTGCACTTGAATAGAAAGCTTTCCCTAAAGAATAAGTGTCCATACACACGGAGGGTAAGGAAAATACTTAGGGCTGAGGAAAGCTTGTTTTAGGGTCCTCAGACATATTTGATAAATGCTTCTTTCATAACAGCAGAAGGGGGATTGCTTGATTGTTTCATATGCTTCCTGTGTGATTTGCAAAGCTGTCCTGTATGCTCACATGACTCTCTGCATCTTTCCAATGTCTTCCTTTGTGTCTCACTTCCAGCCATTATTAGATTTCTCCAGGGGCACCAAGACTGGCCCATTACTGGCCACATTCTTCACCACAAATAATTGCCAAATTAGTACTCCCTAACTAAGTGCATGCTAGAGAATTGGCCCTTTAATAGTTTCTTCAGAAGTAAATGCTTCTTATCACACCAGATAAGACTCCAGGCATTCATTTTCCCCTTGTGTGGAGTCGTTTTTCTGCATCCCGTGCTTCAGAGTGTTGGTATGTCCCTGTACGCCGTCCTGTTTACGTCAACGGGCTGCAGTGATTATTCTATCACCACGTTCATGTTGCATTTCTGGACAGCTCAGGGTTATGTGATTTACTGGGTAATCCTACTTTTTTTTTTTTTTTTTTTTTTTTTGTGAAATTAAGTGTCTCTGCTCTCCTAGCCTTTCACAGAAAGCTGGCGGATCCTGCTGCAGTGGGCCTCCCTCCCACACACAGCCTGGCTTCAGATGAGCTTGCCTTCCTCTTCACAGAGCGTTTTGTTTGTGTCAAACTAACTCAAACAGACTGGAAAAGAAATCTTTTGCCCACTTAGCTCACCTGCATATCTTGCGGGCTACCAGATTACAGCCCAGCTTGGGATGGGATAAGATGTGACCTAGCTTTGAATGGAAAACTTTGTGTCAGACTGTAGATTCACCTTTTGTTTCTTTCTAAAGAGGTAATTATAATTTCACTCAGTAAAATTATTAGTATGAGTTCAAATAATTCTTGAGCAAATAGTGTGTCAGGTTTCATGTTCCCAAAGTACAAGCCTTATCTACCAGAACCTTTTGGAGCTTTGATTCTCTACTGATAACATAATGATGGGCATGTGACCAGTTAATAAAGTCATGCACATTTAGAGATGTCTTAAATTCAGGAGTCAAACTAAACCTCTGCTTGTCCCAATTCCACTACATTGCATTCCTGAGAATGTCACCATTGTATGGTTCATGTTCACCACAATATGATTTAAAAAATGACAAGCTTTTTCCCTAGATGCCATGACTTCATTCATTCAGTTATGTTACTTTTCAAGTGATAACACTCTAATTAGCTGCTGAACTTTGGTATCCCTTGCATACCCTTTCCAATCCAAATGTTCACTTATCTCTCCAGAAGTGCTACATGACATCCTTGTTGTTTCAGGAGAACACAGTTACCATCCACTGGCTGCCCCCACACTATCTAAGATAAGTGTTATATGATACATCTTCTAATTCAAAGAAGTGCACAAGCAACAAAAGCTGTCTTTCTGCACAAACGTCTCAATCAGCAAACTCGAAGCATCACCATCTTATACAAAGTACTAAGTTACTTTGTTGTAACATTGCTGAATATTTAAATCCGGCCCAGGCAAGGCAGGGATTCTCCTTCTCTCACATATAGAGTGTCTGTACATGTTATGCTGTCATTTCTGAGCAGCAGTAACCTTGCAGAGGTATGGTGCTATATGCTGTAATTTAACTTCTGCAGTCCTGAGCCAAAATCCCCAAAACTGAATTTAGATTGATTCACAGCAGGAATTCACTCTTTCATGGAACTCCAGTTTTATAAATTTTATGCAAACGGTTTGGGTTTGATATTAATTGCATATATACAAGACAGTTTTTTTCTCAATTTGTTCAAAGAACAGTTCTGGCTCCACTTTGACTGTTTCTTTCTTTGTCTTATGTTTTTTACCAAGTGATGAAAACAATTACAGGAATAAATCTGTACCGCACAGGGTAACACAGTGCAGACACAGCCTTAGACCAGAGCCTCACAAGCCCTTTCATGCTATTCTCCACATCCTGTTTGACTAGCCTTAATTAGTCCCCTACCAACTTCGGATTTTCCGCAATTCTTGAAGAAGCCTTACACTCGGAAGGAAGCACTTCCAAAACCTACTGGAAGGATCCAGGTCTCTCCCTGGGACTGTATCAGTCCATCACAGGAGAATACTTGCAAGGGAGGAAGAAAAACATTGTGTTGGAGGTTTCAGCACAGGGGATGGGAAACACATTAGTGGTATTCCCCTCTAAGACAGCTCTGGAGACCTCTTTGCATTTTGCCATCCGTAGACTGAGGACTTCTTGCCAGTGACATAGCCCATGAGAAGGACCCCAAAAGTAAGCTTCACAAGACATTTAAGTGCAGAACTAACAAAATGTTGAATGAATTCCAGCTGGTGAAAACATATGGCAGATTCTCAGTTTTATCTTCACTATCTTTGTTTGCAAACAAATGTGCATTTGTTCTCCATTTGTTTTTTACCCAGTGACTTCAAATGAGCATCATTTTAACTATAAGTCCCTGGTGAACATACAGTCCCATAAAATCACACCAAATTATATGTCAAGTATAGGAAGAGCTGTTACAGAGAGGAAGAGTACAATCTGTTCTCTGTGCCCATGCTTTACAAAACAAAAAGCAGTGGGTTTGTATTGCAGGAAGAAAGAATCAGATCACACATTGAGAAAACCTTTCCAAGAGTAACACCAAGATGCACAGAAGAGGTTGCCTGGGGAAGTTGTATTCTCCATGCCTGGTAGCCTTTAAGAACGTATTAGATCAAGATCTGTCAGAAGTGATATCAGTATCATTGAGCCTCCCTTTACATAGTTTATGATTCTCCTTTGAACTTAATTAATCTTGCAAGTTTTAGAAAGCATGCATCCAGCTGGAAAATAAATTACCACTCAATATTATGGTATTTAAGGAGATTTACACTTCTAGGTTATTTAAGAAGATTTACACTTGTATAATATTTAGTAAATGGAATAAAAAACTTTGCTTTAAATATAAATCATCATTGAACTGTATCTATAGAAACTTATTGCTGAATCTACTGAAACCCACTGCTGAGGAAAGGTTGCTCAGGAAACTGCTGAGGAAAGCTGGAAGACACCATTCTCTTGTTGGTGTAGGTCCTGTGTTCTTATTTCTCCTGCCAAAAAACAGAGTCTCAATAAATACTGAGATTTGAGACATTCCCAAGGGTCAGGAGTTTGAAGGAAATAGATTGTAGTAGATTGAGCTCTGAGCTTTTAGATTTTTAGAGCCACCCCTGGCGTACCTGCCAGAAGCGATCCCACATTAGCACCTTCCAAACAGGCAATCCTAGTGGCATTTGGATAATTGTGGTGTAGTTTGATCCTGCAGATATCTGCTTGGTTATTTTTTACACATTTGGAAAGGGACATCTCAGTAGGCTTCATTCATGTGTCCTACCACCTCTACTAGACAGCAAACATCATCATTTTCTGTGTGGCTGCTGGCACAGAGCATTTATTCTGCATTTGGGCATAGAACATGTGTGTAGAGCTGTGACTTCCCCTGAATGTGCAGAGCAAGGTCTCACAATAAAATTGTCTGTGTGCCTGATCCTGCAAAGTAGCAGTGCAAGGGAGAGCCAGCAGAGACCTGGTATTGCAGTGCTGGTTGATGTCTCTTCTTCACCTATGCTGATCATTGGCAGCAATGTTCTTTGGTATCCTAAAAGTCCTGAACTACTTGGTATTCAGTGTGATAAATTGTGACTTGGAAAGAGTCCTGAAACAATAAGAAACTGCAATAATCCACAACTAGAGTTTTTAACAGTGTAAGAACAGGATGTGTATTCTCGCCAGTTTTATTTGTGGGATTCAGGATGCCATTAAAGTAGCAGAAAAGGAGGGGGAGGTTGCTTTGCTTTGCTGTTAAGGGTGGATTGGTTTATTACTGCATTCATTACAATTAAAATTCCATAATATGCCCACATAAAGGTATATGTTGCAGTTAAGTTGATATTTTTCTTGCTTTATTTATGACCACATAAAATATGGTTTCCTGAGCATAATCTCCAAAAGCTCAGGGATTTAAGCTCCACCCCATTTATATATCCTAAACACTACACGCAAATGCAATTCCTATGTCTCGTCTACTCGTTCTCCTCACTTCTTAAAAATGGTTCAGGCCACATGTAATATGTTTCTTATATGGCAACTCAGACAGCATTAAACTGTTGGTTCTATATCTACTCTTAGGACAAAAAGTAAATATATACTGGATTTGAGACTACTAAGGCTCAAAATGCCAACCAAAACCTGTATGTGAGGATATTCTGTACTCATAAATGGGAAATAATCAGAAGGACTAGTCCTAGCTCCTCAGAAGTTTCAGTGACATGTCTCCCCTTGCTCCCATTGTAGGATAGGTCAGAAAGACACATTACAGGACACTTTTGGATGGAAGACAGTTTTGTGAATGTCCCACAGAGAGGCTGAGACACTTCTGTGAGGTGCCTGCGGGAGCCTGTGTCTCTGAGATGAACCATTTGACCCAACACATTTTCCCTCAGTTTGCAGAAGATCCAGGAAACTGGAGGGCTTGAAGCCTTTCAGCACAGAGGCAGAAAAGGAGGGAAGAGGAGGGAATGAGAGGAAGAAAATTCCTTCTGGCCACATGAGAACTTGAAAATGCCACCAGAGGAAATTAATTTTTTATGTTCATTGACTAACACCTGGCTCAGCTGCAAGGCTGAATTTCTGATTTTTTTTCCACATCTTCCAAGCTTATACAAGAAAGAAGCAATTCTGTGCTCTCCTGCAAACAGATTTTTAAAGTAGACTGTTAATAAACCTCTGTATATGGCCTCAGATCAAAATTCTTAGTTTTATAAGAGGATTTTGACAAAATTCATAGGGCTCTATTAAGATAAGAGAGAGAATCTGGAAAAAAGGTTTTTTGAGAGCACCTAGATAAATCCATGAACTTTATTTTAACAAAGAGAAAAAACATGACGAGGCTCAATTCTTCCTCCTCTGCATGGGAAGTCTATGATGGCAGGATTTATTTTTTTTAAAGTCTGTAAAAGCCTACCAGGTTCTAGAAACTGCCAGCCCTCAGAAGACATTCTGTGTTATTTCACACTGATGTCCATTAACCGCTAAAACTATTAATCTGGGGGTTTGCACTGAAATTGTTCGAGTATTCTCCTTGTATCACTGATGTGGATGGCTCCCTGAAAGATTTTTGCCAGCGAGTTGTGGACTTGCTGAAGAAAGCCTTGCTGAGGGAAGTGCACAAAGCTTTGTGCAAGGTAGATATGGGATATTGTAGGTAATGGAATATTACATACCAGAAGCTGCAGATAGTCTGGTACTGAAGATAACGCTCTGTTGCAGTGCAGGTGGAAGATGGTAGCCTTTCCCAGAATACTTCCAGCAATGGGTTTTGGATCTGTCCCTTTTACTGAGGATAATAAAATCTTTCAGAGATGATGATACCTGACAGTTAAACTGTCAGAGAACCTCCTACTGATGTCATGGGGAGAGAAAAATGCCTAGAAGGAACAAACAAGATTACAGTACAGAGGAAAGAGAGCCTTGTTGCATTCACCTGGGCTGCACATGAGCCTCACCTCACTGGTGAAACGGGTGTAAAGACCACATGGCCAATGATAAGACTGTAAATGCATTTGTTTCTTTTTGCCTGTTTCTGGTTATAAGAAAGTTTATCTTGAGGGCAAATTTTGTCCATGTGACCCAGAGTAGATGCTATCTCTGTATTCATGGCTGGAAAATTTCATCAAGAAAGATGCATGATGAAACAAGTCAGAAATAAATGTACCCAATGAAAGAACTCAAAAGCTCTTCTCCCTTGTCCTTACTATTGTTTTATTTGAGGCCTTTTGCTAGACATCTGGTCCCTGAAGGTTGAGTATCAAGGTGGGGAAACCCACCAGCCATGTTCACATCACACATGGGGTCTGGGTCTGGTGTTATTAGTTATTCCCTTAGCAGCGATGAAATACTAAAACTCTGTTTCCCTATTACTTTATCTTAATAATTGCTGAAGAAATGCTTGCAGACATTGAAACAGTCATTTGAAAAACCATTCAGTAAGCCATTAGCTTTGATGTTAACAGATTATACTCTGCATCTAATGGTGAATTTTGCTGTTATTTCCTTTCTAAAAAAGGCAGAAAAGATGGATTTTTAGTTTTTAAGGGCCAAATTGATGAGATTAACTGCATGCATTTCATTTATCAAGAGCATTAAGTGTTTTGCAGTGACTGATGAGTGTATTTTAGATATACTGAAAACACACAGATATATAGTTTATTTCTTTAATGTTAGAAGTTGTCTACAAGAGAGCCATTATTTACATCCTTTATATCTAATCAAGATAAACTCTCAGTCTCATAAATAAGAACATACTTATTTGCTTTAGTGACTTATTTGAGTCTGGAAAGATTTGCTGAGCAGGGGCTGGGCTTGATAATATTTCACAAAGCTAAAAATTCAGTCTTGATACATTCTTGACATGAGACACATCATTTTTCACATATAAGAACAATTACCTCATGTTTACACAGCATTTAAAGCATGGAAAGTGATTAGATTTTACCATCTCTGGCATGCCCGGGATGTACAAATTGCTACTGGCTCTTTATATATGGAAAGACATCCATTTAATGCTCTTTAATTTGGTGCCACTTATCTGCCTGTGGAAAGGTTCACTCCTAGTGCTGGTGATGAGTATGAAGTACAGACCTAGAAATAACTGTCAGAGAGGGAGGAGGCTTTAACAGGGAGATAAGTGTTAAGATAGATCTGCCTCCTTGCATCAGTGGGATGAGCCCTATATCCCAGCAAGCCCGCTCCTCATGGGGCTGATAACACCTTCCCGTGGTGGGAGAGGTCAGCCGGCTGCTGCAGGGAGCCTGTGCAGCAGGGAGGGAAGATGGATCCCAGCCAGTGAGAGGAAATGACTGGGTGCTGGATTTGAGCTTGCCAATGACAGCTGTTTAGCAGGTGGAGGTGCTCCAGCAGAACATCCTGGGAGGGCAGAGGCATCCCCTTGGCACAGCAGGAACCTTCTCTATGGTAGGCTGGGAGCCCTTCAAAGGGGAACCAAAATATACCAGTGTGGGATGCTCATGCCCATGTTCCAGTTTCTCTTCAGAGAATATCTTAGCTCAGAAGTGGAATAACAAATCCAGACTGCAAAACCCACTTTTCTAGCTGTCTGCCATGCTTGTCCTGTGTGGGGTCTGAAGACCAAGCCCATTCTCCTTTCTCCACGTGTCCTTGCCATTGCTAATACAGCACCTGAGCTGTCATCACCAGTGGACCAGAGTTAAGCTCTTCTTCATTTGCACTGATGCAACTGCAGGGATGCTGCCACATTTACAGCATCTAAATGTATGTGTGTACTTCAGCAGCAGTGAACATACTGGCTTTGTTCTTGTACAATTTGCTTAATAAACAGTTTACATATTGCATTTCCTTTAAAACACATTGCATGCATTTTCTAATGCCAAAATGAACGTGTCCAAGGATAGACATCTTGGCCCAGGGTCTGGAATATTAAATAGTCTGGGTTGATCTTCTAACCTCTTTCCCAAGTAAGGGCTATACTGCTGGTTATCCCAGACTAATAGACTTGTTATTTCTCTGATTCATGTGTAGCAGTGTCTGGCACAGAGAGCAAGCTATGTGCGGTGTTTCTCTCAAATATTATGAAAATAGCATGAAAATGCTTCAGCTTTGCTGGAGTGGCAAATTTTCTGGTATAGTTCTTGTTTGTTGACGTTAAATGATATAGTTTCATGTTCTGGAGACACCTTCATGAACCATCCTTTGTTTGCTTTTGCAGTCTCAAGCATGTTAGTAAATAAATACGAACTCAATGTCTGGTGCAACCAATTTCATCAACCAGTGTGTGATATATCAACTTTCCCGAGGAGAGTTGGAGACCTAAGTTACAGGCCTCCATGGTCTGAAAATTAGCTACATGCTGTGCAAGCCCTTGGTGCTTTGGCCATCCTTTGAGGTACACAACCTTTGGTCACCCTTTGAGGTACACAACCCTTCACAAACTTTCAGATCCACAATTCTGTATCGCAGTATTGTTATTGAGGACATTAGGGGATGGATCAGGAAGGAAAGTAATGAGGTGGGCTTCTTTCAATGAAAACCATGGAAAAAAAGTTTCAGGAACTTTATTTTTCTTGTGGGGTATCTGTGGCTAATCAAGGGAAATCAGCACTCCTACACCCTGTCCAAGCTTTAAAAATATGGCTTTAATGGAAACAAATGCTAGTATTTTTTAAGTCCAGGCAGGCTGGAGGCCCTCAATGTTTTCAAACAGAGTAAATCAGAGAGGGCAACACCCTCATAATTTACATCAAGTTTACATAGCTTTCCAAGGTACTAATGAAACCACTTGGTCTCAAACAAAATTTATTTTTCAAAAAACCAGAAACAATACTCAGTCTAGAGGCTTTGTGCCTCATCTTCAGAACAACTGTAAGGGTTGTCTGTTAAAGTCAAATATATCTGGGGCACAAAGACCATGTGGATACTCCCCAGTCATGTGTTTGGTAAGGGTATATATAGAGTGATATCACAATCTAAAGTGTACTGCTGTTTAACGCTTTTGAGCTCTGGTCTCAAAGGGGAGGAATATGTGACATTGGATCCAGATTACGTTCAAGCTAAGTTTCTCAAAACAGCTCTGACTCTGCAGAGATGCTCATGCATGGCTCCAAACCCAAGCACTATGACAGATCAACGATGCCTCCAAGGTTTGTCTCAGGGTTGGAGATTCTGGAAAGCTGATTCTTACCCAGCTTATTTATTCCCTTGGCTGTTTGCAGGGTTATCCCAGCTTTGAGGGGCTGTGTCCCCAGCTACCTTTAGCCATCACTTAACCCTCCCTCTGACCTGCTGCTGCAGCAGGGAAAGCTCTGTGTCAACAAACTGCACAACATTGGCAATGCTTCAGAGCCTGCCCGAGCCTCCACACCGCCGCTGCCATGAGCGAAAGTAATTAGAGACCGTTTGCATGGGTTGTTTGGAAATGTGTAAACAGCAGTATAAACAACAGCAGGTCAGGTCAGGGAAGGAGGCTGGCACTTCATGAGGCCACGGCTGGAGCCTGCCCAAGTGTGAAATTCCCAACTGGGAGAGAACATTTGGAAAAACAATGCGCTCGAGGTTTATCAACACAAATCATCTCCTAAGTGGCACATTTTATTTAGAGTATGTGTGGCCTCCATCTAGAAGAAGGGAAGTTTTTATCAATCTGAGCTTTATCGCTTCCAGATATCTCTTTCTTTGTTTGCTGGCGGCATGCACAATGCCTTCATTTTGAGCAGTCCAGTTTAAACACAAGTGGGGCTGGCCTTTTTTGTGGAGCCTGCAGTGAACTGCCTGTGCTCCCTTTTCAGAACCATGCTCGTAAATCTTCCCTTCAAGCCCTGAAACGCCTCTTTGTGACCGTCACCCTTGAGAAAAGCGGCATCCTGGCCCCAGTACATGAATCTGCTTTGGCTAGAAGACCATCCCTGCTCAGGAAAGCACTTTGAACCCTGCTCAGCTTTGAGGAAAGGCTTCAGTGCCTTTCTGAGGAGAAGGAGGAGGGGGTTTCTGGCATGGGTCAGAAAATCAGAATCACAGGGCAGTCTGTGGAAGGACAGGAGTATATAAATAAACCGTACATAAACCTAAAGTAAGCAGGATGAGAATTGCCTCTTAAAATTCAATTGGGAAAGCTTCCTGGGTGTCCTGAGCTCCTAGGTGGCCACAGCACCCTCTTTGACACTGATCCTTCTCCCTGGTGCTGGCACTGGCCAGTGATCCTCATGGGCAGCTGCCACTCCTCTTTCAAGTCCACATCATGCACAAATTAAGAGACATCTGTAAGTGTTGAACCAGAGTCAGCTGCTTGCCTTTCCACAGCATTTGTTATAAAGGGTTTTTCAACAGTTAAAAAATACCGGATTTTTTTTTCTGTGAGACAGTCTGGCATTATTACTCTTATTTTACAGTAGGAAAAATGAAGATTCCTGCTTAAGGATAACTGAAAAACCCAGTGAAATGAGAAAAAACATATTATCTGTCTGCCTTGGTTCTTCACCAAGAGCTCATCCGTCTCCCTGTATAAGGGTTATGATATAGTCCATTTTTTGAAGCCACTTTTGCCATACTTTGCAGAGCTCCCTGAGAGAAACCCAGCATATTACCACAGTTTAGCTTCACTGGCCTAGTCACACAGCCACACAATGCCATGTGAGCAGTTGGATAAGTCGGCATTTGGGCACAGTGGCTGGAGCTGCCCCTTCTGGGAGACGTGGTTCCCAATCTTCTCTCTGCAGCTCAGGCAGAAAGTAGTGCTGGCTTCACTCCTGGACAATGCCTGCTTGTGGGCAAGAGGAGGCATTCAGCCATGTGGGCTGAACACGCTGCCCAAGCAGTTGTTCATTGCCTCAAGGGAAAAGGCAGTATGCCAGATGGGCTTATCCCCTTGGCTACAAGTCAGACCTTGCTGAGTTAAGCCAACAAGAGTTATTTTCTGCCCATTCCAGGGGAGTTTTCCAGTGTTGTAGTGTCAGTTGGGGACATGAATATTTGATGACTTATCTGCTGTTGCAGTCTAGATATCCCAGCATCAATAAGATCATACCTTTGAAAATCTCTTCTCCTACTATATAGGTCATGTGTGGAAGCTCTTAGTAAATTTTTGTCCTCACTTTCTCATTTAGACCTAACCTTAATGTCTTCATTCTCCTAAGCTCTTCCTGAGGAAAAAAAATTGCCTCACACTGTGACACTCAAGATTTACTGCCTTCAAGTATCTAGACTAATAAAGGACCATGGCATGGTACTGGCCCTGCAAGTGGCTTCAATATGCAGGCAGCATTGTTTGCCTGTCAATACATATTGAGTGCAGTCCAATAGGCTCTAAGTAGGCCTTTAAATAAAGAAATAAAATAAATATGACTGAATCATTTGCTAGACATCATCTCTTCAAAAGTTCACAGAGAAACAAGCTTTGGCTACAGAAGATTGTGCGCTACAGTGTGGGACAATGAACAGGCAGAGGAAAGGAGAAGGAAAACTTTCACAGAAATCTAGACAATGGTTGGTGAAGGGAGGCCAGCAGCCAGTACATCGTGGAAAGTCAGTTGCTGGAATCATCTGGAAGCTGGTCTTTATGACTTTCTTCACTCTATAGCCAACAGCTTTCCTATGAGCCAGCAAGACGATTCAGCAGGTGACCCCCTCTGCAGAGGGAATGGGCATCTAGGTGGCCAAGACGAAGCTGGGCTGTTGCTTTTTTTCAATCTGGATGCTACTTATTTTCTGCATCTTCCACGGTATTTATGAGGGAAAGAGGGACAAAATAACTGAACAATGAGTGTCAAAAGCTCAACTGGAACCATGGCCAGCCCCATTGCCACAGTCCAAGCCATTCACTGACTCATAAGAACTGAGGCATTATGTGGGGAGTGGTTTTATGAATGGTGCATCATCACTGCTCCTTGTGCTGTAGTACCATATATTAGTTGCTCTTCAAAAAATGTGAAGGGGTAAGAAGATGAGAAAAAAAAAATAATGTAAGTCATATATCCATACAGAGCAAGGGCATATGACAAACCCATAGAATCCTTGCTACAAAGAATTGGACATTTGCTCTTACCTTTTTTTTCCTACCTTGTAACCAGTTATTCAGCCATTAAACAACCTTACTTTTACACAATAGCACTTAGCTGTCCTTAAAGTTCCAAATTTTAAAAAATTTTTGATGAAAACCTTTTGAAAATACAACCATTTCATCAGGAAGATCATCATATGCTTGCTGACACCTTCAGAAGACCAACTGATTTTTCAGGCAAGACTTCATTATGCAAAATTGTTATTACCTCTTCCTCAGGAGCTCGTACTTTGCAAGGTGTCCTCTAACTCTGCCATTTGTTATGCTTCATCTCAGGTTGCTTGACATGGCCATGATACTTCTAGGCCTGTATTTCTTCAGCATCTCACAAAGCCCTCTTAGAAGTCAGCATCACTTATGCTTCATTTCAGTCTTCAAGGGCAGGTAAAATTTTAAGCAAGAAGTTACACAGAACCCTTATTAATTCAACTATTTTACTTCTGACTTCATCTAAATATGATCTGGCCCTGATGATTTCTGGTTGAGTGTTTTGTCAATTTTTTCCATAACTTCTTCTACAGCCAGATACTCTGGATACTCTATAAAGAAGGGTTCAGACTTGGCAACTTGACAAGGAGTAAGAAGCAAACAAATAAAAAGCCCAGAACAGCAATAAGCCTACCCAGCAAAGCTGCCACAAGCTCTGTTTCTGGATCCTGAATGACTTTTCAGAGTACATGAAATTCACAGGATTTTTCCCTTTGTCCTCTTCTTTCACTGTGAATAGTTGGGTTACTATCTTCATACTTCTTGCCTTGGAAGAGCTCTGAAGGAATGAGGAAGGTCACAAGCCCCCCTTGAGAATATCTACTGCCCTCAGAAGTTACTCTCATATCTTAATTTAAGATGCAACCAGTTTGTCACACCTGTTGTAAGCAAATACAAGTCTGGGGCTAATAAGGGGCCTGTGCATCCATAAATGTGATGTTGAGGTGCTAAAACAGGGAGCAAGAAGGGACAGGAACCTGGGGGTCAACCAAAGAACAGCCAAACAGAGCAGGAGAGATGCAGGATACCTAGCTGAGCCAAAGGTCTTGAGACATCAGCTACTCAGCTCCTCCACTGGCTACTATCTGATTGCTGCATTTCATTTGGGTATCAGACAACCTAAAACCATCTTTATTTTCTCGTGGAGTGTCAGCCTCAGTGTCACCATGCCGGGACTCTTGGAGCATATGGCCTCTTTTGAACCCATTAATACTGGCAGCACCATGCAGAGTTCAGTACCCAGTTTCAGTTTATTTAAGGCTTGTTTTAAAAAAACATTATGTGCTGAATTTTATTAAATCAACTTAATAGGAGCTGTGAAGTAAAACAAATAAATATGGAACTCATTTCTGCAGTTAGTGGGAATTATTCTGTTTGTTTACAAAGGCCATTAAAAGCTTACTAGAGGTGTTCATTTCAGCAAGGAGGCCTCATTGATGGATCAGCACAGCCTTGTCAAAACTGTATCCAAAATTTCACAGCAGTGCTCTCATTAGGCTCTAACGGTTGAAAGAAAACACAACTGAAGAGAACTATTAATGTTTCCCGGTGGCCTCCAACCTCCTTCACATTAGTTTTTCCCAAACCACACTGCATAAAAACTTTTCTAAGATTTTTGGGGGCTGGTAGCTTGCAGAAAGGACAGAGAAAGGAGGAGCTGAGTGCTTTGTGTTCTTAAAACAAGGCATATTAAAACAGAAACCTTGATAACTGCAGAGGTGCTTAAGCTGTTTCACAGTGTAATGTCTCTGATAAAATGCTCAACAGCAAAGAAAGAATTATGCATTAGTAAAAATGTAAGAATAATACCACAGAGTATTAAAATCCCCAGTTTAAAATGTGAACTAAGCATTTCTTAGGTGTGAGAGTTCAGGGTTGACCTTAACTGCTAAAAAACTCTAATTTTAGTTGTATTTCAATATGAACACATGGAGCCATTGTATGTTTTCCCCCACAGACTTCCACAAGCAGACATACTTTTTGATGTACATATTTTTCATATGTATCAAGAAGTCAGAAATGCAGGTCTGGAATAGTCTCATGTCAAAACAAATTCTAAATTTGCTTTTAAGCACTTAACAGTGTTTAAACACAGGTGGTCATCTCTGTTGCCTCCATCCTTAGCCAAAGCACCCAAAGAAGTGACTTGCTTTTAGATTGGTAAAGAGCCTGCTTCTCCACGGGTGTCTCAAAGGGCTTTGGTCACTTGGTATTTCTGGATGTAGCACTCTTACATGGTTGCACACCTCCTGAGTGCTTTTTCAAACATTGTAAGCAACTTTTCTAAGCAGCTTTTCAAAGAGAGCCTGTGTCAAGCGCTGCAGTGGTGCAGGTGACTTCTTCCCATAGGCAGCTGGCACAAGGATCTTGAGACTTGGGTGTGATCCTCAGCAATGGGCTGAGCACTGGAAGTACAGCTTGGCTGCTCTTAGTACAGTCTACTACAGATCATGTGATAAAATCTGCCTTCTATTTAGGCTTGTAGAAACCTAATATGAGCCACTTCCTTTTCATCTTTGGACCAGTAACGTGCAAAAATAATGAGGTCAGATGCGATAGCTTTGCATTTCTTACATTTTTTCCCCTTCTTGCCTTCTTCTTACCTTCCCCAGGTGACAGTAACAATTTCTTGCCATCATGCATGTGACTGCAGTTACCAGCTGGAAGAGACAGGTTACAAGCCAATGAGGACCAGGTCCTCAAAGGAATGTCACATGCCCTGGGAACCTGGAGGGCCTGCTGGCTGCCATCTGAAGACTTCTCTTGATGTCATCTCCAAAATCATCACTGTGTCAGCCTAAAATGTCCATGTCTGGGTGCTCTGAGAGCTCAGTGCTGTGACCATGAAGTAGAGAGATGCAAGGAGGAGAAGGAGGTCATAGTGGCTATGTTTCCTGTTATCTTCTCTTTCTAGAGTCCCAGCGAGCACATAGGGTTGCAGGGCTGATCCCAGAATTGCTCAAAACAATCAGCATCTGCCCCACTCTGGCTCAGACTGTGCCTTGTGAAGGCGATACTGAGGGAGCATCACAGGAAAGGCAAGACAAACCACAATGTGGAGCTTTCACAAAGGGAATTTCTGTGTGTGTGTGCTGGAATGCTCTTGGGAGGTTTCTGTGATCAGCATGAAGCAGTCTATGGATAAAATAGAGAGGCAAGTCTGGGGATGTGAGTAAGATCCAGAGTCTTGAACAGGAATGAGATAAACTAGAGAAATTGAATCCAAACAACTCAGAGGATAACGTAAATTCCTTGTGTGGGAGGAAGAAAAACAGTATTGTACAACTTTCAGCTGTGAAGATACTCAGACGGTAAATATCTTATGTCAACTTCTGGGTTTCAATCAGTTTTGTTTTATCTTTGTTTCAATAGAATTTTTTTCCCTAAATGTAATCCTCATTAAGTCATGTGAAAGATCCAGGCTAACTGTTGATGTTACAGATAACAGGGAAGATGTGAGGAACACTCTAAATGTCTCCTTTCTGTAGCAATAGTGAACAACAATTCCTGAAATCTGTGGCTTTTTAACGAGCAACTATAATACAACAGATTTCCTAGAAGACTATTAAACAGATAGAAATCTCTTTAAAATCTTTATCCAGCTTTGGTAATCAACTGCCACTGTTGTTTAAGGTTGGAACTTTTTCTGTACATTTTCATTATTTCAGAACATCCCCTGCCAGAACCATTGTAAAGCTTTCCATTAAAATCCTTCTTACTGTAGTGGGATGAATTTTTTCTTTTTCCACTTTTTCCAAAAGACTGATTTAATAGAAACTTGGCACCAGAAAAAGTGTTTCTGTTTCATTACCATGCTATATAAAAGTTCATGGGGCTCTCAGAATACTTTCTAAAAAAAATATATATAAAAAAAATCATTAGCATATGCTTGGATACAGAACTTACTGGCAATTATACAGTAGTAATCTTTCAAATACACACTTCCTATGTTGTTGCTACGACTATTAGTGATCATTCTTAAAATGCAGAGTGAGTACTAGAATGCAGTCTGCAAATTTTTTCAAAATGTTACTCAAGCCACTATTGTGGTAGTTTGCACATAAAGAAGGAGCTTGAATTTTTTTAAGCCTATTTAATTTACACTTCATGATATTTTGTTTAAACCATATTTCTAGCATTTCTATTATAGTAACTCTTTTCAGTGTAGCACAATAAATTCCTCTTTGGCTCACAAAAACAATAATAGTTTTTAGCACTTACATAGAACTTTAGGTTTTTTAAGTATTATCCAACTATTAACTAATTAATTAATTATTAACTAATTAATTAATAATATTCACTAATTAATGTTTGTTCAACCCAGACTGGCCATATAAAGAGGCTGCAGTGAGTGAAAGGAACATTTTGTCTGTCACTACTAACAAGATTAAAGGTGTTGATGTTGTACAAACTCTAAAATGAGGAACAGTTTGAAAAAACCCACCTGCTATTAGTTTTAGCCAAATTATTGGTAATCTCAAACTTGTAGATTACTTCTCAGTACTATCAAAGGAGAAAATGAGGAAGTGCTTATTTGCCTACTTTGGTAGCCAAGAACATGTGCTGGAATACGAAAAAGCCTTCCATCTTTCCATTTTTGACTACACACAACCTTTCAACAGCACAGGAAGCAATTTTTCCTGTGTACCCTCTGGATCATTTTGTCATGCCAAGGAGCACAGGGTGCACAGGGGATGGTGCCCTCGTGCTCTGCTCTCCTCCCACCTTTCCTTTCTTTCTTTTCTCACAGGCGGGCTCAAGCCTTCTCCCCTGACTCATCGGGACTTGGACCTTAGCTTTGCATTAGAGATGCTTTCTAGCATACATTTGGTTTCAATATATTAAAGACTTGATTGAGTAATCTTTACGACAGATGGGGTTTCCTGTAAATCAGGACCAAAAGATTACCTTACTCAGTTGTATCCGATGTGGTTGCCCAACAGTCCCCTCCACATCGTTTCCCGCAAGAGTCCCTGAGTTTACTGGGCTTCTGGACCCACAATAATGATGTTGCAATAATTTCAAAGTATGACTCTTGCATGTGTTCTGGAAATAACATGGCCATAAACAAAACTGGAAGTTTCTAACTGTCAGTGATTTCATACTGACTTTAACAATAGCCAGTAAGCATATAGTTCAGACTTTAATCCAATTTTCTCAGTAAAACTAATTTCAGTAAGATGCTCCAGATAATACTTTCTTGTGGGATTACTGCACAGCTTGGGTGGTGTATCATTCAATCTTCATCTTTTATTGATGCACTGTATATGTAATATATGACCCCAAATCCTCGCCAGTGCTGTGTTCCTAAACCCGTGGAATTAATTAGCTGCTTCCATGTTCAGTTTTGACTGCTTTAACACCACTGGAATGTCACTAATCACTTTAGACATTAGCACCATTCACAGACTTCTATTCTTACGACTTCCCAGTGTTTGCAGCCATCCACAGCTGACATCTATGGAGGAGGCAGAAACACTGTGGAGACTCTTCTGCTCATGAGACGTCCCCCTCATGCCGGGGGAACGCGCCACAGCTGCAGGGCTCCATGCTGACACATCTACTAACAGGATTAGGACTCTAAGCAGAAAAAACATATGTCGTTTGCAATATAGCTGGAGAGCTACCAACAGCTGTAATTAAGGATGCCTATGCATTTCCATGCTAAGCCCCTGTTTTCATTTGCTCGTAACTTTCCAAAACTTTCACCTATAAGGCTGAACTTTTACAGTCCTGCTTGCTGCCAAACTGTGGGTTTTGGTTTTGTTTTTTTTCTGTTGTTGAGGAAAAAGGAATATGTCCAATTTTTGTGAATGAGAGAAGAGAGAAAGTTTTACAAAATTCCCTCATGTAAGCATGTGGATTGGAACTGATTTATGCTAGATTTTCTATTTCATTGAATTTTCATATGGCATTTTTAACTCTTAAAATATGTCCCAGCAGCTGGCAAGTATGGGATGATATTTTAATAAAGCAACAGAAATAATGCAACATACTTTTCCTCTACGCCTTGAAATATTCAGGAATAGAATTTTAGAGTCAGTGTAATTACCAGCAGAAAAATTATTCTCCTCTCAGTTTCCTCTCAGGAGCGGAGAGATCTCAGACCTCCACTCTGTATATGCAGCTGTAATAAAGCTCCTCTTGTGTTTCTCAGTGTGGAAATCAGGAATGAACAAACAATACTGAACAAGCAGGCATGTCATGACCCTTTCTTATCCTGTTGGGATAACATCGTGTGGCACACAAGTGTTCACTGGTGCAACTAGAAATATGCGAATATTCTCGGCATTTGCAGAGATCTCAGACTGTTTTGAACCTGAAGGACTCTTTGAAGCCTCTGTAAGTCTATGCCTCATGTGCCCCTTTCCCCCTGATGAAAAGCAATCAGTATTAAAAGTAATGTCAAGATTTTTTAAGATAGAAAGAGTTTATGCATTACTGACTCATTTCGTTTCTGTCTTTTCTTGTCCTTGATCCTGCCTCTTTCTTCTTGCTCTCTGGATACTGAATTTAGACTCTTGTAACTTAGCGATGTCACAAATTCTTGCTGTATGATATGCACAAACTGTTCAAACACTAAGATGATAAATTTTACCAATGAGTGAATCCTCCTTGAAGAAAGAGTAGATCTTCTGTGCTGATAGCAAATATTTAATTTAAAAGAAAAACCCAACTCTATCTTGTACTGTTTATTACTCTTGGGGAGAGAAAAGAAAGAGCACAGGTGGGAGATATCTAGGAATTTTCATTTTGTCTGATTTTTTTTCCCCTTTCTGGATTAATGAGATGATTTTTTTTTTTTTCACTTATTACCCTCTTCACCAAGTTTTTCATTC
Organism: Sylvia atricapilla; assembly: GCF_009819655.1. NCBI lineage: Eukaryota > Metazoa > Chordata > Aves > Passeriformes > Sylviidae > Sylvia > Sylvia atricapilla. The sequence continues at coordinate 34,620,251 of NC_089142.1, read as the reverse complement.
ACAGACAGGAAACTCAGTTTTATTAATGAGACATTTAGATGCAAGTTGCTTTTAAAATGCAGTTATCTTCTCAAGCTCTACCTTTGCAAATTACCATTTATATTTCTGAACATCCTGGGAGAGAGAGGCAATTTTTCTAACACTACTGATCTAGAAAATCTTCACAGAGGATCTCCTCATGTTCTTTTGAAATATACCCATTTAAGGGTAATGAGCATATTAAAAAGGAAGCAAATGATCTTAATAAGATCAATGAGGTTTTTTGTTTGCTTATTTCAGAGTTCTCAAAAAATACTGTTTTAGATTACTCACGAATTAGATTCCTTATTAATCTAAAACTTCTCTTAGACCTGCAGAATTACATGATGGCTTTTATTTGATTGCTATAATGCAAGAAGTTGCAGTAGCATATTTCTGGGATAGAAAAAAAAAAAAAAAAAAAACGGGAATTCTTAGGAGATGAAAAATCTCCAAAAACCTCAAATAACAACTTGCCTTACTCTCCTGGATATAGAGTGTTATGAAATCGTCTTTAACTAAGTTTTGTGTACTGTTTTCTGACTGGACTCTTATCCCACTTAGGGTCAGGGCGGCTAGTCAATATTTTTTCACTTTCAAAACTTTTGTAGAGTTGACTTGTTTAATGTACACCAGCTTGCATAAATACCCAAATATAAGAATATTCCTTTCTTCTTAGGCACTTCTTTAAGACTTCCATGACACTGACTCAATGGCTGAGAGGCTAGGATGAGGCTGTCTGTCTCTGTGGAGATAGACAGAGGCACCCTTTGAAGAAGTAGGTACTTCAAGCCTTTCACTATTTAGGCAATTTGTCAGACAATTAAGTGAAAGGCACATCCCTAATGCAAATCTCAGGCCTTTTTCCCAAGGCACTGCTATGCAGTGCTTGTCAATTAATTATCAGAAGAACATTTATAGCCTTCAAGAAGTAATATATTCTCTCCAAATCACTTAGAAGCACCAAGATATCTTTGCTGAAACTTTTCCAAAGAATGATTGATACCAAAAAGATATCCCTGGAAATAAAAATGGTAATTTTTGAATGGTTGAAAATCTGGTAAAATCATTAGCAGCTGAAAGCAGGTTCTTATAATGAGAAGGGTTAGATAAGAGTTATAGTAGTTCCATCTTCACCTACAATATTTGTGCATCCATGTAGGATGTGAATACAGGATTGGTACAGAGGAAAAAAGTGTTTCATGATACTTGGAGCATATCATGTTAGTTCAGTGATTTATGTTTTTAATACAGCCACTCCACTTACTCTACTACAGAGCCACAAACACAGCTGAAAACAGGCTTTAGCCCAGCATATAAAAAGGAAATGGGAGACAACAGACGATGTTTGTTGATTCCCATCTTATCCTTGCCCAATCCCTACCAGTGTGACCCCAGCCTGTTAAAAAATCAGATATCTCAAAAATGCACATAACTTTCTAAATTAAAAAAAAGAATAACGAAATTCATCAAGGAAACTTTTTTTTTTTCCTGTAAATAAGTCTCTTAGCTGTAGAATTCACCAGACAAATAGCCTTATTGTTTTACCTTAAACTGAGGAAATGCTCACATGGCGTGTCCAAAATTGTACCCCAAGCTTTTTCGATTTGATTTCAAATTCCATGTAAATAACCTCCATACTGTAGGGGTGCGTGTGTGTGCTTGGTTTTGGTTTTTTCCCCCGAGAGAACTCCCACTATCAGTTCGGAAAAATAATTATCCTTCCTGTACCTCTCATGATCTTTTCCCAACAAATTAAGTGGGGATTTTTTTGTTGTTTTTGCAGCCAGCTTCAATCTCACTTGAGTGCCTGTACTTAAGCAATTCCCTTAGATTTTAATGCCGAAATACCTGGAGGCAGCACGTCGGTCTATCGAGAATGGCTTTCCAAAGCCTCAGTGGATATACTGGAAGCTATGAAGTGCAATGCAGTTATTTCAGCTAAACATTACCGGCTCCTGACCCTGGAACGGGAGAAGTCAAAGTTCTTTTGGAAATGACACATTGTGACCTGCAGTCTGCTGTAGCACATTAAGTCTGATAAATGATCAGAAATGATGACTTAAACAAGCATCTAAGAGAGAATATTTTGCTTAATGTACCCAGCAGTTAACCTTATGTAGTCACGTTGCATAGAGGGCTCATTTGGAAGCCGTGTAGGCTTAGCTGAGAATAAACAAAGCGTTGCAGTACCATTAAACGTTTTCTACATCTTCCTTCTGTGTTAATGTGGTTCAGTGCTTCTGTCATGAAAATTAACTGAATGGAGTTTCCCACACTCTCGACCACAAAGAGTGCACTATATTGCCTTTACGAGAGACATTTTGTACTTTCCTGAACACATGCCTGTTTCAAGACCAAACCCTGATTTTCATTGCACTGAAGAGGTCTGCAGCATAGGAAAGAAGCAAACTCAAAAGCAGAAAAAAAAAGTGGAAGTGATGTCAAAAGCATGCAACTTTTCCAGGTGGCAAAAAAAAAAAAAAAAAAAATCCAATATATGCACAAAAAGAAGTTTTTTTTCTTTTCTCACATCCGCAAAATGTTCTCCAAGTGAAATGACAAATCTAATCCTCCTGCCTAATAAGTTCTCAAATTTTTAATTTAGGCATTTTTGCTAGAGCTCTATAGGTACTAGAAATAATGTGAGCTTTTTCTCTGTATTAAGTTGCTCAACTATAATGACTTCATCATTTCATTTAAGCACCTGTTCTGGAAAATAGGTCCTTATCCTGCAAACACTCACATCTAGTAACTATTCCCACTTGAACTCTAAAAATTGTATCCCAGCTCTTTAGGGTGATTTACGACACACTAATAGAAGCATCTATAAGCACCTGAAATGTGTCAGTGGATGAACATGAGCAATAATTGTAAATATAGTTTATGAGTTAAGCAGTGCACTGATATTGGCGGCCAATGCTCAGCAAAATATTGGATCTCCTAACTCCTGTTTAAACTCCCCACTGACTTCAGCTGGAATTTAGACTTAAAATGGGGAGTCAGGAGGCCAGATGCTTTGCTGATCATAGGTCTTTGGCTGCAAAATGCTGAATCTTCCCAAAGGAGCCAGTGGAAATGATAGTAGAGAGAGATTTTATGCATGCATGACTGCTGTTGGAGTTTGTTCAATGGAGGAAAATCTCCCTTGAATTCAACTGTCTTTCTTGTTTCTCTCACAGTCTTTTTTTCGCAGGCTTTTATTGCCAACAAACTGAAAGGGTACCTGTGTCCTGGAGCAGAGGTTAGGATATGTGCTCTGGCCATCAAGGCAGACAACCCAGCTCTTCGATGTCAACAGGAAAAGTCCAACTCCTTTATCCACAAAAATAATTTAATTTCCTTATTAAGAAGAAATATACTGGTTTTGCTTCTTCTCTGCTTCTACCACTTCTCTGCAGGTGTCCCTGACCTCCATGCAGAACAGAGGGATGAAGCAGGATTCTCAGAAGTCTGGAGAGGAGGGCAGGGAGGGTGACTTGAACTTTCCCCACACAAGATGTGACTATGCTCACAGAGTTGAAGTCCAAGTCCCCTCTTTGCTACTGCCTGATGTACCTTCAGCTTTGTCAACTTAGACAAGACATCTCTCATTCATGGTGGTTCCTTACTCACACGTCAAATATCTCCAAGATTTGCTTCACTATTTGACAGGATATAATTATTGCAAGGGTGATACAATTGGCCCAACAAACTTAAACATTATTTTATGTTCCTACTTGTACAGTAGCACTAGTAGAAGGTCTATATCCATGTAAATACCAGAATTCTCTCCGCTACTTCCTGTCTTATTTAAGCCTTCTGTCTTATTTCAGCCTCCTACTTGCAAATCTGCTGGAATCCTTTCCATTATGTATTGTTGAACTGTTTCTGTGAGACTTGAGCTTGGCTGCAACTGGGACTCCTTTACTTTTTGTTTTTAATGTTAGTATCTTAAAGAAAGGAAAATAAACATAAGTCAGAATTTCCTGCGGGACAGTGGGAAGGGGAGAGATCAGATCAGCTGTAAGATGTTGGTGTTATTTTCCCAGGGCTTCTTTTTTTTTTTTTTTTTTAATTTATTTATTTATTTATTCACTCTTTCTAAAATCACCTTCAGGCTCTTGGAGAAAACTAGAAGATTTTCTGGGTTTCAGAAATACCAGAGTTCAAATTGTCAAAGACCACCTCTAGGGTGAGTCTCCCTGTGCTCAGTGGTGTTCTTACAGCATGGATGCTTCTAAAGGAAAGATCATCTGAAAATGGAAGACCTAAGCTGTCTCATTTTCTTGCTCAACCTGCTGGTGAGCAGCTGCTGCTGTCCTGTCCTGGTCCTCGCTTACCTCTGCCTGGTCCATGAATATTGCAGACCCCTGAGAGTGGGGAGAGCCTACAGCTGAGCCAGCATAGTGTCAGCACAGTAGGATGACTTTTTGTCCCTAAGCATCATCCTCTAAGTTCCTGTATGAAACAGGAGCAAGAGCAATTTGTCTCCCTAGAAACTTTACTTGCAAAACTTTTTTTTCTATCCAAACTAGTCAACCCAACATACTTACACTAAAGTGTTTCTTTGGGCACTGGCTTGAAATATCTATTTGGGAATTCTCCTCTTGGAAAATTGTAGCTTGACATCTGAGACAAACCTGGCATATAAAGCTATCACACATGAGTGCAGAACAAGTAAACCCAGCTATCATCACATTAAAGACAAGATACTTTGGAGGCTTTGAAGCTAAGTAGGAGGAATTTCTCAGCACTGGTCCATCTTTGCCCTTTGAGCAGCTCCTCTACTGGGAGACATATCACATTCAGGACTTCTCTACTATGAAGCCACAGTGATGTTCTTCATGGGCATTAGACATGGGCATTATAAACAGCAGAGAATATTAAAAGTGATTACAAACCAAAAAATGAGAACTCCACACCTCATTTATATATAAGTGGCACAGACTATACACTTTATTGCTTATTAGTTTGTTCTCCTAAAGAGAGAACATCAGGTGAGCCATCAAAGTGCAAGGGAAAAGTGAAACAAGGATTGTGCCTCTCCACACGGCAAACATCTAAAGCTGTTTTTTAGGCTTTTACTTCCTCTTCAGTATCAGTTTTCCCTGCAGGACACCAGCCATGGAACTTGCAGGACCAAGATCTTTGCTGCAAAGTCTCCTCCGATGTCTCCATTCCCCAATGTGTCAAGAAAGTTTACCTCCCTTCTTGGAAGCAACAGAAAAAACATCCTTCCTTAGATGGACCAGCCTCTGCTCACTGAGGGCCCTGTGCACAGAGAGCTCTGCATCCATGAGGAATATATACCCAGATGAAGTTTTGAGTATTTGGCTATGATCCTGGAATAACCTCAACGAAGTCCATGGATTTTCCCCGGATTTACTTCAGTATAATGAGCTAAGAATTTGGACCTCTGTGCCGTATTGTGTGGAATTTTATTAATTTTAAATAAAGTTTCCACCTTAAATGAATTGCAAGTGTTATCTGTTTATATATATAACTTCATGCTCTTTATTATTTAAAATGTCCAATTTGCTAGATGAAAACATAAATACTGACTGCAGCTGTAGAATTTAATAAAACCTCAGGTTTGAGCTAGCAAGTGAAAAAAAGTATATTATTGGAAACTTGTGGTCAAACTTGAAGCTTGAAGGAAATATTTTAGCACTATCACAATATTAAATTGCAATCATTATTTAATTTATCTTCTCTGAAATGACTTAAGGGAAGTGCACCAAAAGTCCTATTTACCTAAGCCAGGAAATAAGTCAGTGATCAGCTAGGTGGATGAAGTAATTGAAAGCTGACAAGGGACAATATAATGCCACTATTGTAACAGCACTTAGAAGTATTGTTTGAATTTGACCTGCTTAGAAATAAATGTTGCACAGTTTTCATTTCATATAGAAAAAGAAAAAGGTAAAAGGAAAAAGTGTATAGCAATAAAATGTGTTCGTTTTACTGAATTATTGATATTTTTCTTTAAATTGAAAAATATCAGCTTTGGCACATCTGGAGGAAAGGAATGTTCCCCACAATTACTGAGATTTTTTAAAAAAATATAGATATATTAGAAATTAAGGTATTCACCAGTCAGTACTTCTAGCAAAAGGTCTGAACCCCTGGGCAACCTGCGCATTTCAATTGTCACTTTGAACTTTGGAACAAAGGGGAGACTGTAAAACCAGTTTATAAAAAGTATTATGAGATACCACAACTGGCATTTTTATGACCTTATTAAACTACATCCAAGTGTCATAAATTTTATGTAATGAAAGTCAATACGATCGCTGACTTGATTTTAATATTAGGAACATGCTTATTAGTTTAAGGATTTTTCTGAATAAAAGGGGTATTTTTGTTGTTTTCTTACCTTAGCAACTGATGTTATGTGGAAGTCATAAATGCCAGATTACATTAATTTTTTTTGTTCACATAATAATATTGTTAGTATATTACTTGGGAGTAATGAGCAGCTTTTCTCACTAAGTAAAGCTAAAAGTGTTAATTTAGACTCAAAATATTTACCATTCTTATGACAAACAGCAGTTCAGCAAGTTTAGATATGAAATATAAATTATGGTTTAGCAAAAAAGATCTGTCTTTCAAGAATGAATACTCAGAAACTCTTGTAACATTTTTTTCCCCAAGTATCCTGTCTCTGCAATAGGATAGGAGCTACAGATGTCTATTCAAAATAAAAGCCATTTTAGATCTGTTGCTGCTCTAGATGGAGAGCTTATGCCCAGAAGTAGCATAAAAATGTATTGAGATATATCAGAAGCAGAGTGCTCACCACAGGGGGATATTATCTGTGCTGTTCTCTTGAGAACATCAGCTGAAAAAAAGGTCCATGTGAGCCAGCAGTCTGACTCCAATGCTACCCAAAAGAATAGTCTAGGGAAGAAGATAAGAGCCATGAGAGAAGAGCATGCACTTATGGGACTTCCTCTCTGCTCCATCACCCTCCTCCAGTTATTTGTAACACTGGCAGGCAGAGTTAGGACAAATGCTCATTAATTGCAGAGGCATTTCTGGCAAATGCTTGGTTCCTATCATGAAAAAATGAGAGGTGTTTGCTATTTGTACATCTATATGCTGTCTAGCCAGCCTGTCTGGCTTTCCTGAGCATCAGGAACAGCCGGTCTGTCTTCCCCAGAGGTTAGGCATGAGCATGTGGGGGTGGCCAAGGATGCCCCAACACATGTCCTCAAACTGCCCAATGCATGTTCACCATCTCTTCTGGGAGATCCCAACTACAGACAGAGCCAGGCAAGGTGGGTCTGCAATCTAGCAGCTTGCTGTCCACAGTAGCTAGGACAACATCTTCTCCCAATGGCAGCATGCCTCCAATGGGATGAGCAGCAGGAAGGGCAGTGCTTCCATCAGCCAACACTCCTAAAAAAAAACCAGCAAGCAGCAAATAGCTGTCAGGATATGGGTTAAGCTATGGCTGATGTTCAGGTGTGCTCAGTGGAAATTCTGCTTTTACAGAGAGGACAGAAGGATCTCATATCGTGTTGCTGTCAGAAATTTGTTTTAAAAAAGAGAGAGGGGAAAACCACCAGAACACCAAAAATACATTGTGGCCGTTCCTGAGACTTGTGTGTCTCAGGAAAGCACCATAAAATTTACTCAATGTATTTTAAGCTTTTGAGTTATTGATAATTTAACTGGGCTGGGTTGTGCAAGTGGAATTGTAATAATTTTTCATCCTCAATTTTTCTTCATGTTGCAGGGAGAATTGCCATTCTGCACTGGGATCTGAGACTTTCGTGGACACCTAGTGTGTCATTTTCTCTCCCATTTTTTTCTGCAACACCCAGTCTTCTCCATTCTCCATATCCATTTATCAAGGGCCAGAAGAGCACAAAGTGGTTCTGCAAAGACAGCCCCACTGACAGGTTTTCATGGAAGGAGCTTTCTTATAGGCTTTGTGACAGCCACTGGCTGAATGCCATGTTGTAGTCCATAAATGGCTGTAGTTGGAGAACATGGAGTTTATTACCTTGTACGTTTCTCTAAAACATCAAAAAGGAAGTTAAAGCTTATTCTAAGCTTTGAGAGGGAAACAAAACTGAAAACATTGATGCAATCAGTGAGATATTGGAGAATTTCACACATATACCTGCTCCAGAACTCTAAGACTAAAGGGGAGAGGAGCAAAGAGAGAAAAGAGAAAGAAGAGAAGCCACTAAAAAAACTCCAACATAATAAACAAACCACAAAAAATCCAAAAATTAACACCAGGGAAAAAATGAAAAAGAAAAAGAAAAAGAAAAATGAAAAGGAAAAGCAAAATAAAAAGAAAAAGAAAAAGAAAAAGAAAAAGAAAAATAAAAAGAAAAAGAAAAAGAAAAAGAAAAAGAAAAAGAAAAAGAAAAAGGAAAAAGAAAAAGAAAAAGAAAAAGAAAAAGAGAAAGAGAAAGAGAAAGAGAAAAAGAAAAAGAAAAAGAAAAAGAAAAAGAAAAAGAAAAAGAAAAAGAAAAAAGAAAAAGAAAAAGAAAAAGAAAAAGAAAAAGAAAAAGAAAAAGAAAAAGAAAAAGAAAAAAGAAAAAGAAAAAGAAGAAAAAAAAAAAAAAGGGGAAAAAAAGGCAAAGAAATAACAGACTTAAAATCTCGACAAGTTAGGAAAATAAGAAAGATTTGTTTCTAACCAAAAAGGGACACATAAACATAGACAATTTGTTGTGAGTGAAGTAGTCTCAATGAATGGATAACTACTTGTTTTTATTATGATCACACAATTTGTCCCCACTAAATAGTCTGCCTGGCAAAAGACTGTACCTCCATCAGCACATCTCCTTAATGCCTGAGAAAGAAAATGAATGAACTCTGGAGGAGCACAGCAACAGGAGGAGCACCTGTTAAAATAGATAGCAATTTGTTACAGATACTATGAAACTGCAGCTGTGCATAGGAATTCCCTGCACTAAAAGCAGGAAATGTTAAAGAAATCCTTAAAAGGGCAGGATACCTGTTGCACGAATGTCAGGAAAGCTGTGGTTAATTTTGTCTTTTAAGCTGTGCTTGGGGTGTAACAGCCTTAAACAAAAGATATTCGCTCAAGTGGGAATGGAGGCAAAACCTCTGCAGGGACTTTTAAGGAGCCTACATGCTTGGACCATAGGGAGAGGCTAGTAAAACTAAGAAGATAAGGTGAAAACAAAGGTGGTTATATAGCAGTGGGATACATCTCAGTAGTAATCAGCAGTCTAAGTTTAGGCTACTAATGGTACACACTGTTTCAAGGTCTCAGTTTAATTGATAGGAAATTACAGAGGACAAGTCTTTCCTTATTTTAATTAAGTGTCCTAAGAAGAAAGAAATATCTCTCCTCCCAAACTATTTTTCTGTGCTGACTAAGTGCTTGAAACTGGGTTGGTGGATTTTTGATTCCCATACTGGGTATCTACTGAATCACAGAATAGTCTGAGCTGGAAGAGTCCCAGAAGAGTCATCAAGTCCAACTGTTAAGAGCACTTTGTGGCAGAAGATCATCATGGCAATACACTGCCAGTTTTGTAGAATAGAAACCTGAGAAGCAAGAAAGATGACTAAGCAAGTGTGATAGGAATTAATAGAAATGGACATGACCCTCTGTGTCACATCAGTCCAAAAAAAGCAACAATGCAAGAAAAATGTTACAGAGTAAACCAAAAAATTGCTTTTCAAAATGAAAATTTCTAAAGAAATTACGGTTATTCAGAGAATATGTGTTTTTGGAAATACCTTCTAACTATGGAAATAAGTTGTCCTATGTATATCCTGTGTATGTAGCTCATGTTTGTGCCTAAATTCATCTGCTAATCAAAGTCCTAACATATCCCAGAGCTCTTAAATCCAAAGTTCTGTTTCTTCACAGACTAATCATAGCTCAGAGATGTGTTAAGAAAAGAGCTGTAAACTTTAGATAGTGCTCAAAAAAATCAGTAATATCATTAAAAGTAAGCTTATAAACCAACCATGGGAACTGCTGGGGTAGCCTTTCACCCTGAGGGGCACAAGGAGGGTGATGAGGTGAGGGACGTGTAGTTTAGTGTAGCAGGGGCTAATTTGTGTTTCAGATCCCTCTTTATCCCAAGTATGCTTCGTGGCTCCATCCAGGGTACTTCTAAGCTCCTTGGAACTCACAAAGTGAGTTAGTCTCTCAGCCAGGATAATCTTGAGCAGAGAGTGCAGAGGAGAGATGTCTGTGCTTTTTTCCTCCTCCTCAGCTGTGTGCCAGGGCTTCCGATGGCTGCCTCCCCTCCAAGGGCATCCCTGCCTGCAGAGAGGGGATTGCAGTGCTGCTCATAAGGGAAAAAAATGAAGATGATGGGAAGGGTGTATATACTACATCACTATGATATTACTCATTACTAAATTACTGCTACTATTGTACAGTGCATTATTATACTGCTGCTTTCTACAATAGAGACTGATAATTGTATCATATAATTTTATTTTGATATTACCAACTTTCTTGAAAAATAGTACTAACACTTGGAGCTCTAGAAAAAGCACATTAGAAAAAAATCAGTAGACCTAACACAATTGTTTTTCCTGAAAATGGTCCCCTATTGGAACAAAGATGGACTAATTTGAAAATGAAAAAGGAGGAGTTTTGTACTCTTTCTTAAAGCGCAAATTTTTTATTGGTGTTGTATCTTTTATGTTCAATTTCTAGCCAAGAAATAAAATTAATATTTTCCAAATTAACAACACAGTCAGAATAAGTAATACCAAACTTATTAATGAAAGCATTGCTTGTATTTGTTTGGAGGTGAATATCTCTATACTTGGTCACTCAACTGATGTCAGACATAGGGATTTCACCTAGAATTTTGCATTCTGAGACAGGAGTAACAACAAACAGCAATGTCTGTAGTGTAGCACATCATCTCCCTCCTTTTGTAAAACATACATGCCCTTTGCTGTCATGGTAACCCTTGCTGTTGAAAGGAGATGCAAGGACTCTCTATGGATCTTTAGTAAACTCAGTTCATGTGTCTTTTTTCCCAAGGGATCAGTAAAACTGGATTTTTATTCCTCTTTTGAAATATCTGAGTTGGAGGGTTTCCATCTTTCTTTATTAATGTGTAGACATGTCTGATGGTCAGGGGTGTATAGTGCACCCATCTGTAGCTCCAGGTGTCTGAAGCTGGTCTCTAGGCACTGATAGCATAAGGTGTGGTCTACAGAGGAGGGATTTTATTAGTTACATCTTTAGCTACTTGAGGAAGGAGAGTATATAATTTAAGACACTTTGAAGCCTTAAAAACATGTGAAATATGTTTAAAGCATCAAAGAGACTGAAATAGAGGAAAACAGCATGAAACTTGAAGTTCTGAATAAAGGATGACTACTAAATGAGTTTCAAAAACACCCAAGCAAAACTTGAGAGGTATTAAAAGAGAAGAAAAGGAGAGAATGAAGAAACACAGCAGACCATAAGAAGTGCTAGGGCTTTCTGAACTGCATGGTGTAAAACCTGCTGGACAGAAAGAGAAAGAGGAAATGCACAAAATCAATGACTGTGTAAACATCTGTCTCTTCTGCAAGTAATTATTTTCTTCCACTTATTAAAGGATGGTGCAACTCCAGCCTGTGATCAAGGCCCAGGCTACAGAAATACACATCACCAGAAGTTGCTGTTCACAAGAGATGTGCTCTGATTCATACACAGCTGACAGTGTTTTCTGACCTTAGGACCTAACCCTGTAGCCCATGACATTGATAGAATCATAAGCATTACCGTAATTCTGCTCTGAGATGGAAGGACTTGACTAAGGGTTGGCACTGAGGCAGGATGAGTTTACTCATCTCTGACCAGCCTCCTGCCTCTGCCAGTGTGCTGTGGGAACCTGGAGAGAGCAAAAACTGTGTCCATATGGCTCTGAGCTGTAGTACCTCTTAAAAAACATTGCTTTTCTTGCAAGCCAGGTCAGTCCTGTGCTTCAGTGCAAATCCAGGACAGAATGATCCAAAGGCTGAGCCTGCCTTTGCACTCCCTTCTGCAGTGGGCCATTGCTCACCTGAAGGATTCAGTGTTTGGGGGGTTCATCACCTGCCCAGCACGACTTACCTTACCCCAGCTAAGGTAAGGAACAGAAAATAAAGCTGTGCAGATAGGAGCACAGGAGATCCTGTGTGAGGATAGAGCACAGGAAAGGTGTGTGACAGCAAATACCCATGTGTAGGAATTTACCACAATAAACTAAACTCCTTATTCCATATTTCATGGGTAACTATCAGAAGCATTGTTAATTTAGGATCACAAAATTTGAAGTTTCATGTCAACTCACTGTTGACTTTGCATGCCACTATATACTTTGGTGCCAAAGAACAGGCCATGTCAAAGATCTGCAAGTTCGTCTCAGTTCTTTCTGGTCATGTTTTATTGTGGTGACTTTCCTACTACACACCCTCAGGGGGAAGAGCCCCACTCTTCTCTTCTGAAAGTGCTCTTTTGAAATGCCAAAATTACAACAGGAAAAATTGTTCAGTCTAGGGATAGTTCTGCAAAGCAGCTACAATTCAGTGCAGAAATTAATATCAAGTGTCAGCTTAACTCTACCTTCATATAAAGAGTGGAGTGAAGAACATTGACTTTTGACTACACCTGCATAGAAAGGGCTCCCAGAATGGCAGTGGCACACTCCCAACATCTGCTCCTTCCATTGAAATTAGCTGTAAATTGAAATTCCATTGCAATGTTTTTAGAATCAGTTGAAGTAAGGAGACTGTCAGAAATCCTCTTTAAACTCACCCTTATCCAAACAGGAAGCTGACCTCTAACCCCCGGACGTAACAGTACACCAGTGGAAATTTCATTATCCCCGTTTCGGCTGTACTAAGTGAAAATTAATTGTGTAATTATCTGGATGAGCGCATGTGTAAAATTTTACAATGTGCCAGTTAGATTAAGTAACGTGTTAGTGGCATGGTTTAGTGCAGAGTCAAGGCTGTCTTATAAAAACGGCATAAGAAGTCCAACAAGATTTGAAGGAAAAGAACATATGTCTGAACAAACGTTCACAAGAGCAAGTAATGCAATATTTAATACCATAACCTGAGGAGGATCTCAGCCTCCTCTGATGAAGATTTATCTGGCATAGAAGAGATCTTTTGTCTATCACTTTAAACCCACTTAATTTAATGATCAAAATAGATAAGTCATTAAAACATTAAGTTTTGGTCTGTATTGTACTGTATCCACTTCATGGCACTTTCATGTGTACTTTGAAATGTTTCTCCTTTTTTCACTGTTTAAGTAAGAGAAAAAAAGCCCTAAAATATAGAAGCAAACACAGTACTCAAGAAATGCAACATGCTGAACTCAGTTCCCTCATAAAGAATTGAGGGACAGATTTTTCATGGCTCAAGGAAATCCTAATACAGCTATTCAGAAGAAACCATTTCCATTTCAAAGCCATAGTCTTGTTTGGATAACGAGATCACTGGGCAAAAGATGCTGCCTGGAAGAAGTCTAGTCCTTTGAGAAGTAATATTATCTTTAAACAGTCTGGTAGGTAATATATTAGGTTCTATCAGTCTTACTGCCAAAGATTTTTGTGTAGAGTTCCTTTAGCAACATCAAATAAATATATCTGTAACATGTCTTAAAAACAGAGGAATAAAAGTAACTTGTAATGGGATTTCAGTGAAATCAATAGAACAGAATTTGTGCAGGAAGGCTTGGTGTTACAGCGAGAAGTCCCACAGCAGCACTCTGCTACTAAATCTGGATGGAGACAGGAGATGATCCAGACATTTCTGTACACAAATGAGGGGTGCACAGAGGAATCAGATCTGAAAGAGTTAGTTCCTGTCATGGATTTTAGGTATGGTGAGATCGTGCTCTTAAAAGGGCAAAGCTCGGGACTTTCATTTCTTGTGCAACTTAGTCTCTGAAAGGCTTGTGAAAACACAGATGGAAATTTTAGTATTACAGTTTTTATCTGTAATTAATCCAGCAGACATTTTGAGAAAAAGGGCCATACAAAAGGTATAAAAATTATAAAATCTAAACAAAACCAAAAAACAAACAGGAAAGAATGTGTGTGACTCACAAATACACCTTTGTATTTCGTTCTTACAACCTAAGATTTTTTTTGTCTCATACATCTTTTCAAAAGTCCAGATGTTGACTCAATATATTACGGCTTTCAAAAGTACAGATATTTGAAATGGGACAAAACATGATGATGTACAAGGACACCTAGAGAGACAGGTCTGTGTGCTGGAGGTTTCAGCTGCCTCACTACACTGTCACAGAAGGGATGTGGGAAGAACTCTGGCATGTTGCTGGGAATAGAATGTTTCTCTTGCAAGCTTGCTATTCATCATTTGTTCTGGTCTGGGCTGTGACACAAGGTAGGTGACCACACAGAAGCACAGTGTAGCTGCAGGAGAATGTTTAAGTCAATAAAAAGTGTGTTTTTGTAAAAGAAACTGACCTGCAAGCCTTTTGGGCTGTATTAAGTTGATATCCTCTGTCTGTAGCATATGAGCAGGGCTGTTAGAAATGCTCCTGACTGAGCTAAATCCACACCTGATGGGGCCAATGGCAAATAGATTTAACTTGGAAGAGAATTAAAGTGAGTTCTGACTACTTCTGCTAATCTCATCCCGAGTACTTCTGTGCATTTTTCAGTCAATGGGAACAGAGACAGAGCAGACTCCTGCTTCTCAGCGCTCACAAAACCAAGTTCAAGCACATCCAAATGGGGTTGACATCAAGAATGGGAACAAAAGGCAAAGCTGAGGCCAACAGTGGGGGACTGCTGAAGCTCCTGGTCAAAAACATGCCCCTCACCAAAAGCCATCAGCTCTCTCCCCAGCCCCATGAGCAGAAACCACCCACCTTGCTTTGGCAGGCTCTCACACCTCAGACAGACAGTCAGAGTCCCCACAAACCTCTTCCTGCTGCCAGCTGGGAGGGACTCACCTCCAAAATACAGGAGATCTATGCACATCTATGAATACTTCTGTGAGGAACTGGTACTTAGGAGAAGGGCACAGAGAGATCCAAGAGCTTTCTGACTTTTGTCTGACAAGTAAGAATACCATTTGTCAAGATAAATACAGTTTTGCTGAGACTAAGCAACAATGGATCACATATATGAATCATCTGCCTTTTGACCCTAATTTAACTGATAAGAGGATAAAGCTTTTGGAAAGATTTGCCCTTGACATTCATATTGGGTTAAAATGTGAGGTGTACATTTGCCTTGGTGTTTGGTTTTTTGGTTGGGTTGGTTTGTTTTTGGTGGGGTGTTGTGGGGGTTTTTTTGTGGGGTTTTGTTTGTTTGTTTGTTTGTTTGGTTTTGTGTTGTGGGGTTTTTTGTTGTTTAGTTTTGTTTTGTTTTGTGTTGTGGGGTTTTTTGTTGTTTTGTTTTGTTTTTTGGGATTTTTTGTTTTCTTTTTTTTTTTTTTAACTAAAGAATGTGTGGTTCTTTCTCACATGCTCATTATATCACCCCTTGATAGCTATCAGCCTGCTTCAGCATAACTTTTTCACCACCACCAAACCTTTCACATGACACTATCAAACAAATGGTCTCCTATTGGTTTTTAGGCAGTTTATTAATGATAGTTACATTTTCTGCACTTTACGGGTTATTGACTCCTTTGTTTTCTATAAAGACAGGAAACATACACTGAAAAAAAAAATCAATGAAGTGTGAAAAGCATTATCTACACTCCGCACAGAAAAAGAAGCCTATAAAAAAAGCCAGGAGCAGGAAGCAACAGAGGGCAAGATATTCCTCTGTGGAAAAAAAAAGTAAAATAATACTGTCACTAAGTTAAAAATAAACTACAGAATATCAGATCTTAGAAAACATAACATATTTTCCTGAAGAACAGAAATCTAAGACAGCAAAGGGAATTCTTTTTTTTTACTGTTCCACTTTTATCCTAGAGATCTGAGGAAGTCAAATGAAAATTTCCTGGCATCCTGGGGCAATAAAATAATCTCATTCTCCTTGTGAAACCACATTAGTGTGGAGATCGAACAGAAGTTCTTTGAGAACTGTAAGTGCTATGTAAGCATCATTTTTCCCAGGAAACTAAGGCTTTGTTTATTTACACTGAGCTATGCCACTAATGTAATAAGAAATAAACTGCTAGGACAGGCACAGACCTGGACACCTATCACACAGGAACACAGCAGCACCCAGATCTGTGGCAAAGCTGATTGTCCCTGCAGGAAGCAGCAGGATTTCTGAGGACAGTGACTCGGCCCATCACAGTCTTCTCTGCAGCCAGCACCCATGTGCTGAGGAATCAGGAGGGATTCAGCCAGAGCATACTCCACTGAATCAGGGCCTCTTGGCTTGCCGCCAGTAGCTTTTTTGCTGTGCAGAAATAAGCCAAAGTAGGCCAAAATAAGAAAGTAGTCTGCTGTAGATCTGAATCATCTCCATCGATGATACAATGAACTTCAGGTGATTGCTTGTTTATGAGCTCTGGCTGCAGACACTGGCACTGGTATCTGCAGGCAGAGTTTCTGGGAAATGTGGCTTCTGGTTTGGGGCTTTGATTACCCTGGATAGAATGGCCAGGGGTAGAGGGGACCTTGAAGATCTCCTAGTTCCAGCCCCTTTGCAGGGGGCAGGGACACCTTTCACTAAATCACATTGCCCAGAGCTCCATCCAACCCGGCCATGAACACTTTCACAGGGATAAAATATCCACAACTTCTCTGGGCAGCTGTTTCAGTGCCTCACCACCCTCACAGATACCAGATCTACCAAGGAAAGGAGGTCTCACCAGGGTTTTTTAGGACCACTGTGTTGCTGATCCGTGAGCAAGACAACAAACACTGTTAGGGCACACCAACAGAAAAGCGAAAGCCCTGGCAGCTGCTCTCCTTTTCTCTCCTCCAGCCATCAGGGAATCTACTACTTCAAGATGGCAGTCACTGTGGTGACTAGTGGCAAGAGTACTAAGACTTCTTGAGTTTCAACTTCTATATTTTTAAACTGAGCTGTAGCAAGAGCACTTCAAAATTTCTCATGTTTTTCAAATGTGAGTTTTTGCTGACTGCTCATGTAGCAACCATCACAAACATCAGAGCTGCAAGGGCAACTGGCACCTACAGCTCCCACAGGCATTGCTGGCTAATACAGGTGAGGTGCTCCTCTACTCCCTGTGCCTTTTAAATATATTTCAAACAATAATACTAGATTTGCACATGAGAAAAGAAAGCTACAAAAATGGTTCTCTAACCAGTATACTTACTGCTACTGAAAAATAAGGAAATGTGTATAAATATAGTCTAAAGAAAAAAAATGGTTTTGTATCATTCAAACATGTTCTAATTTTCATTAAAACTTATACCCAGGCACATATAAGTTAAGAATGAATAAACATTGTGTAATAACCCTCATTCATCTCAGCAATTCATATAACATCAAAAGCATGCAAACAGCATGCACTGCTGACTGAAGGCACTGCACAAAGGAGTCCTACATGTAACACAACTACCAGCCTTAAGAACTTTGTCTCTTACAATTGTTCCAGCCATCATGTCTCTCAAATTCTTCATTTTTCTTATGTGCTTCATTTTTCTTATATAGTTTCTCTCACAGCAATAACAACGGAGGACAGTGACCAGTTTGGAAGGCAGCAGGTGGTATATGAGAAGACTTGAAAAGAAATCTGACTGCATTTATACAATCCTGAGAGAAACAGCATCAAGGGACCCTTAAGAGACATTCTACTCATAAGAAATCAGAATTTAATAAAACAGAGAAGTCAGACTCCTCTCTCTGGTGCAATAGCATGCTCCAAAGAGGTTACTGTGCTCTTTTGACATCTTCAACATTTATTCCCATAAGGGGATGGCACAAAATGTTTCTACAGTTTGACTTCTCATCAAAGGCTGCACAGCTGCAATATTCAGTCATGTTTTGTGAAGGTCCCCTGCCCCTGCTGATTCCTTTCCATCTCTGCTATTTCTTCCCATTCCCCCTCTTTCACAGAAAGCAGCCAGCACTCATGCCAAATTCAGCAGCAGAACCATGCCTGGTCATTTCCTACAGAGGCCCTTCCTTCTTGCACTCACCCACCTTTCTTCTGCTCACACCTCTTTACTTCACCAGCCTAAACAGAGGACATCTGGCTCACTGAACGTAACATCCCTTTGATTATCTCAGAAACAATCCTGTGTCTTCCCTCAGCTGATCTTGGATCTGATAGAAGCAAGTTGTTTTTTTCTAATTCTTAAATACAGACTTCTTTATTTAACAGTGAGGTTTTGAACCCTCTACCAGTCAGACTCGATGACAAGTGATGATCTATTCACATGTACTATAAAATTTCTGTCCATTTACTATAGATATCAAGACCGGCATAGGAAAATATTAAAGGCAATTGCAAGACTTATTGCTTGCTATATCACTTGAGAAATTTCAAAAATTAAAGTGTCTTTATTTGCTTGCTGAATTGTATAAGTCTTCATTTTCTATATGGTTGCATTCAGCCCAGTGAGTGACTAGTTTGCAAATGTAGTTAACATCATTTTTCTCCCAGGGACCTTAGGTACCAGAGCATCAGATCCAGCAAGGGACTGCAATGCCCGGCTCTGGGAGAAAATTTCACAGACCAAAGACAGGAAAACAGGTTTCATAGATGTGAACAGCTGCAGACACCCACAATATGCTGAAGGTCCTGAAATAGACTGAAATCTTCTCTATGTTTTCTCTAAATTTCAGATTCTGTGTCTGAAATCTTCTTTATATCTTGTCTGATCGTGCCTAAGATTCAAGGTTTAAAAGTTTTGACTAGATTTAGGAATGTAGAGTCTTTTTGACCCATTCTCCAAATAGCACTGATTCTGCTTCACATGCCCTCGTGGTAAGGGCCCTCTCCCAGGAGGGAAAGACTGGGGCTCAGGTCCTTCCTCTGCCAGACAAACTCAGACACAACCCTCTTGCTTTCCAGAAACTATGCAATTATAGTGGCTCAGAAAGAGCTCATTAGTCCTTAGCTCTCAGCACCAGGCTCACTGCCCTGGGGTCAAGCACAGCTTACCCAGTGCATTTTGCTGAAGGGGGATGAGTTTTAACACTTGTTAAAATGCTCCGCTAAACTGGGTTCATAAAGAAAAGAGACCAACAACCACCTCATGGCTCTGTAAGAGCCATTACATCTGAGGTGTCGGGACTGTGTGATTGTAGAGCCAAAATACATTTCTATGGTAAGAAGAAGAAAGATCCAAAGTAATTATGAAACATAATATACCAATAATATTTGGATAAGTTCAATCTAAAATACTGCTCTGTCCTTACATGAGGCGGATTGGAGCCTGTGATTCCAGTCGTGAAGAGAGGGCTTATTTCAGTGAACCTTTAGCCAAAGTCAGAAACCTCCCTGAGAAAAAGGGTGCAGGCCAAGAGTCAGGGGGAAGTTGTGGGCTGGCTAAAGCCCTATCACACTAATAAGGCAAAGCATGTTTTTCTTTAGTTTCAGTTTAACTTCAGAGTTACAGCAGTTTACTGTTCTGCGGTACAATATTTTTCCCCTTAGTCTCACAGTCAGATTAATTTCTGAACAGCAGTGCAATGAAACTTTTGATTTAAGAGATTTGCTGAGGAAATCTAGATTGAAACTCAAGGTTTAGCCAGTACATAAATCAAAGGTGGGATCACTTCAAAGATTCCTTCATCTACTTGGCACAGACTTGGTTCATTTTAAACCTCCTTTCTCATAATTGTGCCCTTATTAAGATTTGAACATTTATAAAATGAGGAATGAGGTCCTATAGAGTTTTCTGTAATCACTTCCCCTGAAAATAAAAGTCTACAGAGAAGCAGTGAACGTGGGAGAGAATAGGTCATCTCCTGGCTATCATGGCTACTGATTTTATGGGGTCCTGTCATAGAAGTAAAGCTCTGCAGTAAAGTTGCTTCCTGGCTCTGCCATAGATTTCCTGTGTGAGACCAATTCAGTTAATCTCTTAGGGCAAAAGTCATCCCATCACAATTCAGAAACTTTGCTGAAGTGCTGAGATTAGGGGCTCATTTACCCTACAGTGTCTTTTTCACTTAAGCAAATGTAGCAAACTCTACCTGGTTTAGTCATCAATAGAGGAATCTATTAAATTACATATTTTAAAGGAGTGCCCTTAATTTTTAACGTTTATAAGTATGATGTTTAAGCATTCACATTGCCCATTTCTAAACCAGAATGTTTCTTTCTTCCCATGCTCCACCTTTCTTTTCCATTAATCTTTAATCTTTCAGAGAAACCCATCTATACTGGGTTTCAGTGTGCTCTCCACACAGGGCTCAGCATATCTACAGAAACTGAACTGAAAGCCCCTTGAAGCAGTTTCCAACTGCTGTAAGGAAAGAGACTGTAGAAGAAAAGTGTCATATATGACAAGTATCTTGTGGTTATGCCTGGGTGCTTGCACATACTTAATTGGAAGAACTAGAGAGTGTCAAAGGCCAAAGACCTTAAATAACATTCATGTGTTTCCTTTGCCTGGTGAGAGCCTTTCCATCCCTGTAGGCGGTAACTATCATGTCTGTGGCCAGCAGCAGGGCTGTGCTGCTGCTTGACTTCAAGTGGCTTCTCCAGCTTGGCTTAGCATCCTCAGTCAGGCACTCAAGGCAGCTGTGGCATCTGGCCTAGGGAAAAGAAGGCAACAAGGACAAAAAAGAGCAGAAAACAATGTCCAAAAGAGAAAGGTGAAAGAAGGAAAAAGTGGTTACTTGACAACTAACCAGAGCAAACATTTACAACTAATTTCATGTACAGATGCCAACATGCCAGCTTCATAACACAGCTATGTGATGAACCAGAACTAAAGTTTAGGCAGATTGAAACATATGATGTAAGATGTAAATAAACCTTGACAATAACTTACAGTCACAAAAATAATTTTCTGTGATTTGGCCTAATTTCTATTTAGGTAGAATAGTGCAGGATCAGCAGCTGGTAACTTGTGACTGGTAACAGATGCAACCTGGGATTTGCCAAAGGGGGGATGGTCCTCAGTTAAGCCAGAATTCTACTTATAGAGTTCAGATAATTTCAGTTCAATATAAATTACAACAAGTATTTGGCTAACACAATGGAAATTTTTAGTGAATGATCAGAAAATCCTAAGGACTCCCAAGCCTTAATTCCAAGGGTACTAAAACAAAAAAAGGGGGAAAAAGCCACAAAAAATGATGACATTACATATGTAAACAATATGTGCAGAAAAGGGTCTTTAAATAAATGGATTTTGATAAATATTTGACTGAATGAAGTGCTATAAACTGTATGAAAGTTGTATAAATAAGTTGAGATGAAAGTTCTTTGCAATGCAATGAATCATTTAAAAAAAGGTTTTGATATACAGAAGCAATGCATGCTCACATCATTAATTTTTCATACCTAATACAAACAAAGCGCACACCAATGCAAATACAGTGAGAACTATCCAAGGGCTCGGTAATTTAAAGTTTTGACATAGTCTCTCTACCCATCCCTAGTTGGGTTCAACGTTACAGGGCCATAGCAGTTTACTCTACTGTTATTTCTTGTTATGTCATCCTTTGGCTGGCTGCTGTGATTTACTGACTCCTACAGATTTTATGCTCCTCATCCTCACCAGCTCACGGGGCATCACTGACTTGACTGCAAGCAACAGGGTAGCAGGGAAACCCCGCAGATCCTGTTACAGACTTGCTGTAGCCGATTCCTATAAAATGGAAGATGAGAACAGCCTTAGCCCCTTCACAGATGATGGATGCAGATTAGCAGATCTAAACAATTAGTTAGGGTGAGAGAATGAGCCCTTAGACAATTAGAGCAGTTAAGCATCCTGCTGACAGCTGTGGTGACAGCAGACAGTAAAACTACCCTTGATGAAATGAGAAAACTCTCTGCCTTTTTGATTTACAGGCAAGTTTACTTACAGGCTTTAAGGTGTTTAACTACAGTGGTCACAAAGCAGGCACTAATATCCTTCTGTGTGCAGCCAGCAATGCTGGACGGTGAGGGAGGCTGACACAGCTCAGCCCTGGCAGTGTCTGTCAGCCATTCTTGTTTGGCAGACGAAGACAAACCTGTCAGGCAAAAGGAGTCAAACTGACTGCCTGTTGTTACCAATGCAAGGAAAAACAAGAGGTTCAATGCTTTTAGGTATGGGAGGATCAGAGGTGTTTTGTGCTCCATCTCATTCATATTTTTATATTAAAACTTGCCACTTAAGCTTTTGTTTCAAGTCGCATGACAGCTGTTTGGTGAATGTGGGGTTTGTATCCATTAGGAACAAATGATTCCTTGTTTTTAACCCTTTGATTTGGGGAGTTTGTATATCCAGGTGCGCACTGTTCCCTTTCCACTCCCATTGTGCTACTATTACCCAGGAGAGACATTTTAAATATTTGTGGTCAGTTCCATGGAATTTGCTTTAAATGCCAACAAAAATTAATTTGAACAAATTCTGATGGCTTTTGTATATGGGTTTTGTCTCAGAGTTATTTTCTGGAACTGGGAGAGGGAGAAGATGTTTTAAATGACCATGCCAAGCTGAGAGGCAGATGTGTTTTCTTTGATTCAGGAGAGGATGCATTGTTGAATACCTCAGAGTCTTCAGACTACACTTGTTCACGAGATCAAGGAGAAAAGTGTATATCATGATACATTTTTTTTCACTTAGTTGTTAGAATTACCAGGTACTAAAAACTATGTTTAAAGGTACTGCATTGCTTCACAAAACATCTGGAAAAACAGGTAATCACTACCAATTGTTAAGGTGTGATAACAACACCTTGGTGTTAAAAGAATCAATGTAAATTTTTACATCAGGTGGGCAGAGAATATCTTTTAATTCAATTAACACTCTAAATATTGCCTTAATGGGTTAGTGCAGCATATAATCATTCATTTCAGCAACACTAGCTAGCAACAATTGGACATATCAATTAGAGATGTGCAATATTCACCTGGTTTCAGGTTTTACTGTAAGTGTGAGCCTCAGTTGGTGTTTTGATGCTGTTCACCGAGACATGAAGCAGAGCTCTTTTTTTGTGCAAGTCATCCCTGGTTGATAGCTTCAAGTGAACCTTTAACTGTGTTTCATTTGGGTTTCATTTACCTGTGACACTATTAAGGGAAGTGCACTGGGTGCGGATCTACACGAGATGAACCTGGTCCACTTCCATTAACATCACTAGGATATCCTTGAGAAGTTCTGTGGGCATGCTTGGTCTATTTAATTAACTGTCAGTAAACCAATATTTTTCCAAGTGCTTCAGGTTTTAATTTCAGTAGGTCTTCCCCTGCTTTAATGATGGCTACCACTGAGTTAAACTCTGAATTAAGGGAGAGATTTCATTGTGTAAGATTTTTAGAATTCAGATCAGAAATAGACTCTATTTATCTTTTTATTGATATTTTTTTCCTTAGACAAGCCACCTGGATAATAAATATCCAGGGGGAAAAGCCTGTCTACACAATGTGGGCATGTTTTTATTTTTCCCTTTAAGATGTAAATGAATTTCATTACATATTCTATACCAAACAACTGTGGACATAAGTGAAGATGTAGTAAAAATTGTTTTCACTTTAACATGGAAATTACTGAGAATAGTTAAGAGCCATAAGTGAGACTATCAGCAAAGCAATATTTTTGTGACATGCAGAAGGTAATAAGTAATTAGGTTAACTATTCACTCACATGATGTTAGTGGTCCTTTAGTAATGTGAAAATATCAAAGAAGAGTACAATATTTACCTGAACACAGTAGGTCGGAAAATACTTCAGAGTCTCCAGTGTGACATAACAACTTCTGAAATTTGGGATCTTTCTCCAGCTAAAACATTGAAGTGCATGGCTTGCTCTTCTTCCTATTTCTGTGTCTGCAAGGGGTACAATTAGCAATTTAGCCCTTATTGCTGGCACTTTTCAGTGTTCATCTCTTTCTATGGTGGTCTTTGCACACAGGTAAGCTCTTTCACTCAGTAGGACAGTCTCTCACAGGACTGTCACCTGCAAGAAGCACTCCAAAGGCAAGTCTAGAGATGAGCTCTTTTGCCCAGTTGATTAATAATCAGATAAGGAGACAACTCACCTCCTTTTCAACTCAAAAGTGAGGATTAATTCCAGATTTGGATTTCAGATGAGAGTTTTAATTTAGTCTGGGAAACAAAGGAGAAAACAGATGTTCCCACATAAAATCAGCATTTTTATTACAGTATAAAGTGTAAGTATGTGTGCTCCATAACTATCTAGGAGCATCACAATAATAGTTTTTCAGTAAAGGTTCCAGTAAAGGTTTCCTCTCATCATGAAGAAAGGTTGGGATAAAATGTAAGTCTCCTGATCCGTGTAACACCCTGTTGGCTACTGCATATGAAAGTTCTGACAGAGATAAACAACTGTCACAGCTATTCTGTCCTGGACAGTAGATGACCCTATATATGACACACAGGGCTACAAAGCAAGGGGTGTCACATGGAAAGAAAGGAGCTAAAATCATCTAATCTACTTTTTGAGTTGTGTTTTAGGGGGGTTGGATTTGTTCTGTTTGTTTTCAAAGAGAGAAGATATGGCCCAGTACAAACAGGTCTCACCTTGTCTCCAGCCACATGTGCCCAGGTAGGAGAGATTAAGGAGGCATTGGTGAGGACCTGGGATGGTCCTCTCTGGGAAATTTTTATGATCCATCTGGAGAGTGAGAGAGAAACAGATCAGTGGAGGAAAATTTGAGTTCAACCCTGCTTATACGTTTCTGCTGTTGTTGCTCACCCTGTCAGGAAGGTCATTCAGTTTGGTGCCTCAAAGTCAGCTGGCCCAAAGGTTTTTGGATAGCACAGTAAGATGCAGTGCTAGAAGATGGACAGTGCCTGAAACACAACTCTTCCATGGGGTGCTGTGGGTCTGGGCACTGGGACAAACAGCAGATTTGCTAGTTCATAATGTTCACTGCTACTATTGTTTTTCCTTGTGCCTTCTTCTGGATGTTTACTCCTAAATGTGTCTCTCCTTCTGAATATATCATCTGAAACCAAGTCTTGGGCCTACTTCCCATCTGATGCCTCAGAACACTGTCTTTCCCTGTCTAGCCATCAAGGGCAGAGAGGACATCTTTCCCACCTTTCTTTGTCACTCCTTTAATTGTGAGGCTCTGTAAGCTTCTGGGAGAAGGACCAGACCAGGTGGTCTGCTGACAAGGTGCTGCCCAGCCTTAAACCAAGCTCAAATGAAATTGTCTCTTTTTCCTCATATGTCATGATCGTGATTCTGGACTCCACTGTTGTGGAAAGCTCTTCGTTTTATTGTCCTTTTTAATTATGAAATCCTTTCCTCAGTAATGCACTGTGACTGGGTAACTGACTCCACATGGCTAAGACGTGACTGTCCTGATTGAATTACTGGAAGAACGGAGTGGGCTGAGCCACATGCATGTGAGCCACGGCGCAGCACAAGCTCCCTTCGGCGGGCGCCTCGCACTCACCCAGGTGGGACTGGAGCTCTTCCACCTCCTCAGCCCCTCACTGCCAGGAACAGCCAGTTCTCCCACTGTAACCACCCCAGAGATGGCCCCTCTGTGACCCTTCCCTCAGGGAGGCACACAGACCTGTGGTGCTACCTGCTCCTGCACAGCCAGGAGGTGTCATGGGCATGAGCCAAAAGCAGCACTAACACCGTGCAGATGTGATACCAACACCATGTGATTTGGGCCCATGGTGGCACTGGACATGCACAAGCCCAGCACTGGGCTCCAGTAGCTGCCCACAAATGAAGTTGCAGCACAAGGTGTGCAATGGCCACCCTGGCACCAAATTTGGGCTGGGAGTCGTGATAGTTCTGCCACAGATCCATGCGGAGCTTCCTGGCTTCAAAGGGAAAAGGGGGTGATGTGCCTAGCAGGGATTTCGAAGCTGTGGGTGGTTTCCTTTATTTTAGGAAAGCATCTGATACAGTGTGTCACGACACATCACATTTATTTAATTTTTTCTTCGTTTGGATATGATTACTGTCACGTGGAATGGAAACTGAGTGATGCACCACGAGCAAAAAATATTGGAAGATGGTTTAAATCATCTCGTACTGAATTAGGGCAAGGAGAAGAAACGTTCAACATAGGTCTGAGCAAATTAGCATTAGTTAACTTTAATGTTAATGAGTTGAACAGAGGAGGTCAAATTAAGTAGGCCATTGACATAGTACATTGATAGTGGCAACTACCTTCTTTAATTTACCCCAGGGAACACTGGTAAGACCTCAAGGAATTACTTAATAAATGGGATTTGTTATGAGAACACAGAAATGGAATTTTAATAATTAAATATGTACATAATTTAGTTAAGGAGCATATAGCATAAGTCCTAGCCGTCTAAAGGTCCCACAATGGAAGACAAAGGGGGAAGATTTACAGGAGAAGAGCACAGGCACGAGATATGGACCACTACAGAAAAGCTGTACAGATGGAAAGAAGAACAAGAACAGTGACTTTACCTGATGAAGACTGAAAAAGGAAAAAGAGAAAATTGAATAAGCAGAGACAAGGATATTCCAGGAGTGACATGCACGGACATTCCAAAATGAGCATTCCATGAACAAAATCAATTAAAAAATACTTACTCTCTCTACATGATTGACATCTAAAGCAAGATGGAACACATTTTTTCATGATGTTTAGAAATGGAAGAAAGATTGTCTTTTGTTGTTTTTGAATTCCATTTTTTTCATAGGGAACCTAAGACAAAGACAAAGGGAGCAGTCACAAAACTCTCATGCAGCACAAAAACAGAACACAGTGTACAAAGTCATCTGCTCCACTCCACATGCTACAAGCTGGCTTGTAGTTTGGAACTGACCTGGCATATTTGGGGGGCAGGAGGGTAAAAAACAAACCACATGCAAGTAGAAAAATGCAAGGTGTGGTGGGGAAGGAGAGTGGGAACAGCTCATGAACAGGCCCAAAAATTTCAGTCAATGTTCAAACAAACCACAGTGGAAAAAGAAGGTGCTGTCTCAATTATCTTCCAAAACTATTTCAGCACGTTCTCTTGAGCTTTTGGCTTCTATTATTAAGTTAATCTCGCCTCTCACTTTTTGTCTTACTGTGCTTACAAAGAGAATCATCAGTATTGACAGAGACGGGGCATATGCCTCAGCATTTTGACAAGCAAGTCCTCTGCAGCCTGCAATGGGAAAGCAGCAGTGGAGCAACATTTGGATATTTTATTTCTGGCTGCAGTCTCAAAGATGAAAATGCCTGGTGAAGCCATGCCTTAGGCTGCCACCACATGGTGAGAGCAGGGAATGAGGGAAAGTCACTGTTTTTTCTGCAATTTCCCTGGCGTTGTGATGTTCCCACAGCTTACACTGAAACGAACTTATTTTCAAATCCAACTCTAGGGGAAAAAACAGAAATTTTATTGGCTTTATTAACTATTAATTATTTTTCTCCAGAAAATAATCCTTAGGTCAATACTTCGTTTCATTTTTTTGCATGGTGAGATCTTGTTACAGTAAAAAGTACTAAGGCAGAAACTACTTCATAAAAATATTTTTCAGATTCATTTGATTGCCCTGCCCCAGTGTTATGGCTTTCATCTGCTGTCTAAGTCCCAGGTGTTGTTTCTTGCTTACATACAGATGGTAGAAAAGGGTAATCTTCCACCTTATTGCAATTTTTCCTTTGTAAATGTTGACACTGAGTAAGCAAAAAGGAGATTGCTTCAAGACACTAACGTTTCATTTTTTTGCATAGATTTTCTATAGAAATATTTTTATTAGAAAAAACAGGCTTCTGGGCCTCTAAAAGTGTCTTTTTAAAATAGTAAAAACAATTTTAAATTTTTTAGACATGAAGGGAAGAATTTTTTCCCCTTGATTGCAACTGCTGGGAGAATTCTTGGGACATAGGGTGGGTGAAGTTCAAACTGTAACTGTGCCCTGGTGCCTGGACTAAAATACATGACACATTTTAAAAGATTAATGAATTTCAGTGTCCTTTTAGTAGCTAGAAAGAGAAATTAAGGACTCATCTTTGCATACAGTCTTAAAAAAACCTCCTGCCATGTTTCTAAGCAAGTCACCGAGCAACACTAGCAGAGGAGAATTTTTTTTTCTTAATATTGTTGCATTAAGAACTTTATTTAATTGGCTTTTTTTAAAATTTGTTTGTTTCGAGTTTTTTGGGGGTTTTTGTTTACATCAATGGAAATGCAAATTCCAAGGGGAAAAGTATTTAACTTAAAGTTCCACCTGATCTTCATTAGTTTAAAAAGTTGTTCCTCAGATCATTTATACCAGTATAACTGTGCAGTTAAAAATTTCCTTGATGAGTGAATGAGAGGGGCTTCAGGACATATAGCTTGCTATATTTTTGAGGAAAAGACAGTAAATAATTTTATTTAAAGATTTAAATAAACTTTAAGATTTAAACTAAAACATTTTAAATACTTCATATTAGATCTTTCATTATTGCAACACAATTGCTTATGAGCAGGGTTTTTTTGTTAATATTAGTTTCAAAAACATTTAAATATCTGATGGACACATCTTCAACCGAAAAAAATATTTCTATTCCCTTTTGTTCCTTTTACTTTTTCAAGTACACTGCAAAATAATGCCATTACTGCCACAGATACAGATTTTTCCAAGCTCCCTCTCCAGCCTGTACCTATAAACAGTGATTTAAATAGGATTCCCAACACATATTCTTCTTATAGACCTTGAAGCCTCGTTTGGAGTTTTAACAGAAACAACGTGTGAATAAATACGTATTTGGGGAGTTTTAAAAGGCCAGCTCTGACCTGACGTGCAGGGAGCTGTTGCTGGGAGCACACCCAGGCTCTCACATCTCAGCGCCCTTCAGCCGCTCGCAGCAACGAGCTCGTCACACGCTGACATCCACAGGAAAAACACTGCAAAGTGCATGTTGGACGTGAGGTGTTTCTAAACATTGAAAAGCTGTCCTTTTGCTTTGTTTGTGTTGTTTTGGGTTTTTTTGGTTTTGGGGTTTTTTTGTCCTTTTCCCATAATCTGCGCTAGGTGCTGGCTGGAACTCTTTGCCATTTAAAATCCCAGGGTTAAGCAGGAGCTAGTGGAAGTTTAAAATAAATAAAGACGTAGATAGCACCCCTCTGTACCTCAGCTTCAATATTGTCTTTTCAAAACTCAGCAAAATAATAAAAAAGTGAACGAAGGCATAAAACCAGACTCAGGAACTTTCTTGTCTCATTTCAAGCCAGAATAAAATTTTAATAAGGAATTAAAATAATGATGATCTCTACAACTCCTTGCCCCCAGATCTCACAGCGTTCACGTCAAGATGCTCTGTGCCTGCTGGCTCCATAAAGCAGTTGAAGGAAAAAATAAAACACCTCCTCTCAAACATAAGTGAAGAGGCATGGCTGCCCAAATGCTTGAACTGTTTTTCCCTTATATTAAAATGAAGCATTTCTTTTCATCTTCTCATTTTTCAGAGAATTGAGAGAGAGCAGAAGCAAGCAGAGCTCCAAAGGTAGAAAGAGCCACATCCACTTCTAACACACAGTGTTTGAACAGAACACTCAAATCATGTTTTAAATTAAAAACACAGACCAAAACCTAACTCTTCTTAAAATTTAAGGGCCATAATGTACTTTCTGCTTTGGAAGTGGGAGAAAAGACATCTAGGCACACGCGGGGCAAACACCAGGGAGGGGCAGGGCTACCTGACTCCTTCACCGGCTCTCAGCTCTGTCCCAAAGTCCCCGAGTGTCCGAGCGCAGCAGTGCCCGTCTCCGGCAGCTCTGAATGCTTGGCATGCCTTAGGCAGCAGGAAATATGCTTTAACCCCTTCCACAGCCGTGATTTCACGGCACCGGCAGGAAAGCCCGGTGGCAGAGTAGCTAATGCCGCAGTCCCGCTCTTCAGAGAGCGGGCAGTGTCTGCAGAGACTCCTCAGAGCTGGGCTCGGAGGGTCTGCAGTGCCCAAAATGCTGGAAGTCACATCCCGCTTCCCCCTGCCTCGGGACCCCAGGGCTGGCGGCAGGCTCTGTGCACCTGAGGGGTTTTCTACACAGAGATGGTCAGGGCTGCTCAAACCAAACCCCAAAGGGGGTCTGTTACCCTGACACAACTAATCCCTCGCAAATTCATCATCTTGCTTTGAGTGCTCAAAGAATAAGGAAAGGGTATTTCCAGATCCTGGAAGTAAATGTGAAATATTGCTATGTCACATGATTAATTTCATTCCTGATGAGGAAGTCTACCTACTGCAATTTACCTTCTGTCTGGGACACATTATCTCTGCACAGAGGAGCAGCCCAAAACTTAAGCAGTTCTTAAAACTTCCAAAAAACCTGATTAAGAGGGAGTTATGGAGTTTATAGGTCTTGTGGGACTTTACTACACATGGCTGAATTTTAAGTTCATAGTGGCCTCAAGACAGAAAGTTCAGCTGTATTTTAGATCTTTTAAAATAATTTTGATTTCCACTCCTCCTTTAACAACAGACTTAAAATAACGAGATTTAACAGGACATTCTGCATTAGCACTTTCCACACCCATCTCTAAGTAGTGTATGTTATACATCTAGCATTTGACACACCATATTTATTATTTTTCTCTTTTACTTCTCAAAAACTACATGGGTTTAAATTCTTTGCCTCACTGAAAAAAAAAAGGCATAAAATGCTGGCTTGATTAGACAAAAGTACAATTCTAGTACCATTTCCACAGTCCACCATTCTCCCTTCCCCTGCTTTCCTTGAGAAGCTCCTTCTTTTAAATTATCCCTCATGAGTATCAGATTTCTGCAGGACTTTGGGGTAGAAAATAGGAAAAATTGTTCCCAGCTTCTATTTGCAAATCAGTAGAAGTTTGGTTGCAAGTTTGTTTAAAATATTAAAGTAGATTTTAGAAGGATTTCTTAAATGTTGTATTTCATATTCTTCAGTGTACATTTTGTCCAGTCTGTCTCACCTCACTACACAATACAGATACGGCTGTGATCTTGTCTGATGATAGGCATGCAGTGAAATGACACAAAAAATAATAATTGGGAAGAGATCTTTCAAAAACAGTTTTGTATAATCATATAAGATATCTGAGCTTTGAAGCTGGGTGTATATATTAAAAAAAAAAATTAAAAAAAAAAAAAAAAAAGGCAAGCAGAGAAATTAAGAAGTTGTTTAAAATAAATCTGCCTTAGATTTCAACACAAAAATGAGGGCTTAACTAAACAGAACTCCTCTGTCCCAAAAGAACTCTGAATTCAGCTTAGGATTTATTATTGTCAGCTTCCTGTCCAGGGATTTACAAAGCCAGCTCTACTTGTTTATACGGTAAACAACATTTGAAAGTAACAAAAGTGAGCTGTATTAGTCTTTTTTTTTTTCTTTCTTTCTTTCTTTTTTTTGCCTTAGATGTGAAGTTGCATATCTTACACTTGCAGCATTGGGTTTGATGAAGTGTGAGCTGCAAACTGCTGTGTGAAACTATTTCATGCTTGTTTCTTGAACTCCTTCATGTTCTACCAGTGTTAATTTATGAAACCACATCTCTCATGTGATCAAGCACTAAAAAACACTCTAATTTTAACGGTAAAATAAATTTTGCATTTCGGTGACAAATTTTGGCCCCTAATCTTTGCACAGGGTTCGAGCCCAGCGTTTTGTGTTTGAAGCCAGTTTAAAATTTCAAAGGTGCAGGCATTGTCCATGAGGAGCTCTGGGCTGGCTGCTCTGCAGCCCCCCACACACCAGCACCGCCACCATTCTGCTCAAGGTTTGTACAGATGCCTCCAGGCATCTTTCAGCAACAGTATCAGATTTACTTATAGTGCTGAAGCAAATGTTTTCATGGTCTGTCACCTTGATTTTATTAAAGGTGTTGGGCCAGGCTATTATCCAGTGCTGGAAAAGTCCCCTATGGAAGCTTTATAATAGCCTGGGAATTTAGAATGGCCAAGCATTTTGAGCCCATAATAAGCTTTTTTTCTTCATGGCACAAGGCAGAATATTTTCACAATTAGTCTAAACCAGAAAAAAAGTTCTGCAGATACTTCAGGCTCTAGACTTTTAAAATTTGTGCCTCTGTGCCTCAGATTCATCTTTTTTCACAGAGACTTGTTTTTCCCCCAGGATTTTTATTTCTCCTGCCGAAGAAAAGGACCTATGCTGAAAACCTCTCTTTCCAGATAACTGCGTGACTAGCCTAAATGCATAGTATCATCAAAGTATTATTTTTATAAACAGCTTGATTAATCATTGCTTTAAAGAGAACAATTTGGACTTATTCTATATGTTCAATATGGAGTTGTTGTTTTGGTTTTGCTTTGCTTTAGCCACAGTAATATAAATAAGAATAACTTGAGATCAAAGATTTCCTCAGAGCTGTAGGAAACATAATGTGTGTGCAGGTGCCATGCCCTGCTCTGGAATTTGGGCACTTTGTTGAAAGGAGGCCGGGGTGGTGTTTTCCAAAGGACATAGATCATCTTCGTGAAAAACAGGGATTTTTACTTAGGCAAATTCTGATATGTGCTGAGCTAAATGCAATATTTTATTAAAAGTGAGACTTCCTTTTGTACCAACGTAAAGAGTTCAGTCGTCTGCTGTTTATACAAAAAAAGGCAAAGCGAATGTGTGCAAGGGGACCCACGTGCAAAGCAGAGGGATTGTGTGTGGTCCGAGTGGACTTTTTTTGTCATCCTGTTTGGGAACCAGTTCAGGATCTGTTTCTGTTGGCAGTTTCCTCCTGTTGTGAATATATTAGTGCATTTCTCAAGGCCTCTGTGCAGCTGAAAGGCTAGTAACTTAAGCCTGGAGTATGACAGACAATCATCTTCCATCAGTTCAGACATGGGTGATAGGATGAAAAAGAAGAGATTACATCTCTAAAAACAAAGGAACTAATGCAGGCCAAGACCAGCCACTAGGCTGTAATCTCTGTTTTACCATAAATGTACAAAAATGTCTTATCTCTGGTTTTACAAAGTCGTGCAAGAGCAGTTGCAGCTCTTGGGTGCACCAGCCAGCTCTAAGTGGTGGCTCGGAAAAATGACAAGACTGAAAGAAACAGTTTAGGGGATGAAAAAACACACCTCATAAAATTTCAGATACAAAAAAAAAAAAAAATCTCTGGGCATTGTTGCTTAATGAGTTATTTTAAACATTTCGTTTCACATTAAAAGAAGATTTATGCAAGATGTGAGACTTGAAAACACGCAGCCAGTAGAAGCACACAACATTGCATTGAAACGTTTCATTTGCCACCCATGCCAGTGGATTATGAAGGCTAAAGATTTACACTAACTCTCCAATGGACAAAAGTCAAGTGCCAGCTCCTTAATGCAAACCGCATTGCGATGTAAATGTTCCACAAACCTCTCTCACAGTTCACATCTGCAAATATTATTTCATACCAAGAGGGGGAAAGAAAGCAATGCATACTGAATTTCCACCAAGGAAGAGGTTGCTCTGTGTATTTCTTCTGTGAGACGTTCACTCAGCATCCAAGTGTTTGGAGGAATAATTTCCTGGAAAATTTGTGGATGATACCTCATGGGTTCCCAGTGAGTGCTGTCCCAAGCAGCACCTTCCCTGTCTCTTACTAGATGTCACCCCTCATGATTTTCCTCATCCTCTTTTTTTGCCTTTTTTTTTCTTTCCAGATTCCCAGATCTAGGACTGAAAATGAAGCGTAAATCTTACTGCCTAATAACCACGGCAGTTACTTCAATAAAATGTTACTTAAAAGTCAATGGACTGCACATGTTAAAGACATTAGAGCTGTTAACAGACCATTGTAAAGTAAGCAGAATCTTTAATAACCTGCATGTAATGCACAACCCCGCGATTTCTGGCGCAGAGCAGACTGTGAGCCTGGGCTCTCTGTGCCAGGGCTCCCAGCAGAAACAACTCTTGCATACTTTACTCACATGGCGAAACAGGCAAAAGGTGCTAAACACTGAACCCCGTGGGACAGCTCTGAGCACAGCCAAAATCCCATATTTCCCCAAGATGAAGTGGAGGACTGGGATGACTGGAGGGTTCCTTATGTTCAAGGGGCAGTGGAAGGTCTCTGACCCTCTTCTAGTGCTCAGCCTTGAGCACAGAAATGGGAAGAGGAGCACTGCTCCAGCCTGAAGGCAACATAATCCTGACATTGCAGTGTTTTTGTAGATATTTTTTGGGGAAACCTTGCCCAGGAAGAGATCTGGGGCTGATAGCATCAAAATCCAGCCAAGACCATGGAGGGACACATTTGCTTCTTTTCTGCTCCTGCTGTACTTCCATTGTCTCCACATCAGTGGAAGGCATGGTTAAGGATTGGCAAAGGAAGCACCCTTTGTATTTGTTCTTTCCTTGCCTTTGAAGCCTTCTGTCCAACAAGAAAAGTATGTGCTCTCAGATCAGCTAAGCCTTGGATGTGTGACATCTTCACTGTTTTCTCTGACTTCTCCCATTTTTTATTCTTGGTCAAAAGCTCTTCACATGCCTCATGCCTCCAAAAAAAGACTGCAGTTGGAAAAAGTAGCAAACAATTGTAACTTAAATTTTCTTTTTATATGTGCTAAGTGGAAACATTTATAAATAAGCTGGAGGAGGATTTATGCATCAGACTGCTACAATCTGCACGTGTGAGCATGAGGCATGCAGCCAAACTTACACAAGCTAGAATATCTGCCTTCCTCTATCTCTCTTTGTGCACATACACACATGCCCTTACCAGTATAAGATACATGTGCTGATCTCAGAATTTACACCAGCATCTTTTTGGGCCCTTTCCAGACGCACATCAACATTACCAAAAGGCTGAAACTAAGTAAAGTACCTAAGCTGTCGTTTTCATGAGCCTTTGAAGCATGAGAAAAGTGTTTTGTTTTTCCTTTCAAACAAGTGCCCAGTTATCATGATTTCTGGTTTTGGCTCACAGAAATATGAGATAGAAATATGAGATATAAATATGAGAGTTCTGTTGGGACACCTCAGCAGTACAGAGTGTCTCCAAGAAATTACTTTGCTCTATGTCATCACTCATTCAAGTACTCCCCAAGCAGAAGCTCCATCATTTTTTTTCCTAAGACTACATCTGTAGGCTTCATAGATGGGAAACTGCCTGTATTTTCCATCTCAAGGCTTCCTAATCAAGTTTTGGCCCCTTGTTCATCCTGCAGGCCTGCAGTGCCCACCCAGTTCCATTATCATTTTGTCACATCTTCCAAACCACCTTGCCCAACCCCATAACTGAGTTGTAAGCGGCATAGGTGACCTATCAACGTCTCAGTATTACTCCAATCTCTTTTGCTGCTCTCCTCTGATGTCTTCCAATATGCAGCATATATGTTTGATGGGAGACCTTGAAATGCACATCACACATCACGGTAGAGTTCCAGGGAGAATATAAGATAAGAATATAAGATCTTTTTGTATGTAAAATATGAGACCGATTTCCACATGATCCAACTTTGCTGCCCAGCTATGCTGGAAGTGCCATTTGAATTAGTTCATTCTCAAGTTTTTTCTGCCAGCATGTGTCTGTCTGAGGAGCTAAGGCAGCTTATTCCTCTTTTTTGGCTTCTCCTTTAGCTGTATCTAGCACAGCCCCCACATCAGGGGTCCTGGGACAAGCCATGCTCCTTGGCAACCTCTTTACCCACACGACAACTGCA
This sequence comes from Sylvia atricapilla, assembly GCF_009819655.1. NCBI lineage: Eukaryota > Metazoa > Chordata > Aves > Passeriformes > Sylviidae > Sylvia > Sylvia atricapilla. The sequence goes on along the minus strand of NC_089142.1, from coordinate 34,584,639 downwards.
TCCAGCCCTGTGTAGCATTAACACTTTCCAGGTTTCTCCCCTTCCAGATGATGTTGTTTTAAAGCAAAGGACTGTAAATATTTTAAAATTCTTTCATGAATATTTTGAAAGCTGTCTCTCCTATCCCAGGCAATTCTGAACTAATTTTGAGGCAAGGTTTTATAAAACCCTACATCAAATGTTTGAGCATTTATTATTTGTTATTTATTTTGCCAAATGTCTCAAATGCATCTATAGGCGACAGGCCAGTGCTCTGATGTATAAGCCAAATACCATAAAGCTGTCTCCATGCAATTTAGAGAACTCTTTGATTATGCATGCTTTGGCTATATTTTTTACTAAATAATGATCTGGGTAGTTAAATTGCTCTAAAAGGTTCAGTATTTGTTGGTTTTAAGTACCTCAAGAGTCAATCCAGTAATTTTTCATGCTTACTTCTCCAGGCTCTGTAATCTCTAAGTGATGGTTACTGATTTCTTTCTCTTTCTCCTGTCCTCAAAGACTCTTCTTTTCCTTGGTTTTCATACAAACACATCCATAAAAGGCCACATGGGAGAGTTGAAAGCTTTAACAATTTTTGGTCTTCTCTAAAGTCTAGCCTTCATGCCCTTATGTATTTGTCTTTGTGCATATGATGTATGTGCATACATATATTTATGTATATTTAAGAACAATAATGCTCTAGTTCTGACTGAGGCCTCTGGGCCTCAGAAAAAAAAAAAAAAAAAAAAAAAAAAAAAAAAAAAAAAAAAAAACCACCCCACAAAAAACCAGTAAAACAACAATTCATAATAACTCATCAATAGTGTGCCAGAGATGTCATCAGTTTTTCTGACTAATAGTGCCTGATTTTGATTTTTGCCACATTTTGGCTTGTCTTTGGTTGAACATTTTCTGATCTGGTTATGTAAGCCTAAATTTTACGAAGGAATATGAAACTTTTCTTATATTAACTAAAAGCTCGCATTTTACTTAGATTAATTAAAGACCGCTAATGACTACCTGGAAAACAGATTATATTGCTTTAAATTTTTTAGCTGGATTCACTTTCTGATGCACAAGGTCACCTTATTTCCCGCAGTATCTCATCAGCATGAGATGTTTTCATGTCATACATATACTGTAAAGAAAATACTGGAACCATACCCCTGTGTTTAAAATCCCAAGGAACAACACACAGCAGTACAGCCAATATTGTAATTTCTCAGGTTTTGTTGAATGAACTGTAATCATCTTTGAACTAAACTAGACTTGCTAGCAAAAAAAGTGTAGACAGCCCTCAAACCCCGTTCAAATGCATGCAAAACACAATAGCAATGAACATCTGAGAGTCCAAAACAAAGTGATGCAGCAGTAGCAGTAGGAGTATTGTCAGGCCATTTCAAGAACATTCTTCCTAAGCGCGCTAATGCACTTGTCGGAGATAGCTGAAGGCAGCAAAAAATCCCTTATCCTGCTACTAACCCACTCATATCAGATCCTTTCTCTTGTAAAAAGTATAAGTGATCTCCACCACCTTGTCAGAAATTTCATCAAATATTTTCTGTAGCCTGAACTGAGGCAGACATGCAGAGCTTGCTGTGAAACTGCTTTGGAGCAACATCTGCTCCATAGGCTCAAAAGCAAAGTGTTCTTTTGACTCTGTTACACCTCCCTGTGGTCTCAGGATTGTACAAGCTTTTCCTATGTAACCCTACACATCTTTTCCCAGAGGATTTTCCTGAGAAAGTGACATCTACCTCCTGAAATGCCAGACCATACTCTGCAGCATTTCATTTTATGCCTATGAGAAGTACTGCACAGCACATTCAGGAAATTCTACAGTCCCATCCCAGGTGTTCATCTAACTAGGAAGTGAACACAATTGGATGGTGCCTGTTTATCACATTAATCCACGAAAAGTACTTTCAGGTTTGCCTTCAAACGTTACTGTGAAAGTGGGTGGCATAAAAAGCAGTGGGGAAAAAAAAAAAAAAAAAAAAAAAAAAAGGAAGAAGGAAGGAGGGGGCTGAGAGGGAGAAGCCTGGAGATGGTTTCAGCCATCTGGAAGTAACACCATCTGGTCAATCTCAACAAAATGTAGATTCTCTCCAAGACCATCAAAGTCTCTTTTTTGTGCCTCTTTCTGCCCAAGACATGCTTATAAATGGTAGTGAAGGGGATGAACTCAGTAAAGTTCCTACTTCTCATCCATGCAAAATTACTAAAAACCACAGAACAGAGTGAATGCCAGCTGCTTCCTTGGGTATTTGATATTACTTACTAATAAAAGGATTAAGTTTAATAGATTAAGGGAAAACTTAATAGGAGGATAATGACTGGCTTCCCCCAAGAACTGCCAGTCTAGCAGCCTCATGGGCTGCTCTGCTGCACTGGAAGTAGACCCTGGCTTTCAAGGAAAGAATTTTAATGTCTGTGCCCAGAGTGACCTCCCAAGGGATCTACAGCCATGGTCTTGGAGAACAGCTGAAGACCACCCACACCATTGGCTCTCCTGCTCATCTGGAGGAGTATTTGTGCAACCAATTGAGAGAGCTGGGAGGAGGTTTCAGCCTCTCTAAGGCAGCACCAAGGCATTTGGATGCCACCCACTTTTCAGGAGCACACAGCAGGGATTGCCCCAGGTTGTCAGCATGTGTCCCAGAGGATGGCAATGTCCATATCTCCCCTCAAAGCATGATGCCAGTGCCCAAAGAGCTGCACTAGCCCCTCACCCACAGGCCCTGACTATGCTGGGATACCAAACACCACTGCAAGCTCTCACTGAAGAAATAATAATAAGACAACCACTGCCAGGCAATATTCCAATGCAAGAATGCTGTCACCTGCACAAATATCTTTTGCTAATCTGATGCCATGTTATCTCATGTAATATATTCCCCATTTTGTCTATTGATTTATGTAAAAACTAAAGAGGCTTATTAACTTTTAGCATTTATTATAAACTCATTTACAAGATTAATGTAACCTTTTCTTGGCCAGTTCCATGCTCACTAGCTGGCCATTTGCATAATTTTCTTGATCTCCACTGAGTGTGCAGTCCCTGTGAAAGGACAAATATGTTTAATTTTGATGGTTTTAATTTTCTGTTCCAAGCAGTACTTCTCTCTGAACTGGGCTTTTCGTTTGGTTGGTACCTTTTTTTTTCTTTTTTTAGGGGGACTCATCTCATCTGCAATTGCTGCTTAAATGTGGCTCTCTGGGAAACGTCTTGCACTCTTCAGGATAGTTGTTTGATTTTTTCTGGCAAATCCAAGAAACAGTGATTTTTTTTTCCCTTGGGCTATTGATTCATGTCCCTTATTTAACAGTTTTCACCCAGAATTCATTAATTTTCTTTTGAATGTCCAATAAGTCCCTCCACAATATTGCTTTCAATTTTTGCTTATCTGTTATAGAGACTATTGCTTGCTCGTTGCTTGCTCATTGAGGTTTTTGAATCAACATTAAATGGTCTTAAATACATTTCTCATTTATACTTTCTACAGCACCTTCTTTATTCTTTTTTCCTGCTACATTGTTTCATTATTCCACCATTTTGGGGGTTTGGGGTGTTTTTTGTTTTTTGTGTGTGTTTGTTTGTTTGAGGTTTTTTTTGTTGCTTGTTTGTTTTGTCCTCCTTGTTTTTTAATCTCCTGCCATTTGCTTTCTTTGGTTTTCCTGGTGATTGTGGTGACCTTTCAAACCCTTCTAATTCTTTTTCAAAGTGGAAAATACCTTCTATTTCTTTTGCATCTGGGACCCTGCTAAGGTTCTTCCTGGGACTAGAGTGCCACACATGGTTTATACCCCACTGACATGAGTTTTTTCCAGCAGGATAGCTCCAGCCTTGATGGAAGTGTTTGGCCACTGGGATAATTTAATAAGGTCTTAGACTGTTACTATTTCCTATTCCCCACTCCCTGGGACCTGGCCCATTGTCTTTGCTGACACCACCTTAGCCCTAACAGTTAGGGATGGACAGGACCCAGGTTTCTACAATGCAATCATTTTATGAATTTATTACTGCCATTTGGAGAAGTGCAGCAGCTGTCCCAAGGTAATCCTTGACTGTCTGAGACCTGACCGACCAGCACCGTGCAATTTCTGCAGCCTGCTGGTTCTCCCAAGTCCCCTTATGGCCTCTGATTTGGTCTATAATTTTTAAATTTCTCTGTTGCATGTAGTAAAGTTAAAAGACTTAATAAATCTTCTGACAGCTCCTAAAAACACCAGCTTAGGCTCTGAACATTGAGGTATTTCATTTACTCATAAGTTTTCTGGCTCCTTTTCCATGCTTTCTTCTACACCCTTGTTAAACTAAGTTCCTTTAAAAATGCCTCAGCTAGAGAAATTCTTGCCTCTCCAGGCTCATACACGGCTTTCCATTGGTTGGGATAATTGGCAAGAGTTTTAACACATTCCTTATTTATAACTGCTAACAGTTTGTTAGGACAAATACCTAAAGCCTTTTCAAAAATCATTGATCTTTTAAATGATTTTTTGTAATGAATTATACCCTGCAAACAGGAGAGCATATTTCAGGCTTATGAAATACTTCTGCCTGTATCATCTTCTCTCAGTGATTTTTTTACTATTCTGAGGTGGTTTAGAAAATATCTACCAATAAATGGCTGCAAATATTTCTGCTGGTGGGGCTTCTCCATCTGCCTGTTCATCACTCTCCTGGTGACTTTTGTATCTATAGGGCAGCTTGCCTGGCAAATGGGTAAAAGAAGACATAAGATTGCTTAGCTTCTCTTACATCTCTGGGCAAGACAGACTCTGCTTGCAGAGGGAAGAACCACAAGCACTGCCAGGGATAGGGTCATGGGCATGTAGGAATGGTTTAGCAGAGTTATAGGGGGACACCTCTGCATTAGAGAGGTCTGCTTAAAAGATAAGGATGAACACCAGCAAGAGGAGTAGGAAGGTGAGTGTGTGTTAAAACTGCAGGAGGGGTATATGGGTGCCTTCAGCAGAATACATGGGAAACCAGGCTTTGTTATTTCTGCTCTTGCAGAACTTTTTAATCTAAACCAGAAAGGAACACAATAATGGGGTTAGCAAAAACAAAATCAATAAAAACATGGGTGACTATGGCCTTGGAATCACCAGTTACATTGGAGCATCATGACTTTCTCCACAGTTTTTCCTTAATTTTTTTTAAAGCTTTCCAAACCAGTCATGTCTTTTGAAAGCCTAATCAGTTCAATCTTGGAGCTGCCTGGAGGGCAAAGCTCACATCTGAATACAAGACTCATACTTTTCTCAAATTAGTGAGTATTTGAATTCAGTCAAGACTTAGATTGAGCTCATCTCTAGAAAATACATCAAACAGCCTGTGGAAAACAGAGTTCCCACACCTCATATTTTTTAACTGCTCTGTCAAAATATTGGGTTTTTTTCCTGTTATACTCTTACACGACATTGTTGAGTAGCAGATGGACAGTGGGTGTCAGTCTCTTCTCCCATGTAAGAAGCAATAGAGCAAAATGGCCTCAAGCTGTGTTTGGGATATTTAAGTTGGATACTAAGAAAAATTTCTACACCAGAAGCATTGCCAAGCATTAGAACCAACCGCCCAGGAAAGGTGGTAGAGTCACGGTACATAAAAGATGTGTGGGTGTGCCAGTGTGGGTGTGCCAGTCCGGGACATGGTTTAGTGGTAGGTTTGGAAGTCCTGGGTTGATGGTTGGACTTGAAGATCTTAGAGGTCTTTTCCAACATAAACCATTCTTTGATTCTATGGCAAAAATCACCCATATATTCATGTTAACTAAAGCATGAACATAGCATTTCAGCTGTATTTTACATTTTTATTGGAGTTTAAAGGTCCAATTAATTGTGATTACATCAAAACAGGAAGCAATTTAGGCTCAGTAGGTAAGATTTATCCAAACTTAATATCCTTAATATCAAAGGAGACTAATACCTAAGGTTGCTTGGATAAACCATATAAGAATAAATAGATAGGTCTAGGGAAAACCAATCTTAGACCCTTGAGACCAAACACTGGAGCTACCTTCTCTCCTGGCAGACAACAAAGGGAGCCTCAATGAATACATCAGACTTAAACAACACACACTTATCTAAGTGAAGTTTGAAGAGATTAAGTCTTTTCATTGGAATAAAATTTAGGGAATTGCAAAAGGATATGATAGCATACAATAAAGGTGTGAATGATGGAATGGTTGACAAGACTTAATAATATATTTTAAACAAGATGCACTTCATGTACCACAAAGCATACAGACTTCTGGTTAATACATGACACCATTTTGTCATGGCTCTAGAGTCAGTTCTATGAAAAAAATTCAGCATGAATCGAAAGATACAAGCCCATATAGAAGTTACTGGTTTTCTTTTCTCTTGCCTCTTTCCCATCTCCCTTTTCATTTTCCTTTTTTATTTTCCAAAATTTTAATTTCTACTTTTTTTCTTTTTCTTTCTTTCCTATTTTTTTAGATTTTTCTTTCTTATTTTATTTTTATTTTTTCCCCTTTTTCTTTTCTTTTCTTTTTTTTTTTTCTCTTTCTCCTTGCTTTTTTTTTTTTATTTTACCAGCACTGAAAGGAGCACCAAATGCACATTCCTCTTAGCATTTCAATGAATTCTGTGGGGGATGAATAGCAAGCGTGTACATAACCACACACATATGTATGTATAAATTTACAAGCTACAATATCCCGACATCATGAGGCTCTGCTAATAATTTTCTCAACCTTGCCCAGACTGTAGCTACATTTATGATCTGGAGATTTATTGATTTTAGTTATTTTATACCTCCCATAATAGGAAACTACCCTCTGGACCATTGACCTATTCTTGTTATAAATATACTTGAGCTTGCTCTCATCATAACACTATCCCAGACATCTAAGGTGTTGTTATGAAGTAGTGGTGTTACAAGGAAGGTAACCATAACAGAGTTTCAAAGAAAATAATTTAACTCTTCCAAATGAGTTTTCTTTTGCACCCATTAGATATTGGCACAGACTTTGCTCTGCCATGTATGTCCGGGCCTGGATTCGTCACAAGAGCTTCTAGGAGCTTTGGTAACACAAATAACGCATAACAAAAGCTGCCATTTATAACAATACAAACAGGACAAATGCATGATACTACTCAGCAGTTTGCATCTGAGAGGCTTTGCTAAATCTGAATGGTCCTAGGACATTTATGGCTTTCACAAAAAAGCAATTTGGAGCTCATCCTTTGCTTTCACAAAACTGCTTCAAAATCTGTGCCCTTAGAGGTGGCCAATGCTTGTGCTTGGTTTGGTTAATAGTATAGCCATGGAGAGCATCATCCCCAAATAGCAACACCTCAAAAACTTGCTGTTTTTTTAGTCCAGATAGTACATGAAAATCTGGGTCAAACAGTGAAGCACAAATGACGTCTTGCCCACAGTCTTTGCAGGGACACCTCTGTGTCTGTGAGAAGCATGGCAAGTGTGGGTGGTCAAGAATATCAAGAGCCCGGCAGTCACTTATGTTATCCATATGCAATGCTGAAGTTCAAGTTTTGAAGCAGCAGACAGTTATAAACACCAAGTAACTTTCTGACTAGCCTATATAGGACATAATGTTAGAAGGCTGTTATTTTCAGACTGTGCTAAGAAGGTGAAGACCCATGTGATTGAAGTGGGAAATTTATCCTTCAGACCGATTGTATTTTTGTAACTGAAGCTAAAGGCCATGGCTAGGAGGGCCAGTGTGACCAGGTCAATACCAGACATTCCTCAGAACCCAGCATGGAGCCTCTGACCCAGCTGCAGCTGCTCAAGCATCAGCACCAGTGAGCTACAGGCTACCCAAGAGAAAATTAAAATTAGGTACTGATATTCTTGTTCTACATTGATGGTATGGGCACAGTTTGAAGTATTTTCTTCTTTTCATAACCTAAATCCCAGTTTTACACAACTTTGAGCAACAGCTTTTTGGCCCTGTTAAAAGAGCTCTCACTGTTGGTAAGCTGTCAATATATATTCATCATGCTAATGTCTTGTTGCTTCACCTTTCTAGATCTCTTCTGCAATAACACATAAAAGTTAAACTTCTGTGCCATCAGAGTCAAAACTAGAACAACATCCAGAAGAAATGTAAATTAGCCCTGTGAAATGGGAGTTTGGAGCATTCTCTATTTTTCTTCATAAATTTTTCTGCTTACATTAAACAAAATAAGAATAAAGAAGGAATTCATAGAAATAAAGTCTCAACACATAAATAGAGAAGAATATAAGGATGGGGAAGAAAATATGTGGATTGTTTGGGATAATATTTTAGAAGTGTATTGACCCAGATTCCAAGCTCAGAATGCAAGAGTACAGTTGAGGGGTCACAGTTTGTAGCAGTGTGGAAGTTGGGAATTGTAAAAAATCAAATCCTTTCAGTTTGCCGTCTTTTCTGCCATCTCTTTTTTCCATTGAGTAGTATTTATGTATTTTCAGAAGCAAATTTAAATCTACTCATCAACCCTGCTGAGCACAAAGCATGGAAGTCTACTCATCCACCACCAGACTCAAGCCCTCCAAGATACTGTGATGCTGCTTCCAAGATACTTATGAAAAAGCTGTGTAGTTAGTGAATTTATTTTAGGATGTTTTGGAATAGTAGAGGTAAAACAAATGTTGTAACTGCCCTTGGCAGTTACACAGAATAGGGCATTTTCATCACCCATGGATGGTATTATTCTTGTATTGATTCAATAAATTCATGGTTTAAAAACCTAATGAATAGGTCTAGGCTGAATTACCCAGTGTAGTGATATTTATAGGAAAGGAAAGAAAACCCTTATGTTTTAGCAGATGAGAAAATCAAGGAACTCAGAAGAGTATTAGAGCAGATTCTGTCATGTACTGAAGTGTAAAAAGCCAGGGTATAAATGCAATTATGCATATCTGGAACAAATTACTCCACTTCTTCCTTAAGTAAGATTAGATATAAGAATATATTTGAATTATATTAGCATGAAATTTGAAAGTCTTAGTCCAAAATGGAAGTTATGAGAACAAATAACTATATTAATTCTTCCCCCCAAAATTTGCCTATATTTGGTAATATTGTTATTTCCAAATTGAGACCTTTGGAATTTCTGTAATGTTATTAAAACTTATCCAAATCTTGAAAGATTGACATTTTAGATTTATTTCATCATCCTTTGGGTTTTGTTTGAAATAGCTTTTGATTGAGCCAATTACAGTATGCTGAATTGTTAAATACATTAAGAGCAGTAACAGAAATCTGACATTTTATTGTTTGCACTCTTCCAAAAATACACGAGCAATTTTTACTTGAAAAGTGCAAAAAGGGTTTGAGAACATGCTTTAAAAGAATACCATCCATTTATGTCTGGCCGAAAACAAGCTTATACCAGACATAATCTGAAAATAAATGTTATTGTGGGGCTCAAAGATCCTTGTGCTAATTCATAAGATATGCCAAAAAAAGAAATCTGAAGAGTTTAAAATTACATTGGGGACCCTTGCATAAAACTTCCCAGGGAGTTTGTGAAAAAAATTCCATAGAGCACTAACCAGGAAATAAAAATCTATATTGCTAATTTAAACACGAATAGGGAATGAGGGAATGGCTGGTGTCCCCCAATGGATACACTGAGGGATGAAGAAGCTGAGGTGTGAACATTAGGCTTACCTTACATGCAATGCAAGAACTGTGCCTTGGTACGATGGAACCAGGGTGGGAGGGAACCCAGCTCTTGGTGGTCACAGCCTGTGGAGCTGCACATGCTGCATGGTGCTCCCCAAGAGCTGCCTGCTCAGCTTCCCCACCAAAACACCCCAGCTCTGTGTAGTTCTCCATCAAAGGGAGGATGAACCTTCCTCTCACTCCTCCCACCCACATTTTAACAATCTTTTAAAAATCCATGTCCATAGTTAACCTTTTGGATGCAATACTGAAATACTTTGTTGCCTTGACAAAGGCAAAATCAACGGCACCCACGGAGGAGTAACAGAGGAAAAATCAGAACATTTTTTTCCCAGCTCTTATTTAGCCAGCATTCACCATGGTACTACTGTGAGCCTCCTGTGGGTATCTGTGGAGACCTTCATAATCCAAACCTCAGCCAGCCTTCTAATTTCTAGCTCTTGTGGCTGCAAGACAGAACACTTGAATCCCTATTTTGGACGCAAATGCAAAACCATCTTAGTTATTATCCCTTTCCAGACCCATAATTTGACTTAATAAAAGGGTTTGGGGCATTTTATTGGAGTTTGGTGACTGTTTACAACACTATCTTTAATAAATTTATTTTATATTAAAGCATACACAGCCTTCCTATAGATAAGACAAAGCATGTTGTTCACCCTACAATCTCCAGAGTTTAGCAATTAATTTGGAATTCAAAGCCAAAACAGGGAAGAACTGAAAGACTGTACAATCACCTTGCAAGAGGTACCAACTTACCAGCTCTCTTGCAAGATTTCCTGAGCCCATCTAATTGCATCTGAAGCCAGTTACTGTTTGGCAAAAGAGTCCCAGGAAAATCAAGGGAAGCTGTACAGCTAGGGTTTGGTTTGGCACACATCCCTGCTCTCACAGAGCATCTAGTGATGTTTGGCTCTCTCTGTAATGCTGGACCACGACCAGATCTGTACTGCAGCTCAAAAAAACATGGCTCCAGTGTTATTTGGTAGAAGCCACCGAAAGGTAAAAGGCAGAAAATAAACAATTAGCATGTTTCTAGTCCATTTTGTGCACTTCTCAAGCCAGGCTATTGATTTGCATCTGCTCTTTCAAGCAGTTTTTCTTACATTGTACCGTCCTTTACTAGTATCTCATGCAGCTGAAATTAAAATAAATGAATAAAAAAGTTGTAATGCAGAATTAGGACACTAGGTGGTCTGTAACTGGAGGTGCAGGGCCTAGGATAGGCAAATAGGGATTAGTGCAATGTAATCATCTACACAAGGGCCCAGTTTCATTAAAGATGTGTTAGAGCACACGTCCATGGCCATCTGTTTCTATTTTGCCAGCTCACTTGATTGGCCATCACAAGCATTCCCATGTGTGCTGAGGCATTGTTGAGCAGGACATCTGGCAATAACCAATGCCGGTGTTAAAAAAACATGATAACAACAGAGGCATTAAAGCATATATATGTACAATAATTTCATTGTTGAAGCCTCCACCAAGGCAGACCTGTTGTCCAACAAAGCGAACACTGAAAATTGTCCTTTCCTAAATTTTTGCTTTACTAGGCATGCCAACACTTCAATAGGAAGACGCTTCAGTGGAATGTCTTTTTTTCCATGGTCCTGGCTTTTGACATTGCTCAGAAGGAAATTAAAAAAAAAAAAAAAAAAAAAAGCATTTACAAGGGAATAAAAAGCATTAAAGCAAGTCTGAACTTTTGAATAATTTTCCTGTATTAAACAGAAAAGAACATACTCATGCCATATGTTGCCAGAACATAGAAAAACTGCATTCTAGAAATGGAACTTAAAAATCAAAACATCTGAATCTTTATCTTGGCAAAATAAAGTATAAGTGTTGAAGGAAGCTAATTATCTTTTGGAAGTGAGAAAAGTTGCTCTCATTGAAAATGCATGGAATCCTTCCAACTTTACACTGATGTAACTCCAAGCAGAATTTTACTAAAATTCAGTCAGTAAGTAAACAAATGAATCTATTTACAGCTGCTTTTTGCCATAGATATAAACCTAGTGACTATGCCACTGTTTTTCCTATTCATGTTTTTGATGATAACTTTTAATAATGATGAGGTATATCATGTTGAGAAAAGTACACAGCTTGGAAAAAGCAGGATCTCCTCAGTCCTCTTACATTTCTTGATTCCTGTGTCATTTCATTTCATTTCATTGTTCTTCACATAGCTTAAGCCATTCCAGAATAGCTAAGCATCTATAAGAAGACAGAAGTAAGATGGACAAGAGATATGTCTGTTCTTAGAAACAGAGCTATGTTTAACATCCTTAAGCAAACACAGCTGACATGCTCACAGTTTGTTTATGCATTTCAGCATTCACCACAGAAACCAAACTAATGTGCATTGATCTCACTTCTTACATTGCAGTACGTAACAAAAAAGCTAAAATTCAAGATATGTGTACACAGTCCTGTCATCTCCAAACCACGGTATAGGGGCGAACAGGGGCGAAGTAAATATTGCCAAGAATCGTCTCTTTTTTTTTTTTTTTTTTTTTTTTTTTTTTTTTTTTTTTTTTTTTTTTTGTGAGGCCACTGTAGTATCTTCCAACAAGTTACTTAGAAGTGTAAATCCTGCAGGGCTAAGGACCTGCCTCTATATGATGACCAGCTTCATTGGACAATGTTTTACCCAAAATTTCTGTTATACCAGACTCATGGAGAAAGGAATTTTCTACTTTTCCATATTGGGAAAATAAGGAAATACAAGGTATCCACACTCTTCCTGTGAAGAGTAGAAGAAGAGCTTGAGACCTGTCTGTTCCTTCCCTCACTGCCTGAGGATGGTCCATTTAATTTGCCAATAGTGACATAGCTTGGGATGCTGCTACCTGCTGTCAGCTGGTAGCAGCTATCCCTTGGTAGCTGCTACCTGCTGTAACCATGACAAGAGCTTAGGAGAAGGAGAAGGGACAAGAACCAAGATGCTTTTGCTTATTAACTCACAGTGCTGGAAGAGAGGGAACAGAGTTCCCTTGTATTTACCGTCATGAATTGTTATCTTAATTATACACATACACTGTTGCTGGTCCTCTCTACCATTATCAAAATCCTTTCATTTAACACCAAATCTTTGAAGACACCAGTCTTTGCACAGGTGCCAGGCTAAGTTATTCTCTATTCTTAGATGTGCTGGCTATTTTTAGAGGATATATCCAAGCTGTTCTGGGGATCCCTGACAGATCTCTGCTGGTAGAGACTGATTCACATCCCTAGTGCCATTGCAGGAGAAGAGGACCACAGCATGAATCATTCTCTTCCCTGTGTTGTGGCTGATTTTTGCAGAAGATGGTATGGTTTGTTCCACAGTTGAGCCCCAGAACAAGCTACAGGTTGTGCAGAGATTTGGAACTAAAAGAGAGTAGGAATAAAGATGGTGGAGCCATTACACCCACCTTGGACTACCCAAGCTGCTGGGACCTGGCCCTTGTTGCTACTTTACAACCCCTGGCAGAAGGATTAGGCAGAGCTGCTTTTACTGGCAAGAGTGAGATAAGGCTGAGATGGAACATTACTGATGCCTGATGAAAAATGAAGATGGATGGTCTCATAAAAAACATAGTGGTCACAACTTAACTCTTAATAACCTCAGTGAATGTGATCACATTTCCCCTATGATCACCCTTACTGGCTGAGCATCTGTACCACTCATTTCTTTCCCTAGTGCTGGAAGACCCAAGTAGCTGAGACCAATATCCAGCCATTGCTTAGAACTTAGAACGTGTGTCTGCTCAGCTGATTACAGGTTGGATCCACCACTTGAGCAGCCAGGAATATTTGCTTTAGAAACACTTATTTGCTACTGAAGTAAATGGTTTGCCAAGGTATTTATTCCCAGATCAAACTCACATAAATTGGAAATGCCAGGTTCTCTGATCTGATGCTCTGACTGGAGTATCCCCCCAATGCTTCTGGAAAGGCACAGAGGTAAACAGATATCCTTCTTCTCCTTTGGATCTTCTGCATGGCTGAGGTTCCCACATAATTTCTAGTATTGAGTTCCCACATCTTTTTAGTACTAAGTTTTGGATCAAGGCCCCTAGTCTTCCTGCAGCTGTAATAACAGCAGCAACTTAGTGGTAAATTCTGTCAGAAGGATTATGAAATTCATTGATAGATGCTCCTGTATAGTGTGTCAGATTTGAAGTATAACTGAATGGGAAAAAATACTCTTACTCCAAAAAGAGGTTTTAAAAAATGCACTGTACTTTGCACCCATATTTGCTCTTCTTTTTTTGTTGCCCAAGGAACTGATTTTGGTTATATTCATATTTCTTTTGTCACTGGTTTGTTGGACCAGATCTGGTGATGGCTGATGGATCTGGTTTTATGACACTGCCAAGTCCAGAGTCCAGAGGTGTGAGGTGGGAGCTCTGGCACTGTGGTCTAATAAAGAAGGGGGAAGTACATTCAAAAAGTGAATGTAGAAGTTTGAGAGAGTAGTAAAGAGTTTGAGAGATGCAATGGGGGAATTTCTTTTTCCTTCTCCTTGAGTAACTTTCATTTATCATGGCCCTTGGGATGGTAAACAAACCCAGCCAAAAGATTGTATCCTTTCCCTTTTGTGACTAAGGCCTTAGAATTTGGCTGTATTAGTGACCAGCAACAGTTGTTTAAAAAAAAATTAAAAATTGAAAGAAAAAAATAACAAAACTACTTATTCTTTATTACACAGAATATGTCTGTATCTGCCACTGAAGTGGGAAGAAGAAATAGACAGTATTCTCTGCATGAGGGAAGAACAATAGCTTTCTCAGTATGTTGCCAGAGTAGAACCTACAGAAACTCTTACATTCAACATTCAAGAAACTATAGGGGTTTTGCTTATCCATTTTTAGAATTTTTTTTTTAAATAGTCAGATTTGGCTTAAATCTGATACAATTGAGTTCAAAAAGAACAGAAATAATCCACTTGTGAGTTCCGCAGACCTTGCTCCTAATTGTCATCAAGAAGGGAAAATTCTGCCCTAGGAGAGCAGTAGGTCATGTATAGAAGTTAAATGAATGATACCTGGTGTCCTACTTTTTTGTTTAGAAAGCCCTTGGATGCAGTGGGGAGCCAGAGGCATTAGAGCAGCAGGGCCTGGTATTGTGCACACATTAGAGATGCCAACCATTTCCCAAGGTAAACTGGGAATGACCAAGAATTCTTAGTTGGGAAAGAGAGATCAAGGACTCAGGAGCAGCTTGTATTTCACAGGAAGGAAATATGCACTTCTGGAAGCAGGCTGCTGGTTTTTTACTGCAGGTAGCTAAATAAAACAGTGGAAAAAGAAATGGAATTGGCCACTCTATGACTCTTGAATATTTTCCTCAGCTGGCTCTGCTCTGCATGAATGTTTTGGATCAGTAATGTTTTGGTGGGTTACTGAGACCTCCAGGGACAGGAAGAAGGGGCCTATGAGAGGTTGTATCAGCTAGGGGTCTCCTAGAATCCTGGTCGCTTCTTTCCCAGAGGAACAGTTGGACACCTGCAGAGCATCAGCCCTCCCTCAGTGTTTTTTCTCCCCTTGACTTCTGGAGTTATGTGGTATATACACTGGGCTTTTCAACTAGGTGAGGAGCTTTATATACTCAGTGGGGCACCAGGGATGGCTGAAGAACTCTGTTTGTTGTAAGTCCATTCCCCCTGTGGGAGCAGCAGACGGAGTAACACCCAGTTGGTCTCACACTCAATGTATGAAAGACAATGCCTCCTGCTCTACTCACTATCCACTGATTCAGATGTCTCCTTGGGGTTATGGCAACACAGAATTTCCACTCAGGGAGGGAAAGTTAGTGGACAGGCTAGTAGACTTAGCCCCTGCAGGTAAGTATTGTTCACTCCTTGGGAGAAAGGTCTCGTCCAGTAGGATACTTCAGCTTTGTCTTCAATAGCAGGACAGACAGAGAATCCTAAGGAAGTGCTTTGAAGAAGCGAAGTACAGGTCCTTTCCTTTTCCATCATACACATTAGATAAAATGACTGTTATATACTGCCTCCCACCTCTGGTTTCTTCTTAAACAAGTATGATCCAGATGAATAGTTTGGAACCAGTATTTGGATCAACATGGACTGCAAAATTAAGCCCTCTGTCTCATTTCTTTGATACATTGTCACCTATAATGATCCTCAGATGATTTACTGAACCATACAATTGGTGTCAGTAAACTTACCAAGTGAAAACCATGAAAATTTAGAAAGAAAATAATCAAAATCTTCTTCAGGAAAGTATTTTTCTAAAACTGTGTTATGTTTGTGAATTGTCATTGAATTCAATTAATTGTCATTGATATCAATGGGGCTTTTGGTGGGGTGCATAGACAAACACTACAAATTGTGAATGAAAGCTGATCTAATACATCTGAAAACACAATTCAGTCTGGTCCTCAGTTGTACCAGCTATGATGGAGGACATTATGGGATGTCTCCTGTCTCAGCTGCTTCCAAGTGTTCCTTGCAGGTCTGGGGAGTCATGCTGTCTATGACTATCAGTGTTTCTACACAGGAGATGCATTAGAAACTGAGATTCCATTACAAGTCATTTATCCATGAGTCCTATGAATTGAATTGCTATTACTGTACCCTTCTTGCTTCATTTATGAAGCCCCTAAAAGAGAAATCAAAAGCACTTTGTCACCTCCTCCAGGAAGCATATTCCCATCCCATCCAGCAAGCTGCTGCCAGTCTCGACATCTACCCCCATGTACAATGGGTGTTTTTTACAAATGTTGTCCAGCCTACCTTTTGATAGCTACAGCCCTGCTTTGTGTACTGCAAATGCTTAAGTAAATATATTAACCTCAGGTTTGTAGCTTCACAAAGCTTTGTTATAGTGTGTATGCTTCACTGTAACCTTACCCTGTAGTACTTAACATCTGTGATTCAGGGTGCCAAAGTGTTAATCGGCTGGTATGATCAAAATTAAACTAGTAGATTATTTTGATATTCTCCAGTAATATATTAAAAGTGAAATCAGATCTTCTGGCCCTTGAGGTTCAAATCTCAGCACATGCAATTATACAAGGACTTCCCTGTAAAAGTGACCTGGAGAACTGAAAAAAGTGAGTCCTTCCCAGATGTGGTCTTAGCAGTGGACCATAATACATGACTTCAATGAGTTAAACTAAGGAAACTAGTGAAGGCAAACATGTTGGTTTTAAGTTTCAGATGAGGTTTTTGCTTATGCCCACCTCAGGAAATGAATATTGCATTCATAAATTGTTTTTCTTATCCAGGAGATGAACCTTAACATTTTCATTCAGCCCCAGAGTATTAGATTTCTTTAACACTTTGCCACATTAAAAGATGTTTTCCATCTGAATCTGATGATGCAATATCTGAAGAAAAAGTTGGCTGAGTGGCATTCCATAACAAGCAATAAAAGTTTATGATGCACAGAGCATGATAATTGGCACAAAATGAATTGAATGCTTCCTCATGGATAATATTTGATAAGATATAGCATGTGTAGCTATCATAACATTTCAATCAACCCATGATTGCTACTTTAAACTGTATTTATTTTATTGTCTCCATAATGGATTTTACAGTGCCAAAAATTGGTCTGATTTCATTGGAAAGATGAAAAATCAGTGTGTTGTTTTCCCTGGTGAATTTATTTCCCACTGAAATCCTTTTCTCTTATTTTATTCTCATTTTTTTCAATCCACCTCCTTGCCATGAGCTGTTGACATATGATTTGTTGAAAGTCGAAGCTAGTGGACACCAGTGGTTTTTTTCCCCTCCATTCTGGCATTATATTTGCATAGGGGCTTTTACAAGGTTAATTAAACTATGATGGGGAAATCATTCACGAACAATGTGCTTTCCCAGTTTCCAGATTTTATAAACCTCACACCTGTTTTTCTTAGGTTTTTGTGCTACGTCAGCCTATAAATCTTCCTGTATTTCCCAGTGTAGTTTCTTATGAAATAAAACTTTTTTCCCTCCATTTGCTCAACTGTTTTCAATACTTGCAGTCAAGCCTGAAGTTGTCAATCAAGGAACAGCTTATCAGTCTGAGCTTTTCCTTTTCAAGCTTATACTCAGTGACTTTTGAGACCTGTCAACACCCAGTTGATTTTAGCCTTAACAATAAAGTCACACTCTATCTCCCACCTAGTAGCTTTAGATTAAATTCTGATGTCATATACGTCATATTTACATAGTTAAAACTCATAACAAAGCAACCCACAGGCAATAGGATGTAATAACCATGCAACAGAGCCATTTCCTGTCCCCTTTTTTCTCTCACACTATGTTTCGTGTAGTTTATTGGATGTGAATGTTTTGAAAATGAAAATCGTCTGGGAGAAAACTGCTAGCCAGGCGTGAGGTTTAGAAGAATTCAACTAAAAGAATATATAGAGTTGTAAATGCATGGCCACCTCTGGTATTGTAAAATAGAAACTCTTTCAATATTCCTTTCATTTCCACAAGAAGAATAGATGGGAGGCCACAATTATGTGCTCCAACAGTCGATTTTTAATATCTTTAATTCTGCTCATATTAAAGGAAAACAATTAACTTGGAGTCAGAAAGCCTTAAACACCAAAAGTTTTACAGTTTTCATTTTAAAGCACAAAGGACCTACTTCAAATACAATGCAACGGGAACTTTAACCATGGGCTATGTTTAAAAGACAAATCCACCATGGTACTTTAAACAATCAATTAAGGCAAGTTTAACAATTTTTTTTCAGCCTCACAAAATAGCCCTATTAAAAGTTAGAAAATAAAAGCCACTATGTGCTTCTCTCTCTCTCTCTTTCTCTCTCTCACACACACAGAGTATTCTTTAACCACAGTATTCTTTAAGTCATATCACGAGATTGTGTCTTATCTAAACCTAAAGAAAAGAGTAAACCTTAAACTTATGTGAACTTTATGTACAGCAATGCAGTACTGTCTGCAAACTGTTTTTCCAAACAATTGAAATGCTGCTATTAATTTGATTATTGATAGCATTCCATCTGAAAGCAAAATATCCCTTCGAACGATTCAGAGAGGTTTGTTTTTCGCTATACTGATTCATTTTAGAATTTGAATCTAATGCCTGAATAAGAAACTACAAAAAGAGAAGGAAAAAAGCATCAGTTTCTACCAGAAGGCTGAAGAGCCTTCTCTTCTAATGGGAAGACTCTGTGACTCTTCCCTTATGCCCTCACTGTGCCCTTCTCCATGATGTTCCAGCATGGAAACGGATGGTCTTTTAATGCAGAAGAGGACCACTCCAGGGGATCCAATTGCTAAAAGCTTACATGTAGGCTGGACTTAAATGCTCATGTCTGTTTGCATCGTGCAGGGCTTGCATCACAGGTTGTGTGCAGTGGGCTTGCCCAGATGTATGGCCAGCATCCAGATCCTACAAACCTCGCTGCTTCTGTTTTCCTGGCTGCTGCAACTTCTACTATTGTTCCAGCAGCTTTCTTTGCTACAAGGGCCTGGCTAGCAGAGGTTAAATTGAACTGGTTTGGGGGCCAGACAGCTCTCCATGGACTTGAGAGAACAGTTTTATTTGCACTGAGTTCCTGAGTTCTTGCTCAGTAAATAATGGTCCATTTCAAAATGAATCATGTGTCAAAGCCTTGGTTTTCTAGTTTGTTCTGAGTGTTTTATTCCTCAGCAGCTGGCAGCCTGAATTCCTCAGGAGGAACAGCTTGTTTCACAGCAGGCCCCACAGAAAGAGGACTGTATGGGTGACAGTCTATAGACACCAAAAGCAAGTTGTGGGTGCTGGGAACTGCAGAAAATGGGAATGCTGAGGGTATAAATAGGAGGGACATTTGTGAGACATCCTTTAGCATGATTGGAGGACTTCTACTGAAATATTGAGTCTGGTCTTGGATGTGGCAATTCAAAATTATGTGAAGAGAGGGACTCAGAGAAAGACAATAAGAATAAACCGAGATTGAAAAACAAGAGGAGAGAAAAAATTTCATTACACTTAGCCAAGAAAAAAAAAAAGGAAAACTGAGATGAAAAATGGTAATAGGCTTTGAAAGCTTTGAAGGACAGCTGCCAAAAGAGAAAAACCTATTCTTGCCTTTTTTCACCTCTGTTTAGATGAGCAAGCAGTAACATACTGACATTGGAGCAGGGAAGAATGAGGCCAGGCATTAGAAAAACCCATAAGGATCTTTAAACACTGGAAGGTGTTTCTGAAGGAGGTTGTGCAATTCCTAGTGCTGGCAGCATTTGTAAGAAGAGATGCATCTGTCAGATACAGTTTGAGCACAGAAGATCCTGCCTTGAGTCAAGAAGATGGATAATGTCCTCCCACAGCTTCTCACACCATTGCTATCTCCTAAGTCTATGCTTGGCCTTTGTCTCTCTTCCTGACTGACCCCATATCAACGCCTGTTCCTCCTCCTAAGCCATCCTGCTCAACCCCACCGACCCTCCTAAGGTGAAGTTAATTGTCAGCAGGCAGTAGCACTCATTGGAAAAAGCTACCTCTATTCCCCCAGCTCCTTTTGGTGTTTCCTGACAGGAGCTTACAATTGCAGGGAATGGATTGACCAACAGCAGCAGCAGAGAAGGAAACTCACTCAAGGTCAACCTACTGGTCAGCAGCTCTGCGGTTATCTTGGGCCTTCTGTGCCCATAGACCTGTGAATCCAATGGATCATGTTGTGTCTGTCAGTCAACTGGCCTTCAGTACCAGGGCTTGGCTATCTCTACAGAAGGAAAAAATATATGGGTATAGTTAACATGTGTAACTTTAATGCATAACACATGTAGCCATGTATGTAGCCAGAAGGTGTTCATTGTGCTTGCTGGAGTGATGATTGCCTCAGCTTGCACCACATTTTTTTGTGCCACTGCTGCATTTCCTCCATCAATTGCCTGTTTGGCCACAGAGCATGAGTGCTTCTTTCTTCCCACATATAAAACAACTGGTCTCATGCCAGCATCAAACCCACTGTGGACCTCCCTGTACCACAGGAGATTTCAGGATGTCACGCAGCCAGTCTGACATTCAGACTTGCTGAGCTCTTGCTGAGCTTTTGCACAGCGCGCTGAAATCAGCAAGAACAACAGATGTTCAGCAACTTTGGAAATCAAGCCAAGAGCGTTTGCTGGGGTTGGTCTGATGGCAGAAGGATCCTTTTCTGTGTATGTGATTTAAAGCCTAAGCCTAAGCTCCTTGCTCCTCAAATGGACATGTCATGTAGACTGAAATGCAATCTAAGGTTCCTGACTGCTTTATTTCATAAGCAAGGAGGTTGATATGAAGCCTTCTGAGAATATACGAAGCCTACATAATGAAAGGCTTGATTGAGTTGACACAGACTGCTTAGGCCTGCATCAGGCAAATTTTTATGGGAGATGAGGTTTTTCTTTTATCGAAATTATGTGTTCCCATAGAAATACATGAGCTGCTGCTCATTAGGGAAGCTTGAAGACACTGAGAAGCCTCTGTCTCCAGACTTGTCGTGGGCTGACATTACCTGGTGCCTCTCACAGACAGCCCTTCCACAGTACTGTGGTTCCCACCTTCAGACCTTGCACCAATCCTGCTGTGTGTCAGCCACAGCACGCTGGGTGGCAACCTTGGCTTTGGGGTGGATGTTGTTGACTACATGGCATAAGCCACCCACAGGATCCCAAATCCTTAAGGACTCAGTGGGAAAGTTTTTCAGCTAGCCGGAAATAGGACATGTGAGAAACAGCTACTTGCCTTCTTGGATTTTAAGCCAACAAAATAGCTGAATAAGAGCTCATGTTAATACCTTGTGTATTTCAGTCCATAATGGCAATCATCCTTCTCAGCTTTGCACACAGAATGATGCTGAGGGATGAAGTTCCTGATATCCTCTAAGCTAACAGTGACCTAGGTGTGCAAGGGCTTGTCTCCAGCAGGGGTGGGACACAGGCCACATCTCTGCATCCTTGAACCTTAGGTCTCAAAATTCCATACTGCCTTCTCTTCTTACTAACAAAACTTTGTCACAAAATTTCAGAGAAAGTATATGTTTCTTCTCTCGTTTCCTTGCTTTCTTTTTTATTTAATCAGAACATTTCCTCATCTCATCTACCAAGATCTTAATTTGTCTATGACAGAGGCACTTTCTTTTAATATATCAGTCATTTGTGCTGTGGCTCAGAAAACAGTGGTCTGAGCTACTATTGTTCTTAAAATAGGAAAAGTAGGTGTTGATGATAAGAATAATAAATCCTTAAAGTTTTATATCTCAAGGACTTATGAAATGGGAGCTCTGTGCTTGCAGGAAATATTGGGAAAAGAAAGCTAGAGGTGACTTACTCAGGAAAGAGATCTCTATTTTCTTCCATGAGTTTTGCATCATGCATTATGTTTTCTGATTCCTTTGAGAATGAGGTATAGTGTGCACAGTATGGAAAGGAGACATTGCATATGAGAAGCTTATGATGATTACAAGGACAGAGGCCAGAGTGCAGTGTGAGTTTCCTTCAGCTAGTGTTCTACCAGGCAGTCTAGTAAGGAAGAAATACAGAGTTAATAAACTGAGTTAAAAGAGAGGAGTAACTGAAACAGTTGGAAGAACAAAGCAAATTCACATTCTTGCCCAGTTTGTCTCTATCAGATGTGTAAGTGATAAAATGATCAGGATAAACAGAATAGCCTCAGATATGGCAAACTGTTACACAAGTCATGTGCAACATGTGTCCCATTATTGAGTATTTACAAAAATTAATGTGAAACAATGGTAAAATTCAGTTGTTAAAAAATGACCTGTCAATTGCTTCTACCATTGTTTTTACTACATCCCATGAAACAAAGAACATTTGGAGTCCAGGCCTCTGCTTCATTTTCATTTTGTCCCAAGTCTGTGATATGTTTTTACAAATTTGTCAAGATGAAAGAAAATGGTAGTTGGTTCCACAACCAGCATCTTCCGGCACACTCTACAAGGACACTGGAGTGAACTGTGTCTTCTCAGAAGAGCATTGCTTCCTCTGCTGTGGGCCTAAGGACATTCTCCTGTCCTCAGTTATGTAAGGCAAGTCCTGGGTTTTTTCATCTAGGAACCAGGCCCACAGACATGCTATAAAACAGCAGAACAAATGGTTGCAAGCCAGAATAGAGGCTAAAGCTTTATTTCTCTACTGAAGCCAGTCAGACTCAGACCTAAAGACCTCACTTGGTATCATCAGCATTTATCACAGATGTAGAATTCACACACAAGGATATCTGAGATTAGTATGTTTTTTCTCTACACTTTGGGTAGAAGATATCAGTGGTTAAAATGAGGTAATGACTGGCCAACGCTGATTTTCCAGTGACCTGTAAGGACGCTTGCTCTTGATCTCAATTCAGCACTCCTGCTGCTATGTTTTCTTACCCTTTTTCAACTTACAGTCTTGGACTGGCTCCCACACATCCACACTTAATTCTCTTAGGCTACACGTAGAAAATGCTGTACCCTTTCTGCAAGAGCCCTTTTTTCTAAATTACATTCTGGTCTTCAACATACTATACTACCTTTTTTGTTCACTTCCTTTTTCCCTCCATAATTCAGCTTTCCCTACAGAACGCACATGTCTCAACAGACACATTCAGCCTTCATTTCCACCTTGGGCGTTCTGCACTTGTTATGCTCTGCCACCCCTTGCCTTTTTCTAGGGGAGGCTCCTCACTCCTTCACCATGCCTGTTCAGGGCCACAAAAGGCAACCTGTGGCCAATGTCAGATCTTCCATATCAGCTCTTTTGCTGCCTCACATCCCATGCCTTCTACTTTCCAGAGCAAAGGATTAAAAAAAAACAAAGTTACAAATCATATTCATGACTTGGTTTTTTTCCCCTCTTTGGTCTTGGCACCTTCCAATCTCCTTTAATCTTATCCATACCTCCTCCATATGCCACTTGAGTAGTCAAACAAAATATGCAGTGTGTAATCATAGAAGCATAGCATGGTTGGTTAGAAGGGACCTAAAAACCATCTAGTCCCAACCACCGTGTAATTGGCAGGGACACATTCCACTAGATAGAACACGTTGTTCAAATGCACCTTTTCCTTGCTTTCTGATTTTGACAGCTTCCTTGTTCTCAGAATTTAAATTTACAGGACTCTCTCCTAATGTCTGAATATAATTTTTCTTTGTTCCCATCTTGTTTTCAAAAGTTTGGAGTGTGCTTCTGCTCTTTGCCTATGCAATTTATCTCACAGTTTAAGATACAGCTGAGACGAAGGAAGACAGGGCAACTGTGATCAAGTGAGAAAACTGATAATTTGAAAAAAAAGAATCTCACAGACTTTTAGGAACGTTTGAGAAAAAAAAAGTCTCTTTGCTTTTTACATAGCTCTTCCTTCCAAAGACAGCTCCAGAAGACAGCTGTGCAAAGACAGTGGGGGTTTTTTTTTGTTTGTTTGTTTCCCTGGCTCAAGTGGTAGATTTACACAGCAACCTCAAAAAAGTTCATCTTGGCTCTAGATACATTAGTTGTCACCTGCTGTTTATCTCCAGAGATAAACCAGTAACACAAGTACAGCTCTGAACATAGGTGGAGCCGAAACGTAAATCAGACTATGCCAAACAATCCCAAAATCAGTTCTCCCCCATCTTGGGGTCCCACTGGCATCCCCAGCACAGGCAATGCATGGGTTTAAACAAAACCAGGAGGGTTGGAGCCAGCCTGGATATTTCAAGTACCTGTTCATATTGCCTTGTCCAAGCTCATTGTCCTTCATAATTGTCATCATATGTTTCTATGTGCAATGTGACTGAAAGATAGCTTTATATCCATTCTGCTCTTTGCTTACACTGCATTACAGCACAGACAGCAGAAGTCCCTCACAGCTGCACAAAAGTGGGAACCAAAGTGTTCAAAAACAAGCACAATCAGTAGCTTGAACTAATTTTCATGAGCAACTATATTTCAGTTGTGTATTTTGTGAGGGAAAGTAGGTAAAATCAGCTCTCCGCATTCACTTATATTAACCATAGTATTTTCCCTGTTGCAATTGTGTGTCTTCATTTAACTGTTGTTTGGTTAAAGCAAAACTGTATTATAACAGATTTTAAAGTAATAGTTCTTTATTTTTTCCCTCAAATGTAGCAATAGTACTACCTTAACATGGCAGAAAATAATACATTATTTAATTCTTAAAGAGCTTATAATGGAATTCACACAATGTACATAATTTTCTCAGATTGTTTTTCACTTTAATGACAACACTACTTTTTTTTTTTAATGTGTTTGTTAATTTTAACATTCTCTAATCTCAAAATTTCCATGAGAAAACTTTCACAATTCTTATACTCAAGAGAAGTTGATGTTACTTCACCAGAGACTTTTATATTTGGAAGTCAAAATGAAACAATTCTGAATGGACAGCAGGACGAAGTTATAAAATGAAAGACACGGTTGCATACTTCACAGAATCGCTATAAATTACTGTTTCTCAATCTATAAGTCACATGATCACCACAGTTCCCTATTTCCTCAACAAATTAAGAATGTCCATCAAACAACAAATCTTTCCATTGATAAGGAATATAGTATCCAGGCTCAGTAAATATATATCCAGATACAGAAATGCAATAATATCAAGAAGATCCTGAACACAAATAGAAATTAAGGTATCCTACATTTTTTTCATCATTTTCCCCAACATCATCCAGACAAAACACAAATACTGCCTGAAATCAAAGGACCTGAACTTTGTATGACTTGGAAAAGAGTAGTTCGTTCAGCAGGCAGACTGGAGACTTTGGTAGCCATTGAAATATCTATAATGCCTACCCCCTTGTGCATGGCAAATTATTGCTACAGTGCTCTGTTAGAAATTTTAATGGTTAAACAATTCTGGAGGACTAGAAAAACATGTCTATGCAGATCTCCATCTGCCTCTCTTGGTCAGCTCCTTCTAGATTTCGACAGAACTGTTTTCTTTCTGGATCAAACCATCAAAGGAGGCTAAACACAGTCAGGGAATCCATTAGAAACCTCAAACCATGGTCCAACCTGCTAAATATTTATTGAATTTGGAAAAATGTGAGACAAATTTAAACTGAACTCGGGTTGAGTTATTGTGTTTGGCAAAACATTGTTGTTTTATATGATTATGACTCTCTAAACCAGACAAAGCTAAGTGGTTTAATTTGAATGAAACTAAAACTTAAACCAAAGTTGGAGAGACATTACTGGAACAAAATTTGTCAGGGGGTTTTTTTGGGTTTTTTTGGGGTTTTGGGGGTTTGTTTTTTGTTTTTTGTTTTTTGTTTTTTGTTTGTTTGTTTGGGGTTTTTTGTTCTTTTTTCTTTTTCTTCACAGGAATAAAAGTTGTTTTGGTTTGGTTCTTTGTTCATCTTGAGCCGAACTCTATAAAATATTCTATCCCCGCCTTTTGTCTGCCTGCATATATGCAAATGGAAAATCATGCTGATTTTTAATAAAATGTTTTTCCTGATCATCATTTACCTATCTTCACCAGAATGTAAGAAGTAGGTTGATTTCTTAACAGAAAATAGATTCTTCCAGAACAAAGAACTGTTTTTGCCTAAAATATGCAATCTTTGAACCAAAAAGGCAGAGGGAAACTTTTTTTTTAATCGAGGAGGTTCAACCAAATTACCATTCCAAAATATTAAATAGCAGGGAATAGGCACGTGAAAGCAACAATAAAATAGCAACAGAAAAAAAAATAAAATAGTTTAATTCTGCTATTCTGGAATTCACATGTATTGCATAATTTATAGCACTTCCTTTTTCCATCATCACCACTGCTATTATTTGGAATCAAGTGGAATGTTGTTTTCGAGACAGAGGTTTTGTAGACTGTAAGTTGCAAGCAATTTTATGTTAATTTCATTAATACATTTTCATAGCCTTAATTCTCTCCTAGCAAAATAAATAATTTGAAATTTAAATATTTCCATATCTTCAAGCTAATGCAGATACATAGCCAACTACTCACAAAAACAGACATGAAACAGCAAAATATGAAGAACCTGGGCAGGTAACACTACACTTTTTTCCCTCATACGTTTGCACAAAATAATTTCCTTTCTGGTTTGGAACATAAAATTCACCAAAACAAACATAACTTTGCTTTGAATCGTAGATGTTTTCATTGACAGAAGACTTAATTTAATTAATTAAATTTAATTTATAATGGAGTTGATGCTGGAGTAAATATAGTGATACTTCAATTTGTCTTAAGAGACCATTACAATATATTTAATATTTTTCTCACTGGAGGCTGAAGAAGAATATTTTGGCATCACCATGGCTAAGCGAAGCAGAATACAATGTAGTTATGAGTTCATTTTCATGACTGGATGTAGAATCAGGGCCTTTTGGGTGTCATTCAAAAGAAATCCAGTGATTATGTTTGGGTTTAAAATCGATAGGGTTTTATATAGATAATAAGACTACATAGAAATGCAATGCACTATGCTTAGGAAAGAGATGGTGCAAAAAATGTACCTCAAAGCTTCATCCTGGCCTTGTTTCTCTCTCTAATCCCATTATCAGAGCACGCCCTTGGTGGAGTTGGATGCTCATGTACAAGCTGGCTGTGCTGCCCAAACACTCCTGTGTTCCCTGGCAAGGCTGATGGGGACACTGGCAAGGCACATTGCTGGGGCAGGGGCCATAGCAGCTGCTCAGGGCCAACAGATCCAGGACATGGCGTGGCAGCACAGCCACGTGAAGAAGGCCAGTGTAAAGAAAAACCCTGCAAGCTTTCAGTACAGCAGATGCAACAACTGCATCTGCTCTGCAGGCAGCTGCTGGCCAACACCCAGGCCAGGCAGGGTCTCCCCCTCACCTCCTCCGTGCCCTGGGAGATGTCCTGCTGCTCTGGGGACGATGCTTCACAGCCTTTCGCAAGGTCCTCGCAAATTAAGTGTTTGCAGAATAACAGCAGAAAGGTAAAGCAAGGCGATTTTATACTCCACCACAAGTATATCTAAAATAATACCCACTCCCACTGTGGCGGGAGAGGAAGGCTAGCTGTAATTAAGTTGCTGAAGTATAGCACTTTCATTCATTAAAAACAATTCTTTGATTTAGCGCTTAACACAAAACACCCACAGACCACAGGAAATCTCTGGGCTAATTCTCCTGCCCTTTCACCTCTCACACATTCGAGCTTTCTGCTTTCTTCCTCCTGTCCATCTGCTTTAATCATTAGCAACAGCCTTGTGCAACACCTCTAACAAGTAAAGTCAGCTGTCATCAGAGCATATTTAAACTCTGACTGTTAGTTTCCACTAAATCACCTCTATGCCCACAGGCCTCATTAAGCACAGAGAAGGGCAGTAGTTGCAGGTCCCAAAAAGCTCCAGGGGCAACCAGCCTTTCCCAGGCAAAATTGTGGTCCATGCAGTCCACACACCAGGTTTATCCTTTCCTGAGTTTTCCAAAAGCTTTGAAGTGAAAACACAATCGCTGCAGAAAACAGTCGCTGCGTGACCGGCGTGCGAATTTGCACTGCAGGCATTTGACTGCCAAAATCTACCATCGTTGGAAGGGAAAAGCAAGTGCAGCCCTTGACTGTGGTCTAATAGAGTAAGTACAGACAGGACTGCAGCACAAGACCTGGAGAGGGCTTGATTTTGCTTGGGAAATAAGCACCCCTTTCTTAACATGTTTGCTTTTCACAGCACAGTGACTGTAGGATTAGAATGAAGGCAATGACAGGGGAAGATTTTGGTGCTCAACCAGAAAACACTCATGGGCTAAGAAGCTTGGAAAAGCCACAGTGCTAGTCCTTGAAAACAGCACTGGCTAACATTATGTGCCCTTAACGTGAAGATGCAGTCTTGCATTGTGAAAACATTTATACACTTGGATAAGCTCTGCTGGAGAACAACAGACAAAATTCAGAGATGTCATGGAAACTACTGGGTTAACCCAATAAAACAATCAGGCAATCAGGCAAGGCATCAGGTAATCAGGCAAGCTGAAGGGATACCAGGGCACTTTAGTTTCCTTTGTCTTAAAAGAACCTTTGGATTTTTTTGCTTGTAGTCCTAAATGTATCTGCTTTGCACATATCTTAGAGTGTTAAGTCAACAATTGGGTAGGCCTAGAAAAAATATATCAGTGGAAAAAAGCCAAATAAAATTCTAGAGGCATTGGTCCTTGATATTGATTTTAAGTCTACATGTAAGTACATATCTTTGGACCAGGTCCTCAAATGTTCAGATTCTATGTACTAAAATTAGAGAAAATGCCAAGACAAACAACCCAGACAGCCACACAGAGAATCATCAGAATAGTTTGGATTGTAAGAGATGTTTAAAGGGAACCTAGCACAACTCCCCTGTAATAGTAGGGACATCTTCAAATAGACAGCATTGCTCCAAGCCCTTTCCAATCTGATCTTGAATATTTATAGGTGTTTTACCGGTGTTTTACCATCTTCATGGTAAAAAAAAAAAAAAAAAAAAAAAAAAAAAAAAAAAAAAAAAAAAATTCTTCCTTATATATCATCTAAATCTACCCTTTTGTTTGAAACCTTACTTCTTGCCCTGTCACTAGAGACACTACCAAAATTCTATTTTCACAGCTCTTTTATAAGCACCCTTTTAGTATTGAAATGCCACAATAATGTATCCCCAGAATGTTCTCTTCTCCAGGCTGAACAACCCCAGGTCTCCCAACCTTGACTCATCTGAAGGCTGCTCCAGCCCTCTGATCATTGCCCCGGCCATCCTCTGGACCTTCCCCAGCAGACCTATGACTTTACTAGGCTGAGGATGCCAGAGCCAGATGCAGCACTCCACAGTCTCTTCCCTTGGCCTGTTGACCACTCTCCTTGTCATGCAACCCAGGATACATTTGCCTTTCTGGGCTGCGAGCACCAGTTTCTGTTAATTTGTTTCATCTACCTGCACCCCCAAATACTTCTTGGCAGGACTGATCTCAATCCCTTCATCCTCCAGCCTGCATTGATACCAGGAGTTGCTCTGACAAAGGTGCAGCATCTTGAGCTTGACCTTGTGAACCTGAAGAGGTTCACATGAGCCTACTTCTCAAGCTTGTGCAGGTCCCTCTGAATGGCATCCCATGCCTCAGGCATGTCAGCTGCATCACTGACACAACACTGCCACTCAAGAGAATACATAGGTTGTGTGTCTTCACTTTGGAAAAATAACAGCAGAAAAGTGGTATTACAGAGCAACAAACAGCATTGTAAGTAGCATGGCAAACAGAAATAAGAAATTATTATTTACTGCTTGCATGTAGCCACCCTGTGTTTGAATGTACTCTTTTGCCCTGTGCCACCTGTGAAATTTTCACATGGTTAAAATGTCTGTAGAGAAATAGTTTTTAGCACTGCATATGGTTAAGCTACAGAGTCCAAAAAGAAACTAACAGATTTATGGGAAGTAGGTCTATTTCAGGTTATTGACCACAGTGGATGACAGTGTAGGGCATCACTAAAACACTGATAACTAAACGGTGGTGGGTGGGAAGGTGAATGAAGCTCTACACGCATTGTGTTAGTATTCTGTCCCTTCATGCCTGCTGCCAACCACTGTTAGAAACAAGATACTGTGTCTGAGTGATCTTCAGCTTTTTGCAGTGCCAAGACCATACTCATGTTCTCCTGAGAATTTAAAAACTCATAGGACATCTTGCCAGGTACTGAATTCCAACATTAAACTTATAGACTGAAACAGTACAAAGCAAACAAATTAATAAGCAGTGAAAACTTATGTTCCCATCACAGGATTGCCAAATTATCACCTGATATCTTGAATAGTGCTTTTAATCTCCAGCATATTTTACTTATTAGTTGGTGGAAGGGTGGCAAGTCTATGGAGGAAATTACCCTGAGCTTCAGAAAACAAGGTATGCTTCCCTTAGGGCAGCAATAGATTCGGGTTACCCTGACTATGCACTCTATAAATGGGTGTATCGAATGAAATAAGTTTGAATGTTTCAATAAAGTTGAATCACTAGCACTAATATAAGCATAATTAAAGTTCTATCAGCACCTTCATTCTGAAATTGCATCTTAGCAGGTCAGTTTCAAAGGTGTATTTTGGACAGAAGTTTTATTAAGTAAAAATAATCTGTGCTGAGGATGGTCCTAGAGGTGCTCCAGAAGGTGTAGGTATGCTCAGAGCTCCTGACTTCAGGCACCAGGCTCCTTCCCTCCACCTCCCTCTGGAAAAGCCTGGAGCTCTCAGTGGTTAGAGACTGAGGGAATGCCTTGGACCAGCCTCCCAATGAAGGCACTCTTCCATATACCCACTGAAATTAATCTGACTGGTTTCTGCCTTCTTACACCTCTCTAAATGTCCACATTTTAAAATACACACATACACAGTGCACATGAGAACATTTTGCATTTGGTTTTGCAATTTAATGGTTTTGCTTGCTCTGTTATGGTTTCTTGCACCAGATGTAGGAATGTTGAGACATATGGAAAACAAAATAAGCTACAGAGAGAATGAGCTACCAGTCATCATTGTAGGTTACTCAGAGATAGGTGAACAAGATTAAAGACAACATCAACCAATTGGCAGAAGGATTTTTGGAGCACCAGTGTTACTTCTTTCATTATCAGCTCCCAGAGCCCATAACACTGTAATGCTGTGTGATGCTTGCTCAGTGCTTTAAAGGAAGCAATTCCAGAAGAAATCCTATGGTGACAGTCTGTAACTATACAATCTATTGTGAAAGTTTCAAGATGCTAGCAATTAAAAGAAATTTAAGCCTATTCACAGCCCAGTCCCTGAGGTGGACACATGTGGAGCAATGCCTCTTGCTGAGACAGCTGGCCAGAGCTTTTCTGCAGCACCTCCCTGTCTTCCTCCCCGTGCTCTGTGTGGCAGCCAAACCAAGCAGTGCTGCTGAGAAGCTTGGAGGTGACAGGTTGTGTACAAGTGGCTGTGGTGCTGCTGAGAGCAAGATGGGTCGCTGCCCATGGGCTTAGCCAGCCTTTCAGCTGGGTTTTGGATCCTCAGCCTCTGGTTTCCTCTCAATACCTCAGCAACCTTGTGCAAACCTGGCTTAAGTATGCCTGCACTGCGTCATGCTGCCAGCTGCACTCACCATCCCAAACACACCACAGGCACTCTTGGCTCCAGAGATAACCCATTGCCTGCAGTCATGCACAGAAAACTCTGATTTTCCAAAGCATTGACTGAAACCTTCAGGCAGGCATTAGGATCACTTACAGAAGCATACAGAATACTTTGTTTCAGCACTCAATGGTCTGTTTGTGTGTTTACCAACCGGAGGGGGTTGTAGCACGCAATTTTGCCAAAGCAAAAAAGGTGTTCCAAGAAGAGCAGCAGCAGCTGTAAGCATGCTCTGGGAATTAAATAATGGCATCTTATAAAACTTCACAAATTGAGCCAATAAGTGTGCAATAAGTCAGTTTTGAAATTACTGTCTTATATCAAGTTTCTCTAATAAAAGTCAAATTTGTGCTTAGAAAAGCTTAAAGCCCATATGTAGGAAAACTTTACAACTCTAATGGGAGCCATGATAGAGCAGCATGTTAGTAAATACATGTGTAAGCAGCACAGTACAAAGAGAAAAGTAGCAATATGTTAATTATCTCCCTCCTGTATTATTTTTAGTTGTCACTGTGGATGCAACTGCAGCAAAACACATGCACATTCTGACAGCTGCTCTGTTCCACAAAGATTAAAACAGCAGGAAGACTGGCAATGTGAAAGAGAGAAAACAGAGACTTTTCTTCTATAAGAATTCATTACATGTCCATTTAGATATAGAAATAACCTTTTTATGTTCTCAGTGATTGATCCAGAGGAAACTTTTTTAAAAAGGAGATATATGGGTTAGAAAAGAAAGCTGTCTCATGCTAGAGAACCAATCCACAGGGATAGGTTCCTTACTAACAGCCACAGGCTCTCACTTAGCTTGGATATGTTGCAAACAGTCATGCTAGCGTTGACAGGGGTAGTCTTTCACCTCCCAAAGGCCTCTGGCAGGCTCACCCAGCAAGCTTGGAGCCAGCCTGGAATCGAGGTCTCCACCAGACGAAAGGTGAGCAAAGCTGCTGTTGCCTTGCAGGTGTGAGACTTGGACACAGTGCAGAAGATCTGTCCTGCTGCTGGAGAGGTTCCAGCCATTCCATATGGAGCACCACGGAGTAATGACAACTCATCCGCTGGCTAACTGCATTTCCCAAATGGGCAAACTTTCCATGGCCTGAAATAGAAGTGAGTTTTGCTTGCATTTTTCCTTAGCCACAGTACAAGGCACTACCACTCTGTGCTGTCTGCATAAGGTAACCACTACTCCATTGGTTGAGGTATAATAATAAAAATTCATCTGAAAGGATCTAGGCAAGCCTTTTCATGTCCTCTCATCTGAGCTTTTAGAGGAAAAAAAAATCTAATAAAGCATCAAGATAAAGGATACTGTAGGACTTTTTTCCACTGAAAAACAATAACCTTAAATAGGAAAGGTGAAAAGACAAAGAACTGAGCGGTTTACAAGGTAGTTTCAGATGCTATTTAATCCAGAAAAATTATGGGATAAATAGAGCCCATTACCCATGCAGCATCCCTACATCCACGAAACCTCAGCAATCTATCCTAGGATAGAATAACTTCTCACCTAGAACCCATTAAACACAATGAGGTAAATAAACTGGAAATGTTGCATAAAAAGAGTTACAGAGTACCTGATCCAAAAAGGACATTCAAGGGTACAAGTCTTAATGAGTCCAGAGTTAATAACCTCAGTTCCACACTAGGATGAGCCTTTAAGATATAGCTTCATAATTTCTTAGTTTATATTACTCCAACTCAGCCCATTGGATATTGTGATTTTGGTTCATAAGCATTTGACCCATGCACCACACTCGTAAGTACTAATCCTAATATTTTTATATAGATAACCTCTAGAATCTAGACATTACAATGCCTAATTCTTTTAAGGAACTACACTTGGACTTAATGTAGGGACCCTGGTCACCAGTTTATATACTATATACATATTTTTGTTTAATCTTTTTGAGTGAATAGACAAGGCCATTTCAAAGATTTCCTTTGCCTTTGAGGTAAAAAAGGAAAAAAAAATGCTTATGTAACATTTCCTTATCACCAGGTTTTCTAAGACCTACTGTTCTGCTTTTAGAAATTGACAAATTATATCCTCTTCCTCTGATATGGTGACTGAAACCGTATAAACAAGTGTTTCAGATAATAATGTTTAAACAACAGATCAGGTCCTCCCACTCTGCAAGTATAACAGGACCCCAACATTTCCTGGGACACGGTGAGGGTGTAAGCTAAGTATCTCCTCAAATATGCTGAAGGTCTGGACTTGGAGGCCAGAAAAAAAAACACTTTAGCTGTTATATTACATGTAACTTTGGTGATCACAATTGTATGCAAGTATGGAAGCCTCTTTTCTTAGCACAGCATCTGTCATATATGGCCCATTGTCTGGACAAGAGTTGTGGATGTGACAGTGTTTTATTTGGTTGTTGAGCTCTTCCTTTGCTTTGCTTTTGGGTACAACAGAGAGCTTGGATGTGTTGGAAAGACACACTCTCATCTTCAGTCAGGTGCAGATGATCCTCTGTTCTTAAAGTGGGTTATTCCACTGCCATGGAAGGGCCCTGCCTCAGCAAGCATTCAAGGCGAAGACCAACAGCCATCCATGATCTTTCCTCACCAGCCTTTTGGCAAGTCCTCTGGAGAACCCGAGCTCAGGTCCTGCCTGTTTTTTGAAGGCAACAATCAGCACCTTGAACCTGATTCATAATTCAGGGGGAAAACTGTATTCCTGCACATCCTTAAGATGGAAGAGCTCCCTACAGCTCCTTGGACTGGGTTTTGGGCAGCCTAATTTCACATAAATCCCTATGTTTAGTGTTCCCTGTAGTGGGCTGTAGGCCTTTGGGCATCCAAGGCAATACAAAAACACTTAAAAATTGGTTTTGGAGGCAAATTTGGCCTACTGACCCTAGGCCTGTAGTTTTCCACTCCTCAAGGTCTGGGGGGTGTTTTTGACGCTTTACTCCACAGCATGACCAAGATTGGCAGGAAGTGTCCTGATAACAGCCAATTATAGAATAACCTGCTACAACTAGCTTGGGCTGAAAGCACTTGACTTTCAGTGGGACTTTTCAGCTCTAGCACTCTGGATCCAAGTGCTGCTCTTCTATTTTGGCTGCAATACAGTGGCAGAAAGCTGCAGCCTTCACTGGGTACAAGAAGAGGAGTATCTGGGGATATTTTTGTCAGATGTAGTGAGAAGGGCTAAGATAAATAAGAATCCCAAAATCCACTACCTGAAGTAGCAACTCTTGACTAGACCTTTGCAGATTTTTATCTATGACACTGCAGATTTTTCACTCATTCTTTTGATATTTTGTATGTGTATATACAATGTGAAATGGAGGAAGGTTCTGGAGCAAATAGTACAATTTGGTTTAATGCAATAATTCACACAGTTCTGTGAAGTTGTAGTAGAATTTCATTTGCATTCTGTTAGCAAAATAAATACACAGTGCTTTCAAAACTATTTTTATTCTTCCATAAAGATACTATACCATCTATTCCTACCTCTAGAAGCTGTTCTGCCTTTGAGATGTTAAGGCTCCACAAATATACAACCAAGAGGTTTTTTTCCTAGAATGTCACAACATGCTCTGCTCCTAAAATGGAAAATATCATTGTCTCCATATTTCATGATATTCTGGGGAATATGAAGTGAGCTCTTTTATGGTCTAGGACAGAAGAGCATTGGAACAGCATGTGCAGGAAGTCACAGTGCAACCACTGGGGATATGGTGAAATGCAAAAAAACTCACATTTCTACTTACAGTGCTATCTGGGAAGCAATTTCCCAATAATATAAGAAGATATATGGATAGTCTGACCTATTTTTTTGTAGACTCACTGCAGCTGACTATTTCCTGTACTGACCTGGATCCAATATCATAGAACCTAATAAATCAGTTAATATTTCAGGTAACTAAAATATTAAAAGATGCCTTAAAGATTTGAAATTTTTCCACACATAATACTCCAGCTCAACAAACAAAGGTAATGTGAAACATGTAAAAAGTCCCCTCCTTTATTAATTTTTCATTCTTTTTTTTTTTTTCTTTTTTCCTTGAAAGCTATCCAACTAAGCAAGGAAGCCATGGCCTTAGAACACTTTTTACCAGAGTGTTCAGAGACAATGTGTGTGGCACATTTAAGTGATACATAATCCCCTGTTCTTTCCGTCAGTCTCTAAGGAATAAAGACATAATCTCTTGTTGTGGTAAGAACTATTCCCCAGAATACAGATTTCATCTATACAGTGCATCTAATATTACTCCAGTTATTAAACATCCTGTTAGGTTCTTATCTGTTTCCAAATAAAGGATTTTTTTTATTTTTTTCTGTGATTTAGCTCAAGAATTAAAACTTTTATTTGTATCACATAGGCTCTGTGACGACCTCTCAGTTTTCCTATGTATGGTGACTCTGTGTAAGCACTCAGGAATAAATGCACTTAGATTAGAACCAACTAATTTCACTTTGTTAGGCTTTGCTGACCATGATGTAATTGCAGAGGCGTCATGCTGCTTAGCCCAGGAGAATCTGTCCATTAAAGAAAAAAAAAAAAAAAAAAAAGGAGCCTTCCTATTGTTTTACTTAAACAAAAGGATCCCAGTTTCATAGTGCCAAGGCTTTTGTAATAATCCAGCCACTCCGTTTCTTGGAAGTTCAAGAAACAGTTAATTCAATATGATCTCTTAGAGAAAGCCTAGTAGCAGAAGAGCGTTTGCTGAAGGCCTTTTGCTTTACTCTGGGTTTTAGTCAATTTTATACACAACAACTAGGTCATAATTCATTCAAGCCCATTTGCAAGCCAAGAACTCTAGGATTTGTATAATTCTTTTGTAAAATGGCCAATTTCATGCAGAGCATGCAAACATTCAGAATTGCAACTGTCAGGAGACAAAATTTGCCGACAGCCAAATGGAATTAAATTCAGAAACATTTCAGTAGCTATCTTATATATTAGGTAAGTACAAAGCAAAATTTTACCCAAAAAATGGTTGTGACACCAGAATAATATTTTGTCATTGATCCACAGATTATTTAATTAATTAATTAATTAATTAATTCAACCCCAAATCTTTTAAACTCAAGGCATTTTTCATGAAACTCTGATGGAGGCTTCTGTGCTTTCCAGGCTTTCCTGACTCTCCCAACCCTGCAGACACAGGAAAAAGAAAGGCCCTTGGTATAGCCATAGCTAACAGCACAGTTACAGATTTTAAGTTTCAGCTGGGTTTTTTTCTATTTATAAATACCCTATGAACAAGCAGCAATTTGACTGCTCATTCATTTTATCTAAAGTAATATGATTTTTCAGGTTGCAGACTAGACACAGAATACTCACTGCAAGTATCAAGCAAAATCCACCTAAGATTTGAGCTAAGATTTCAGGTCATCACTGACAAAGCAGTAGACTAACTGTGTTTCCACAAAACTTAACTATATAATATCATTATGTTTACCGATGTACCCAATGCTAGAAGATAAGTACTTAAGCTTTCAGCTGGATCAAGGAACTCATCACATGAGGAATATTAAAATGGTTTTTGTCTTTTTTTTTTTACTTTGGAATAACAAATTAAAGGAGTTTTTATTGCATTCATTAGTGCTGTTGTATTTTTTTAATAAATTCAGACCTGACAGCATAAAGTTTATAAATATATCAGGTTTATGAATGCACAGTTTATGAACACATTTTGCTTTAAACAAATCACTTATATATTAGGAAATTTTTCAAAAATGCCAATTGTTCACAGTGACGTATAAAAATATTTTTATGTTTCCCAATTAAAATAGGAAGTGTCATTTCAAAATATCCTTCTATTTGTTTTTTATTAAAAAAGATTAAAAAGTCCACAGATCAACAATCATTTCTAATGTTTTTTGGATTTAACTGTGCTATCCACCAAGACTATCTGAATGGTTTACGTTTGGGATAACTTCATCCTCACCCTGTCACTCCATCCCTGCCACTGAAGTCCAAATAAATCATCTGTTCTGGAAGAGCTCAACTGAAAGACAAGACAGTCACAATCTTCAGTCTGAAATTAGCTGGAATTTCAGCCCACCTCAATGCCACTAGCAGGGCAGGTGATGCCCATGGGATGGTGGTGGCACCTTCCCATTAGAATGCAGCCCCCTCAGCACATGGCTTGAGGCAGGAACCCCTTCAGCCACGCAGTATTATTCTGCTACCACAGGTGAGTCAGAGCCTGAAGACTCCCTGGGGCAGAAATGCCCCTTCACACCAACCTTGTTCTGAATCTGGCCAAGTCAAGCAGCTGCAACCCTACATTACTCATTTGTCAGGCAGGTCGATCCTGCAATTTGTTGAACACATATAGCAGTCCATTAAACAAACTTTGATGCATGTGAAGAGTCCTCAGATTCAATGGGAGTAGTGCAGTGATTGGGAGGTTTTGGCTTCAAGAATCCCATCCTTCCCAGTACTGGTCCATTTCCAGTACGTGGGAATTTTGCCATTGAATTCCACTGGTGTTGGGGGGGTACTCCAGGGTCAGGTCAATTCTGTAACAAAGTGGAGAAAACATGCATTTAACCACACCATCAGCAGTTTAACCCAGCACCAATGGTCTGCTACAGGAAAGTTTTCTGCATGCAAAATCTGCATTTTCACTTCGTAATGTTGCAGTTACAGTCTTTTCAAGTGTCTGCTTGGATTCACTATGAAAGTGGGGTAAAACTGAAACTAGTTGAGTTAAAGGTGTTCCATGTTTGCATTGGTTTAAAATGCCTTTTTCTCATAACTCCTCACAAAATACATCTTCCTTGCTAATCCTGTGAATGCCCGGAACAAAAACCCACTTCACACAGTCTGTTTCATCTGGATAATGAAATATCCAAAGGAATTAGTTTGGATAAAGGCTTTGATTGGGAATTGTCTGAAGGCAGGACAAGTTAATATTGTCACTGGTGAAGATAATCCAAGGAATTTGAGATAAACAGTGGGAGAAATGTCTCTGGTTTAATGGATAGCTGATATATCACCTTGGTTCTCTTTCTAAAAGTCTGCATTTACAGTCAACAACAATGGGGACAGCAGACTTGAGCCCCCTCGTATCCACCAGAAAATCCTGCTCGTTCCTAACTATCACATATTCTTTGACTTGCAGCTACTTTCCAAAGTCTACTGCTACACATGAGTGCTGACCTACCTCAATTTCAGTGCATGTGGCTGTTGCTGTTCTGTGAGCACTGAGAGCCGGCTGGAGGCTCTACTGTGGAGCAGAAGGAAAGGTCACTACTGAAATAGCTTTCCAACAACAGGCCCTGTCTGCAGGGGCAGATGCATCTTCTCACACACACTCTGCATCCCTCTGTTATCTGGGGGCTCCAGAAGGAGCAGCTGGGTCTACCTGTACATAGAAACAGAAAAAAAAAGTCAGGATACACCCCTACAGATAGAAGAGATGGGTCAAGAGAAAGGGAAATGAAAATAGATTGGGAGAAGCCACGTTCATTACAAGCGTCTGGAAGCCAGTTTGGATGATTTTTTCCTCTGGTTTAAAAATGCCTATTTGAAAAGAACACATATAAGCCATTTAGGAAGAATACACTTTAAGGAAGTGATGAAAAGAAAAGAGTATAAAGGCAAAGCCAGACAGTGACTCCAGGCAAAGGAGCACATATTTATCAATGTTGCTTTATTTGCAGAAAAAAACAATGCAATGTTGGTCAAGTAATTTCTCCCGGCTGAAGACCACAAAGATATTAATTGAACAACTTATTTGACCAAAAACTCCGACTATTATTTAGTCAGCTGTAGTTACAGCATAATTTATGTCCATTTCCATTCTCATTGTTATGAGAGTTTCCCTCAGGAGCTAACAGTGTGAGATAGTACAAAAATGTTTTTATTTATTTTATATTATTGCCTACACCCAAATGCTTGATAACTGTACTAGGGTTTTTCAGCATGACAAGAGGAACACGCTGAGTGAGAATTTTATTTAAGAAACAAAAAAATCATGTTTTCCTCAGCTCTCAACTTCTTGGATACCAGCAAAGAACTGAGTAGAAAAATATCAGCCAGAAAGAAGCATATGTGACCTCGACAGTGCACTAAGTGGCTTTAATGAGATGACGAAAGTACCCAGAATCCAGCTGTCTACAGCAAATCTTCCAGATCATCAAGCAGAGGGTACCTCCAAGTCATAAAACTGACTGAGTTTCAGCAGGCCCTGAGATCTCCATTCCCAAGCATCCCTACAACCTCCTCTTCTCACATACACAAAAGGCACACACGTCTTTTTTAAAAGGCCCAGAAAAGTAACCGCAGTGTGAAACAAAAAATACAACAAAGTCCATGGGTATTTGGGGCCACTGGGAGTATTCCCTCCTTTTATTTTGTTGCTTTTTCCTTCTGCTTTTATCCACCTCCTGGCAGCCGCCCTTTCTGACTCTCGACCTTTAGATATGCTACCTCCCTGCCACAACCCTCCTCCCATCCCGTAAAATCCCCACACATCCCTGTACATCCCTGTACAACCCTGCACATCCCTGTACAGCCCTGCACATCCCTGTACAGCCCTGTACATCCCTGTACATTCCCACACATCCCGTGGGCAGCCAGCAGGTATTCAGCAGCCAGCCATGGCCTGCCTACCCACCAGGGAGCAGCTGAAATATTCCCTCCAGGGATTCCCTTCAGCATCACCATCAGGAAACTTGCTGCTGACAAAGGCTCCGTGCTGGCCCCAGGAATCAAACGGTGGCCGAAGAGCAGGGGCTCTCCCTGTAGCCCAAACAAACACAACCTATTGTAATCCCTTGCTGCCTCCTGTGCTTATACAGTACAGACCGTCTTGGGTTACAAGACACTTTGAAGATCTCACCTTCTCCCATTACGTGTCTTTTATATAAAAAGTCCACAGATGTGAGTCTGCTAGCGTGTCAGAGGGCTGCGGTTAATAATTTATAAACCAATACTTCCTATCGGGCACATCGTTCAACGCAGGGCTGCGGGGCAGCGCTACCTTGCTGCAGGAGCACCCTCTGCTGACTCCCACGAGGGGCCGCAGCCCAGTGGTGGCCACCCGGGGACAGACCCAGCTGCAGGGACTCCGCGTCTCAGCTTCCCCAGGCCCACAGAGACTGCTAAAACTGCTGCTCTGCAGCAAATTGCAAAGCTTAATATCCCAGCAAAGATCAAATGGGAAGGACTCAAGTGGGAATACACTGACCTGTTGCCTGCAGAAACACCGTGCAATGTAACTCCAGCTTGTGAAGCATCACCTGTAGACAACCCAGCATATTTTCTGTGTGCACGCTCCAGCAATCACACTGAAAAGGCTCCCCTTGAGCCAAAGGCACAAGGAAATGGTCTAGACAGACACAACTGATAATAAGCCATTGTGTGTGATACTGTATTCCCAATTCACCCCAGGTCTGAGAGAAGCGCAGGAGAGGATGTGGGCCATGTCAGAAAACTCTCTGTAGGTGGGACTGATGCTCTGGGCCAGCAGTCGCAGACTGAAGAGAGTCTCCTTAGGAGTGTGCACTGGATGGATCTTCAATGCCCTTTATGACTGTGACAGCTCTGGAGCTGCAAATGGCAGCAATAATGGTGAGAACAGTCAAACAGCATCTTCCTGTAAGGATGTGGGGACTAGATCCTCATAAATAAACAATGTGGTGTAGCAGTGGCTACTCAAAAAAGAACCACTGTTTAGCTCAAGAGAGCTGGTGGCAAGTCCTTGTCCTTCCTCCTCTCACCACATCTATCTCTGAACAGTAAGTCTATTTACTATTTCATTTTCAAAAATTTTTTTTAAATATTCTAGACACTTTCTAAATGTTTGCTAATTGCTGAGTTAAAGGCTATATACCTCACCATGAATCCTTAAGAGATTTTAAACTGATGATTAATTTCAGATTCCCAAAATGCCTTTAAGTGACATAAATATTATAGAAAACCTTTCTGGGGTACTGTGCAATTTCAGTTTTCTTTCAATTTTGCTTACACCCTGCTACATTTTTTTACCACAAGAGTGGTTACAAACAAAAAACGTTAATGGCTCATGCCCTTACTGATCTGAGGATGAGTTTGTCTGTTGTTTTTTCAGACTGGTTAAATTAAAGATACTTCACTCCCTTAAAATCTTGATCAAAATGCTGGAAATGTTATTACCAGCAGTTCTTTGTTATTCAAATTAGAAAAGTAGGTTTAAAAACCTGCAGTAGAGGTACATCCTCATACAGTTAGAAACCAACTTGACCTCCTCTTTCCTGAAACCTTTGGCTGCTTATCTCCAGTCTGTAATACAGGACCCCCTTTTTGCACCAGCAAAAACCATGAACAGTTGCTGGACACCCTTCACAGTAGGATGGAGGTCAAGGTTTCAAGTCTCTGTCAGGGCTGTCCCTCCCTCTACACTGCTGCTTGTGAGGGGGATTGCCCTTTCCTGCTGTCCTCATGCTCGGGATGCAGCTGGCTGATGCAGGGTGGGAGGTGTCGCTGGGCAGCCTCAGCAAGCGGCATGACATGTGAAGGCTGCTGTGCTGATGCTCCCACTCTGTCACAGAC
Source organism: Sylvia atricapilla (assembly GCF_009819655.1). Lineage (NCBI taxonomy): Eukaryota > Metazoa > Chordata > Aves > Passeriformes > Sylviidae > Sylvia > Sylvia atricapilla. Next base: position 34,542,445 of record NC_089142.1, on the reverse strand, counting down.
TCCTTCACGTGCACAGCACCAGAGCTAAGGGCTGCTGCACAACCAGGAATACCTGCAGAGACTGCTGTTACCACATGTCATTACAGCCAGCTTTCTCAGATTGTCGTACAACAGGGGGACAGCTTCAAAGTGAAAGGGCACAGGTTTAGATTAGGTATTACGAGGAAATTCTTTACCGTGAGGATGGTGAGGCACTGGGACAGGTTGTCCAGAGAAGTTGTGGATGCCCCAGCTCTGGAAGTGTTACAGGCCAGCCTCAGCAGAGCTTTGAGTAACCTGGTCTAGTGGAAGGTGGCCCTGCCCATTGTAGGTGGGGTGGAACTAGATAATCCTTAAGTGGGGTGGAACTAGATAATCTCTTCCAACCCCAAACATTTTATGAATGTATGGTAGAATTTGTCTAGGTGGTCTGTTGTTAACAGGTTGGCGAACAGGAAGATTTGTGGCAAATGCTGAATTCTTTCCCACTCACTCGTCCAGGGAGAACCAATACCTTCACAGAGGAGACACTTGAAACACTGAAAGGACAGACAGGTAAACCAAGACCAACCACTATAAGAAATACTGTGCATTTTGCACTGCATGGAGAGGCAATTTATTGATCCCTGCTTCAGTGTATCAAGATATTTTATACTTTTAAAGGAGGTGAAAAGCCTACAGACAGCTTACTTCTGCCAAAAAGTACCTGTTAAGAGACCTTGAGGTATATACTTAATTGGAAAAATATTCTGGTTGATCTGACTTTCAGAATTTAGCTACAATTCTGTTAGTCAGTGCATCAAAACCACACATACCATCCCTCATCCACATCTATTGTGGAGAGCCAATAATCAGGTAGGGACAAAGGGCCCTTTTAAATACAGATTGTTTCACTAGAGCTTGTTACAAAGCAGCATTTAGCAAACTCCCTGACTCACTCAGGGAGCATCCACAGAAAATGAGGCTCTCTGACAGAACAACCCCCTTGCAACAGCAGTAAGAGGATTTGTTCTGAAGGCCTTTTATTTAGGAAAAGCAGCAAAATGTTAAGAAGTGCCAAGATTTTTCTTTTGCGAATAAATCCCTTCACTTTTTTTATTTCAGGGGTCATGCACCACTGAGGTATGTGGTAAGGAAATAGCATCTTGAACTTGCCTTATGCTGAAAAATGAAACAGATCTTCAATATTCCATGGAGAAGAGGGTGTGCATCGTTTCTTGAGAATAAGCCCTTTGTGTCTCTATTATTTTTACAATGCACTTTAAAGACCTGAAAGCATGTGTGTGCCTTCTTAAATCATCACATACGAAACTACATTTTGACTGTAAAATATATTAAGAATCCTATAGAGGAAGGTATGCCATGTGTGGAGGGTTGTTTTTTTTTTTTTTTTTTTTCCTTTTCAAAGGTAGGATGAGTTTTGTCTATATTACAAGGACAAGCTCCAAAAATGAAAAAAAAAAACTAAAGTGGGAAGGAGAAGATGGTTGGTTTGGGGTTTTTTTTAAGAACAAATCCCAGCTCTAGACACCAGTGTTAGAAAAGTCACCCAGACCAGATGGCTAATACAGACAAGGGAAAATAGCCAACTTGATTTCAAATGTGAGAGTGATTTTTAAAATGAATAATAGAAACTACTTCAGATTCATTATTTTAAGCAGGGAAACTCATGTGTTTAGCTTTTGGGTCTGGTTTGAATAAAAGTTTGTCTTTCTTGAATAGAAATCATATGTGATTCAGGCAGTGGCCTGGACCATTTGCTAATACTAATTGTTGAGGGTTGAAAGTAGGGTAGAAGATTGTTAAAGTCTTCCCTGGCAGTAACTTGATCTGTGGAAATGTACTTTACAGGAACTGTGATGAGGTTTACAGCTGGCAAAAGCTTGTGATAGGATGGCCACATGACTTCACATCTCCCTTTTAATAATGGAATAAAAGCTCACATGACACAAGTTTGGTAGGTAAAGGATGGCAGGGATTGTATGAACTGAAACAGAAATATATACTTTTATAAATATTTCACATCCTGAAAGATACTTGATGATGTGGCTGTTTTGAAATAATATTATCACAATATTCTGAAGTAAAACTGGCAACATAGAAAACCACCAGCTGAGGCCAGATGGGCTGCTGAAGTTCTCACATGAAACACTGGTGGAGAAAAAAAAAAAGTGAGATTTTAATCACACCAGTTTGCCTTTGCCCAGTATCAACAGAAATCTGGTCAGTTGGTAAACACTTCATTTGCTGATAAGGAAGAGTTCTAACCTTAGTTAAAAAGACAAAATGTAATTATTTCACCTAATTTACATGTTAGCACGGGTACCCTGGTAAATTCCAGAGTGAAACCTTATCTTCTGTTTCAGAAATACCTGTGTTGCACTATATTCAACCTTCAGCCATAGCCCATAGTGCAGCGTTGCCATTCACATCCACATCCAAGCCTGCCGGAGCTTACTGCTGTATGAAACACCCAGGGCATGATTCAGCTGCCCAAAAATAGGTTTTGGTGTCCTTCAAATGCCCTTCTGCATCTGAGACATCCCCAGTGGGCTGGCAGACAAAGGTGCACAACCCACTGCTCTTCATGTCCCTGACTCCCCTTCCAGAGCAGCACACAGCTGCCCTGGGGAGGCACACATAGAGCAGCATTAAAAGCACAGCTAGACACCAAAGGTTGAAGCACTGAATCAAATCATCTGCATCTGTGGTCTAAACCTGCTAAGCCCCTTTGGAATCATGCATTGCAGGGACCCATAACAGAACTGTGGCTGCAGGGCAGAAAGGAGTTGTGGGTTCGATGCTGAGGTGGAATGCCACAGCTCCTCACCCATGGGAAGCAAGAGAAGTTTGGGTCCAGTCAAAGGGATGAGTGGATTTTGGTTAGTGTTCATAACAAAAACACATTATTCGTGAGCTTGTCCAGAAGAATTTCAGCATGCAGTTCCAGTCAGAGAATCACACACTTACTTTCATTGCACATCCAATCCGTATCCCTGTGTTTCCTGAAGCTTTGTCATGCTTGGGTAGACAGAAACTATTCTTTTCACTAATATTTGTATTGTTTCACATCTGGTTCGTAATAATTCTCATGCTATTGTCAGTGGAATTGCTCTGCCGTTTCCTTTCATGATGTGCTTGATGGCTGCTCTGGAAAACAGTTTATTTACAGGCTCAAGAAGATGCCGTTGGGTGTATTTTCCATTTGGCACACTACAAAAGTAACATTTACAGTTATAAACACCTACATAGACTAACACATATGTTGTATAACTTTCTTCACAGAGAGGTATACAGCATAAATGTCATGTAAACAGCTTCCACAAATCAAAATGAGCACAGAAAAAACCCATGACTCTTGAGGAAATAAAAAACACAAAACTGCAAGTTTTTCAAAACTTTTCACTTCCATCGCTTCCCAATCCAAGTGATGGTTACTTCAGATTTTCTCCACTGACTCTCTTTTGAAAGTACTGAATACTCAGTACTCATTTTGTATTCTATTGAAAAATCCCAAACTTTTGAAAACACTGATTTTTAATTTTTTTAATTAGTGATTTTATTTTTTTTTTTTTTTGCATTGGCAGAATAGCAGCTAGCTGTGAAAATACTCTGTGTTGTGCCCTGCTTTGTGTGGTCTTGCAAGAAGTTTCAGTGTGCTGTTCTGTGGAGGAATCTGAGCCCATTGGTTGAGTCATGTCCACAGCTAAGGCTGGCACTAAGTTCTTTCACATTTTACTGGTTCTCACCTGAACATCCTCTGGCATTTTCAGGCACAACACTGTCCTTGCCCTAATCAGTTTTCAGTTCTGTTGTTCAGCTGAAAAGCAGATATGAATGGAATTGGATATGTAATGATCACTTGCAAATAAACACTGCAGCACCCTTGACTTGTGGGGTTTCCAGAAGATTGTAACAAATTTACAGTTGCCTACAGCAAAAACACTTGAGAGAAAATTCAGCTCTTACACTTGTAAACCTAACATTAGTGACTGAAATCAACTTCTTGTCTGCATATCTCTCAAAAGCGATGGAAATGGTTGTGGGATATACTTTTCCTGCTCTGATTCAAAGACCAACATCTCACTTATTTTCCTGGCATTCACATTCCCATAGAAACATATCTTTTTCTTCCTGCTCATTGTATGTCCTTCAGTCTTCTGCCATTGACATCCCTAAGGGAAACTGTCACAAAAAGTCAAAAAAACCTCATATCTCTGCCTGTGGAGGATGGGGTCCTACCCTATTAGAACTCTCCTGCCTCTTCTAGGACTTCTGCACACTTCTAGGAGGTGCAAAGCTGCTCCAGTGGTGTGGAGAAACAGATCAAAGGACTAGTGATTTATAGCTGTTCAACTATGGACTAAGGCTGCAGCATGGACCTTTGGGCAGGGTCTTGGAAAGAGCTGATTTAACTTAACAGGTCTCCAGAGCTGCCAAGGTTATAGAAAAGACCACTGAGACTACGGTAAAAGAACAAGATAGAACAAGCCACCTGAGCCCAACACTTCCTCAGCCAGGCCTCTGAGAGTTTCTGCACGTGTCAACCCTTCACAGGCAGTTGGGTACAAATGCTGAGCAAGGAATGTAGGCCTTTGCCAAGAATATGCTTTAGAGAACAGCATGGACAAAGGCTAAGAAAAGCTTTAACAAACAGCACAGAAAACAGGAATTAGTGAAATTCCTTTCCCAGCTGTAATTCACATGTGTTTTAAGCACTATTAACACAGACAAAAACAAATTTTCAGATAGTTTCTGTAACAGCAAAAGAGCTTGCTCTTGTAACAGGTTATGAGTCGATGTTTCATTTTCTTTCATGCACTATAACTTACATCCAGCCATCTTTTAGCTGGCTCTGTCAGCAAGTCCTGACTCCCTTTTAAGCCTCAACCCCTGGCACTCAGTACCAAAGCAGTGAGACCAAGTCCTTAAACTTATCCACTTAAATGTGTTGGCTTTGAGAGCTTTTGAGTGCGTTCTCCAGAATTATGTCAACCCTCCACTTATCACCTATCTTCCTACCTCCTGCAAGAGCCCCTAGTCACCACACTTTGTATACAGCCTAGGACTTCCGGAGATCATCATGCAACATATTAAAGCAAATCTAATCTGTTGCTTCACACATAACACCTCAATCACAGCTCGTGATTCCAACCACCAGGCTTCATAATCTTTGTAGCACATTAGCCAAAAAAAGAAAAAAATGAAAAGAAAGAGAAAATCCATTTTCAATTTTCATTCTATCTTATCCACAACATGTGCAAATATTACCTCATCCATTCTTGAGCTTGCTCCAGAGATTAACTCAAAGTTGACATGATATATGTCTAATTTAAAAAATAGTCTGTTTCCTGGCAGTTGATTTGGTTGTCAGTTTTGTTTTAAACTTCAACTTCGGGTGTGACATTGCTACCAGAATTTCATATTTTTAAATACCATTTCACTTTCAAAGGCTGAAGCCAAGGATGATGTCATGTGTGCTAGTAGCTTAGCACATATCTGCAGTGGGAGCTTAAAGATTAAAAAGAAAATTTTTCTTCCAAAAACAAGAGCAAGACACATAGGAAAAAAAAAAATTTGTAGGAAACCAACGTGACTCTATTTAACCTTCTGATTAGGTAAAGCATTACATGAGTCTTTTAATTGAGGGAACATCACTTAAGCAGTTTACTAGGCAGGAAGTGGCTGCTGATGCCTGTGGAAAGCAGGCTGCATGAGGTTTGATGCAGCATCCTTTGAAGTGAAGGGAAAGAGTGTTTCTGAGCTCAGTGGAGGTACTCTGCATTTGTACTAAGACAATTCTGAGTACAATTTGACCCACGGGGATGAAGGGCACTGGCTAAATGAAAAAATAGCATGAATCCTTTGTTTACATTACAGAAAAGCTCTTATTGTATGCAATATTACTAAGAAGGAAAATATCCTTTGCAGTGAAACAGTTTGTTCTTCCTAATCCAGTATTATTGTTATGCATGTGTTAAATCATAGGATACACATGGTTGTAAAAGCTGATTTATTAACTAGCTAAAAGTCAGAGGCATCCACCCAAGCACCCCCCAGCATCTGCTGGGACTAATGTCCCTCAAAAATGTCCCATATGTCAAGGAGGGTATAGGTTCAGAAAAACACTAATCCCAGCTTGTCAAAAGGAGCAAAAGAAAAACAGGTTTAGCTTTATAGACTACAGTATTTTGTTTGTTTTCATTAAACACTCTTACTGATTTTAAACATCTGTATTTGTTAACTTGTCTTGTTCTTTCAAACTTAAGAGTACAAACAGTGCCATATGTGCTCACTGCTGGCATTTCTGTTCCCGGTCCTAACATTTGCCTCTAGAGACAGGCTTATCTCTGACAACTCAGTAAACATGGCTCGTGATGAAATCTGAACTATGCAAGGTAATTTGCTGCCTAGAGAAGGCAGGAGGGACACGTGGAAATCTCTCTCTTAAAGCCTAGGACACCCCCTGTGGCAACATCAGCTCGGCTGAAGCAGAGCTGACAGACGGGGGACTGCGTGTGGCCGCCTCTGTTGTCGCTGGTCGTTAACTTTCTCATCGTTTGCATTTGCTGCTTGGAGCCTGCACAAGCAGGTGGAAAGGTAAACTCCAGTGACTTGCACATCCTGCTGCTTTATTATCATAAAAGCTGGTTTAAAATTAAATCAGTAGCTCCTCATGGCAAGTTTGCTGACCTCAAGTCACAGCTGGTCAAGAAGAAGTGGTTTGGCTTCAACACAGCAGTGTTGCCACAGAAAAGAAAGAGTGCACCTCTGAGCTATTTATTCTAGAAGAGAGGGTCTCACAAGTTGGAAGGCTTGAGTCAAACACATTTAAGTGCTGAATTAGATGGGTTTTTATCAAAAGAATTAATCACTTTTATTGACCAGAAGCAGTTACTAGGGAAAGCAATGTCTTTATGGCTGCTTTTCTAGAGGGCAAGTCATGGTCACACAAGTTACATGTCTCAGCACCACAGTACTTCAAATGGAAAGAAGACCAGACCTCTCCATTCTGGGAACCCACCAAGCTGTAGATACATAACTCGCATCCCCTAGAAGTGTCAGGAAATTGTTGTTTCTTCTTTCACTATGGGATCAATGGAGAAAACAAATCCTTTAAATTCTGCTCTTTTTTGGCAATCTGAACAGCCTGCTCAGAACAAAAAAAAGACTGATTTAAGGCATTTCTTGTAGACTAGCCTCATTTTAAATATTCAGGCCACTTTTTGCAACCATTAATCTAATTTCAGGCTCATCTCTTTTCCAAAATATTTTGACTTAAACATTTTTTCTCCTGTGATCAGCTTGTCATATCTAATTTCAATTGCTAATGTATGCCCACATGGTAGGCATGTAATCTTGGAACCTGGCCTGGAATTATCCAACCTAATTCTTGGCAAAAAATTTCCAGCAGCATGGAAATGGGCATGTCCCTAGAAATTATTCTTAGCTTCTTGTCTTAGGTAGTTTGCACCTTCACACAGTCCATAGATAAGGACACTAAACATTTGTCTATATTTAGAATTAGGTGGACATGTGTGCCTTTTGTCCTCAATGCCCATCCCCTTTGTATGCAAGATCTGTATTTCATACTATGTCTTTGCCAAACTAGGTCCATGTTATAGAGACACAGGTCCATGTTCACCTCTTCTGCTTCATTCTCCCTGATCCAGCGAACTCCTCATTCCTCGAGACAAGAGTGCACCTCTGTATGAGAGCATGTGTGTCCACATGTGTTTGTTCATGGACACATGCTCACTCTTTAAAGACACGCAGCAACTCTGCCTGCCTCTCTCCAGCAGATGACACTGGAAATACTGATCCTATGTAAAGGCTAGGGAAGTAGCGGCAGAGAGAGGGGGTGGTAGCCATGTGTATACATACATTTCTTCAAAGGAAAAGAGGAATGGTTAGTGGAATATATATAGGGTTTTAAAATGGAAAACAAGACAGGAAAAATAAAGGAATGGACAAATTTACTGCTCAAAGGCAGAGGACACAGACAAAGTAGGTTTGTGAATACAGAACTGAGGACAGCTTCTGTTCAGGTGCAATTGTTTATATATGCTTAAGTAAGGAAGAATCATGCTGCAAATACAGAAAAACCTCTCCTGATCATCTCTGGACACATCCCATGTGAATCTAACAGCAGCTGGATGAGGCAGCTAACAGAAGATGAGGTCAGGAAAGAGATATGATACAGTCTTGGTTAGGTGAACACTTCCCAAAGACAAGAATCCAGTGTTAGGTGAGGTGCTTTACAGTCCTTCAGAAGTCGAGTAAACAATCCGTCAGAGACACTAAACATCGCCGCTACTCCTCCTAGAGACCTTCTGATGCCTCGTTCAACATACCATTAACAAAAGTGTATGAAATTGTCTCTTCTACCCTTGTACATCACTACGGGACACGCAGGCAACAAGAGCTGATCAGAGAATGCACAGTTTCATGTACATGTAGTCAGTATCTTTTTCTTGTTCCTCTTTTTCCTGCAGCATTCCTTTCACTCCATTCTTCATTTGTCGCCATGACAGTTAACTTTTAGCACATCAGTAAGAATGTGCATGTTAATCTGATTAGACTCTAACACCTCTAAAGAGGAAAAACAGCACCTGATGAGATTATCAAAAGTTTCTAGGCAATGAAATATCTCAAGAAATCTGTCTTTACTTTTCTGAGTGTGTACTAGGGCTTGTATAAATTTCTGAAATGAGGGGCAGGTGGCTGGGAATGCTACTGCAAAGAAAATATGCAAGGGATTCTAACTCGTATCACTTTTCTGAATTTGCACCTCTTTCAAAGCCCAGCTATTGGGTGGGTTTTATCGTTCATTACATTTTGAACTCGACACTGCAAAGATCAAATAAGCAGCCAGTCATCAATTAACTTTCCAGAGCAAATACTTCAATATTCACAACACATATGCATTGCAGGCATAAAGGGGGGTGGTGAGGGGTCATGGTGGGAGGGTGTTGGGGGGTGTGTGCACATGTAGAAGAAACCAAGGAATGGGCTGCTCAGTTAACACAGAAGTTTCCAAACATGTGGATTATACACGCTTCTACTTCTTTTCCCCACATCTCTCACTCCAAATGCAGGCAGATACACATGTGCTCACCTTTGATATAAAATTGGGCCTGGCCCTTGCTGTGAATGTAATTTCTTCTGCTTAGTGCCTCTCTTAAACGCTCTTCTGTAAATGGTCTGAGGGGGCCACCAGGTAAGGGAATTTTGGCCCACCATGTTTTAAACCTCATCACACATTAGAGCCAGAAGCAGCAATAGCTTCTCATTGTAAATTGTGCCTGTTATTGTAATTTATCAGGATCAAACAGTTGCTGGCAGCCCTTTCCATAATATCCAGTTTCAGTGTCTATATCAGCATCGAGCAAAATCAAACATGGCTTGCGAACAGAGGTTTAGTGATAAATAAATCACTCAGGGAGCTTTAAAGAAACAAGGCTTCACACACACCAATGTTATGGTACTTGTCTTTATTTCTCTTCCAGCTTTCCTTTCTTTTCTTTTTTCTTTTTCTTTTTTTTTTTTTTTTTAATTTGATTCACAGTGTTCAGATGACATGTGTTTTGCCTTATTCAGCCATTTGGAGTACAGGTGCATGACTGTGTTCTTGATGGAGTGTTGCTATTCTGGAGTGCTCCGTCCAAAACACAATCCCACACATGTAATCCAAACTGCAGAAGATGAGTCAACCATCTTCCCTTTTCCATGATAATTAGACTTTTTTTTCATTCAAAGTTACATAGTTATTAGTTGCAGATGCTATGCTTGAACAATATTGTTGAATCTTTAAAGGGTTTCACACCATGCTATTTTATCCTTCAGAGTGGAGGAAATGAACAAAAAGTCCAAGCTTTCCCAACTTTAAATTAAATAACTTCAAATATTATTACATTGGGAGACAATTGTGACACCTAAGTACCTTTAGTATACATGTAAAAAATCGCAGCCTAACATTCAATTAAATATATACAGCAGCTTGCCAGGGAAGGTTTGTTGTAATTAAGGGATTCGTGGAACAGCAGCTTCCAGTCTTACTAATCCAGGCAAGCCACACATCTAAGTGTCTTTTCTTTGAAAACATTTCAGTTTCTTATCACATTAAGAAAATGACCATTCCCAGAAGCCTGAAATAACAAAGAAACCTCAGTAGGTTTTAAAATCCTTAAGCTAGGTATTATTTTCCAGACAAATGCTTGCAAAAGGCTGTTTTCACAGGTCTTAATATACACTGTCTGGATCTTGGGACTGCTGGTGTTTATTTCTGGTACCTTTAGGAGCTAATAGGTGATTAGTGGGGTAGATATGGAGGGAAAGAGAAGACACAGGAGAACAGGTGTCATAGTCCTTGGAGGCTAAGCTTTAAGGACTATTTTAGTCCCGCAACAAGCCGATCTCTTGGTGGCATTTTAGGTACTAGGTGGGTGGTAGACAGACACCAAAGGTTCCACTGCTGGAAATCTCTAAGCAATGACAGGTCATATCCCTAAAGCACTGTTTGTAGGGAAAAAAAATAAATAAATCTTCCTGCCCACATTTGAATTCCAGAGTAGTGAGGTTTTCTATTTCACAGTACCTATCTGACTGGCTCTCATTTCATGTACACAGAACATCAGTTTAGATTATATTTTTTTCCAGGTAAGGAAAAATGAAACCAAAAAGCAGGAGACACGTGCTGACTCTAGAAAGATTGCTTCATCTGGTGCAGAATGAAACATCCTTATGCCAACACAAGGCAACAAAGGTGTTGCGACGGAAATGAGCTCAAGGTGAGGGACCTGCACCTACCTGAAATGCCCCCTAGCAGAGCTGGGGATGTGGCCACGGAGAAGGAGACCTCAGATTTCCCTGACTTCCTCATCCCCCATTTCTGCAGTAACAGCATCTGTACAAACAGCATGGGACTGAGCCCTCTGTCTCCACGAGTGAGAAGATGACTAGTGAGACAGCTATATTAAATTGACAAAACATGTAAACTTGCTTCTCACAGAGAACAAACTTGTAATAGTCACCCTGTCCCCCCCATCAACATTGGTTAACACATCCCAGTGCTTTTGTTATAACATGTGAATCCAGTTTTCAGGGGATTCTTTCTTTACCGGCCAAGGACAAAAAGGGGCATCCGTGTCCACTTATCTACCTTTTTTCCATTCATCATGTGAAAAAAGTCTTCTTATACATTCACCTGGGCAGTCCACAGATCAGCTGGTGGAGCATAACCTGTATAGGCCACAATTCCTGGCAAGAATCTGATTTTGTCCCCTCAAGCTTTTAAGATCCAATGCTCAATTCCCTGTGCACAAATGTAAGACTAAACCTCACAGAGAGATTTCAAAGAAAATTAAAAACTGCAAAGCAGATTATTTTCTGATGAAATTACAATGAAAAAAACGTAAGGAGAAAGGTAATAGAGATAAATTTCACACTCCAGCTCTCCTGCCCAAATGTACATCGTAACTACCCTTAGCCTGATGAAAAATACCACTTACAAGCCACTTAGTTCATAGGCATACACACAGGAACACCCTCAGCCTGGCACGGGGAGCTGAACCTCTGGAACAGTGCAAACAGGTGTTGGATTAGCATTAGTTATTACACCTGTATGCATCTCCTGTTCCACACCACATCTGTCCCATGGGAGACAGACCTGGGATTACTGGTGGAATGCCACAGCTACATGCAGAGAAAGAGCAGTTTGGAACGACTTTTCTCATATGCCTCCAATATGAGGAACAAGCACTACATTCCTCAGCTGCAGGACTAGCTTGGGGCACACTTAGCAGTGGGCTTCAAACAGGTAACATTCCCAGCTTTTGACATAGACAAAGCTCAACATCGTGGATGCACAACATCTTCGAAAACATTTTCACTGATTTTCCTGAAGAAATGCACAAATCTCTCTTTCCATCTCTTCCAACGCAAAATAAGCATCCTGCACTGAATGAAGGGAAGCACAATCCTTGGCCGCGTGGGGTGTTTCAGGTATCCACCCCTCCAATAACAAGTCATTTTTAAATCAAGCCTCCCCAAAAATCTGAATCCTCCCAGTTGCACTAAACACAACAGTTTGATTCTTTTTCTGGACAGTAGGATTGAAAGTGGTGTTATGACTAGCTGTATTTCAGGGCAGAAATCTCCTGTGTCCATCCCTAAGCTGACCTAACTTTCTGAGGAAAACGATGAAAACTGCAAATCTGTTCCTTAAGATCTTATACCATTTCTGTACCAACAAATCTAGTTGCACTTGCCACACTGTATTTTTTCAGAAACGTGTCTGAAGAGAAATCATGTTCCCCTAAATCAGCTTTTTTAATATAAACACACATGTATGTGCTGTTTATTGTACTTTAAAAATACAAAAAAAAAAAAAAAAAAAAAAAGTGGAGCGCAGAGACAGTTCTTCAAACTGCATTTGGAGAGTGACCTAAGATGTGGGAAAGTTGTCTATTGCTTATGTTATTTTTTTCACCCACTTTTGAGTGCTTTGAGGCTACATTTCCCCTGAGTTATGACAGATATTGCCACCCACCTTAGTTCTTCCTGCCTCTGCCCTAACAGAACCTCTTTGTTGTTTTATCTAATCAGATTCAGAGGCCCTGCTAGAGCTGGCTCTTTCAGACTGTTCAAAGCGGTTATATTTCTTATTTCCCAGGCTTCAGAAGAACTAAAAATAACCAAGTGAAAATCTGAAATGCAAAGCTAACATTCCTGCCAGTGTTAAGCAGATATGTTGTCAGGATCAACGAAAGATGTTACGGATCTGAAAAATTTTAATAAATCAGAATACTTAATTTTTCTCTGCAGAATTTTCTGAGTTTGATCTTTCCTAAGCCACCAGTAAATTTTTATAAAAATATTTACCCTAACTTTTTCTGAGCAGAACACATGCAGTGTGTTTTCACACAAAGAGAAAAACTTACTACAAAACTTTCTATATGCAAAGGAGAATATTCAAAGCAGATGAGGGTTTGCAGTTCAAATGATCTCAGGTGGAAGCGACCCAAGTTGTTTCTCCTGTCCCACAGAGCAGGAATCGTAAGCATGTTGCCTGATGCCAAGAATTGAGAGTTTTCACTGGCAAAGAAGGATCATCAGTAGGCACAGGGCAGCATCATTAGAGTAAATACAAAGCGTTACAGTTAGTCAAACCAGCCACGTTTGTATCTATCTTTACATAATAATTTTCCCAGGATTTTTCAAAAGCAACAGAATGGATCTTGCAGCACTAGCTGGATTACACAGTGGAGCAATGTTTTCCAACAAGTTTATAGAGAATCAGGAAATGAAAGAAAAAGGAGTGTTAAATTTGGCAAATGCACTTTAATCTGAGAGAGTGATAAGCACCTTTAATTATTGACTGCAAACAATCACCCTCTTGAAAGAATTTTTAATTGCTTACAGTTGTTGGCGATAGGAGAGTTTCCTCTGTGATGGTGAAGGATTTATTCCTGCAGCCAGTAATTACAGCAACTTTGCACTCTTCCAGAGAAACTGAAAACTTGGCAGTACAGGGCACAACATTAAGGCAATTAAACATTTACACAAATAAGCCAGAGGGAGGATCCATTTTCAAAAAGCATGAGAAACAGTACGTGTCTGCTAACTTCCAGAAAACGGGAAATGGCCACCAACACCCCAGCTTCCAAACTCCAAATTTTGCAACTCCCTTCAAGGGATGCAAGAAAAAATAAGATTTGTGACCAGTCTGAGTCTCTGGAATAATCTGAAACATGACACAGAATTGAGTTCTCAGCCCGTGGAGAAAATTCATTGTGGAAAAAACCCACACGGTGAGACGCCGAGTTCAGGCTACTGTAACTGAATCAACGGAAAATCCAACCCTTGGGATCTGAGGACTTTTTATCAGTGATGGAACAAAATGAGACCTGCAGTGAAGCAAAAGTGAAAGTATTTAAAATGCTCTTTAAACTACAATTATAGTTATGTGAACTATTATATAACTAATCCTAATTTGGCTGCCATTTTCTCCCACATAGAATACAGTTCCATGGAATTCCTTTTGCTTTCTGTGCAATTTCTAGTTATGGAAGGCTTTTCTTTACTCTCACGTGCATATTGGAAATGGCTTTTATTGCATCGTCACTTTAGGAAGTTTCATCACGGTGAACATACAGAGAGAAGGCAATTTTAACTTCTTAGCCTACCACTGTTTGTTTGCTTTTGATTCAATAGGAAACTGTTAACCCTTAAAAAAAACATAACCAAGAATACGGTGAAATATTTATTATCATAATCTCATATTTCACATATCTGCAAGTTCAGTACTGAAATACTATCTGATGCAATGCTTCAGCCAAAGTGAATGCGGCAGAGGTTTTTTGGTTTTTTATTTGATATTTTCCCCCCTTGATTTTCATGGGTGATACAAAACTGAAATTAGACAACAGAATAAAAGGGTGGATAGTTTATTCCTTTTAATTCTGCCATTAATCTTTGGAAATTACTATAATAATCCATGAATCCTCATATTTTTGCTGTTTAGCAAGAAAAACGTATGTATTATGTGTACACATGCCACAAAGTTAAATGAGAAGCCAATGACTACAACAGCAAAATCAGGTTTCATAGAAGTCAACAAAGGTTTCCCACCCGTGTCAGCAGAGCCAGAAATTTATCTTATAATTTGGGGGTCTGTCCAGCAAGATATATTTTAGATTTTGCATCCATCCTTCTGCTTTATTAGCACTGCTGCTCAAATTGCCATGTTCCTGGCTGAAATTCATGGCTAGCCCCACTCTCCCATTTTCTAAGTTCTGCTGTTAAGAGCCCTTGAGAAAACTGCTTGTTTTCCTTCTAATGCCAACAACTGGTTGGCATTAGAAGCAAATGAAAATCTTTTAAGTGGCTATTGTGCATATTATTTGAATGCACTGGATGACATTTCAACACCAGGCAATGCCTCCTCTCCACCACAGTCATCAAGAGTGGTTTAGGTTTTTTTCTTTCCCATATGGATACTGAGGTTTCCAACAGCATTGATCCCTCTGCACATTTTTCTATACTTTGCACAGGGCTCTTTGAACATATTTCTGCAAACAGAAAAGCTTCAATGTGTAACAGTTTTTTAGCAGCTTGAAGGACTGAGCCCTTGATGTGATTATTTGATCATATATGAAGTAACTCTCATGATCAGTGAATGATGTCACAGCTATCACTTTGAAGTTAATAGTAAAATTTGCATTGGCTTAAATCTGAGCAGGATCAAGGCATGAGGCATGACTGGCATTCTTTTAATTAATTTCCATATTTCTTTTTAAATTCTCATGCCTCACTCCATGCTTTTTCATGTGACAAGAGAAAAGAATAAATGTTGGAAATTGATGTTTTCACCATCTGTAGGCTGTCGTGTGTAACAAATTGTTCTAGTATATTAGTTTATGTGGGCATTCTGTCCTTGATCAGCTCCCACATTTCCCACAGACAGCAGCAGAAGCTGCACATAAAGACAAAAAAAACCACTTTGCAAATGGAAATATAATACTCCATCTGCAGACAATAGGCTTGATTGAAAGAAGTGCTGCTGCACCTTTAGCAAAGTCATTCCTATAGACTTGTGTGGAAAATGCAGAGCCCATATTTCCTTGCTTCTTTGAATTTAAACTATAATTTATACTAGCATTAAAAAATCTGGGATACATAAAGGCCATATTGGGAGCACTGTCTTTATCTCTCCAGCTAACAGGAAATGAGAGGCAGTAATAGGACTTTAACTGGTTTCTCACTTGCAGTGAATATCCAACTCTCGTCGAAGAAAACTTCCTTTCAAAATCTTTTCGTTCCAAGTCTGCTGAACAGAGAATCAAAACGCGTGTGTGTGTGCCCGTGTGTGAACAATGTCCATTTGTATTCTTAAGTGAACTTGTTTTATTTTGCCATTTACTAAATGCTGGCATAAAAATTCCTGAAGCAACGTGACTCTCACAACAAACACGGCTGACAGACCCTCGCTGGAGAGCACATGCAAGCACAGACTGCAATTGTTCTGTGGTTATTTGAGAGGCAGTGGTCAGGGAAACAGGGGTCATTAATTTCCCTGCGTGCTTTAAACATTTCCAGAGATGTGCTAAAATGTATTAAAAGCACAACGGCCGACATCTAAGGCTGAAACATTAGGAAAACTTTAGAAAGGGATTTCTGTGAAAGAGCGAGAAAGGGATGCTTTGAGTTTGATCCTTGCATTAGGGGATGCAACACGCTTTTAACTCTGTCCTGGCTGCTTTTCCTACAGATCAGCCGTACGATTTCTGAAGGCGCGCTTGGGGCGGAGGCGGAAGGGAAGCTGTGCCCGTGTGACGGCGGGGCGCTGCAGCTGCCGAGGGGCTCCGCTCCCGCCCCGGCCGCTCCCCGGGCACTGCCCTCAGCCCGTCCGCCTGACCGCCCACCCGCCAGGGGGCGCCGCTCCGCACGCGCGGCCCCTCCGCCGCTGCCCCGTCCATGGCGCCCGGGCCCGTCCCTGTCCCCTCGCGACTCCCGTGTCCCGCGGCGGGAATGGCGCCCGTCCCGTCCCTTCCCGCGTGGCCGCCGGGGCCCGCTCCCCCCGTCACGTGTGTCCCGCGGCGGGGCGGGCAGAGCAGAGGGAAGCCGGCGGATTTGGCGGGATCACGTGGCGCGGTCCCTGCTGGCGGGCGGGACGGTGGCCGGGAGGGTTTCCCGGGTAACGAGCGGGGCGGCCGTGGCTGAGCGGGGCCCGGCGCGGTGCAGGTGCGCGCCCGGGGCAGCGCCCGGCTCCGCGCCGCGTCCTCGTCCTGCCCCGCTGCTCCCCGGGGCGCCCGTCGGGCCTGGGAGCCGAGCCCGGGCCCGGAGCCCCGCGCTGCCGTGCGCCAGCCGTGCGTGTGCTCCAGGGAAAGCCGGAGGAGGATCAGGTCCCGGCTGGGATGATTGAAAGGTTAGGTGAAATGTGTTAGGCTGTTTAAGCTTTCCTCCATCCCCGTGCTTTAGCCATATCTCCTCAAAACTTCCGCCTTTTTGCGCTGTGTTGTAGCATATATCCCAGCAAGTGCCGCCTTTGTTTTGTGCACAAAGTCATCCGTGAGCCGCCAGGTCTGAAGATATGGCTGAAAAGTGTATTTGCTAAGGTTAATGTTTGCCTGTGATCTTCTGTTACCGAAATTGTAAATGTTTGTTGTCCTTTAAGTTACATATTGTTGGTTTTTATAAGAGATGTAATTCTAAGGTAGGAAGAAAGCCATCATTCTAATGTAGGAAGAGGTATGGATAATGTCAGAAGAATCACTTAGGTTTTTCTGGCAAGGCTCGAATTAAATATTCCCCACTCGCTGAAGTAGCTGGCACAGTTAGTAAATTGCTAAAGCATCCCACGTTTAACATCAAGTATTCTTTGATGTGAAAGTATAAAAGGATACTGGATTATGTGTGCCCTGAGAGGTAACATTCTTAATCTCCTTACCATGTTTTCAGAGATATTGTCCAAATGCTTACATAAGGATATCGTGCTCAATTCAACGCTTGAGCAGTCTGCTATATAACTTTTTTTTTCTTTTTTTTTTAACTGCCAAAGCCAAAGTGTCGGGTGGTCTATGGATGGATAAGGAGTGAAAGCAGGAAACAGTTGTCACAACTCGCCTGTCAAAATCAATTTACTAGGTAGGTAACAGTCCTGGGTACTGAGTGGGCTCCATACTGGGAGAAGTTTTATTTAATGGTAAAAGTACTTTTGCAAATGTTTAGCCCTTTTATGTTTACATCACACTTCTCAGCCTGGAAGATGCTAGTGCAGTTTAGCACTGCCATACATATGCAGTTTTGAAGGCAGCCATATGTGTTGAGCAGTGTGATACACAGAAGTTTTGCAGCCTTTTGGTTGTGGGGCATATTTTATACCTGAGCAGTTGATGCAGACTTAGGGGAAGGAGAGGGGGGCAAATGGCTTTCTGTGTCAGGACAGATCAAACCAAGTGCCATTCCCTAACCTTAAAAATATTTACATGTATTTATTGTTTACTAAATCCAAAGCACAGCAGAGATGATGAAACAAAACTAACAATGCCAGATGTCCCCAGTGCTGGAGAAAAAACACAACAAAGAATTAAAAGCCCTTAAAATGGAAATATTACAACAGTAGATTCTTGCTTGATTATTAATAAAATGCTTAGTTGTGGGTTGCTAAGAGAGCTCGTTTTTGAAAAAAAAAAAAAATACGCTGAAGTGAATCATATTTTATTTATCCCTCAAAGTTTAAATGCTGAAGCTGGTGTTTTAGAAATGAGTATTTTGCTTATAAGGAATTTGGATGATCCTGGTACATTTGCACTGATTGTCTCATTCAGTAAATAGTTTCATAAAGGGATGGGAGAATGGTGTTTGTCATCTCTCCAGTTTTGAATTGGAGTTTTTTTTGCTTATAGCTCTATTCAAGCAAATCACTAGGTTACATCAATTTCAGGATGCATTTAACTAACTGTAATGTAAATTTTAGTTTTTAGACTCAGTTGTTTGGAAGGTAAAATCCAGCTGCGAATTATGGCTCATCGATTTTCAAAGGAAGAATTAGATGAGCAGTTTGAAGAGTTTCTGAAAGAGGTATGTTTTAGAGCAAGGTCACATCCTTATTCTCTATTAAAAAGTGGGGAAAATTGAGTATGGAAGAATATGAAATGTAAGATCCAGCTGCGCTTTTATCACATAATTAACATTGCTGTCTTATGTGTGGGTCTTTGCAAGGTCTTAATTGCTAAACTAAATTCGTACTATTTTGCTGTATTGAAATCAAGAGAACAGTTTTGTAGTGAACTAAATATTTTGTTATTGCCTGATTGTATCTTCAGAAAGAGTCTTTGGTTCTTGATTTTTGTTTCAGTTTTATTGTTGGTGCTGCTTAGTACCAGAAGCTTCAAATTGATGTATAACTGAAAATGAGGTAAAAACTCTGATTATATATAACCACAAGCTACATTTAAAAAAATTCTTTATTTTTCTGCGCAATGCCTACTCTCAGTGAATTGTTTTAAAAAATTCTTGTATAAAATGAAGCATGTTGTAGTGTTTAGAATTAGATTCCTTTAATTCCTCATGGTGCTTCATGGTTTTGAGTACTGGCAAAATCATGCAAGTCTGTGAGTTCTGACTTAAGCTAAGAATTATCAGACATGATCTAAATGCCGTGACTAGGTATGGTTTTTTTTCAATGCAAATAGACCTGTAATTTCAGAACTTCCCTCTGGTCTGTCAGGCACACAGTGTGGTAACCCTAAAACATAAATACTGCTACATACGGCCTTTGCTAGACTTTAGTCCTGTATATAAGCATAACTAGTGATGGCAGAGAACATTTCTGGAGTCTCTGTTATATGTAATGTAGGCTTGAAATTTTTTTAAAGTAGAGTTACAATTGAATGTGTTACAATTTAATGACTTGTGAAATGTCATTTAATTCAATTTAATGATGTAACTAAAGTAGCACTCTTGAACTCACTGAAATTATTAATGTTAGAAAAATTAGAAAACTAGTCTTTACATTTCTTCAAAATTCTTTACTTACTGTTGTTATAAAGGGAGTTGTTCTGGGGAAGAGAAAGGGGTTTTATTCTTTTATTTGTTATGCGCATCTGTCAAAACTCTGCATGTCATTGCTTCTAGTATTTTATTCCTCATTTGACATGCTCTTCTTCCTCCTTAGCAATTGCCCACATTGAAGGCTTGTTAAAAAAAAACCCAAATAGCTATTGAATTATTCTAGGTGGCATTTGGAATATCCCAGAGGATATAACTTTAACAAGTCATGTCTTGATTTTTTTTATTATTTCAATCCAAAACTGTTTTCAAGCTGCTAATCCAGTTATTAAAAATGTTCATTGTGTTTTTTGCCAGCTAGATACAGACCGAAATAACAATGATGTTATCTACTCTCTGTTATTTTTACACATGCATCTTGTGCTATGTCCTTCTCCTTTCTTTTGTTTTTTATAAGAAGTGTTTGGCCTTTTTAATATTAGAAAGATGAGAAACTGACCTACTCTGTTTCTTAAAACCTCTCTGTAGGTGATGTTCATGTTGAGAGTGTCACAGTGGGTGGGGAATAGTAAAATCTGTTTCTCAGCAGTTTGGGGAAGATTTAATATTGTTTAAGCAAGTCTTTCAAAGAGGAAATGGAGCAGGATTTTTCCCTTTTAAATAACTCTTAATGAATCTGCATTTGGGGTGAAGCTGTGTATGTATGTTTGTGATTAAAACATATAAAGTTAAAGACTTTATATACAGCTGGATGATGCAGGATTAAACTAAGTCTTTTGGCATATACACTGAACTTTAAATGCTATCAGTGGATTTTCTGGACTATTATCATTATACAGAAGGAAACACAAGTGTGTAATAACAATGACTGCATGTAGGATAAATCCTTTAATGATTCCCTCTGCCTGGTTATGCTTCTTCCCAGCCTCTTGCCAAGACAGCCTGTTGTCATCCATAATTCTTCCCATAATCCTTCCTCCTCCACTGTCTATGTTCCTGTGGTCCATCCACTCCTCGCCATCAGCATCTTGTTCAGGTGTGCTTCACCTATCGTCTGTTGGATTTCCCTGAAGCATCATCTGTCATACTGGTTTAGCTCCAGGTTTTCAGTGTTTGCTGTGTTGGCTGTGATGTTCTCTTGGGATGTGCACTGTGAGGAGGTCTTTCTAATACACAGTGTTTTCATTAATTCAATTAATTGCATCTTTTTGATGACCCAAAGCAATGTTGTGGAAAAGCTGTTGTCTGCTTCTACTATTTTCAGTTGACCTTTGTCAAAAGGAAAGGCTATACCATCTTTACTAGAGTATCTGTAGGATAGTATCTGGGAGAGAAACCTCACACATTAAGCCATGTTTGAGAAACATTTTAAGTTTTTATTAAAAGATCGAATAGATTAACATATTATGTGTAATAAAAGCATATTTGGAGTAGATTTATTAAATTGAAAAATACTGGTTTCATTAATTAATTAGGACAACTGGTCATGAAAGTCTGAGTGTTTTAGATCAAATTCTGTGTTATTTATCTTTTTTAAGTTCCTTCACATGCAATGGAGGTAGTAAGCTGATGATGTGCCATGTATTTGTTATAGGTCTGAAAACTGTCTCTTCTGGCTTTTATTTATGTTGAGATTAAACAACTGACACTTTTTGTGTGTCTGTGTTCCTGAAAGGCTGTCTTATGGAGGAGGGGAAGGAGGAAATTTGTGCCACTTATTGGTGCTGAGAAGTCATTATGAGTCCAGAAAGTTGAGTGATGATTGATTGATTGACTTTTTTTTCAAAGGAAGGAAAGAAAAAATCTGGAAGATTTGCTGTTGAGACAACTGACATGTTGGGAAAAATGCACCACTATTTTTATGTCAGCATTTCTTTCCCAGCTGCTGCAGCTTTACTGTCTGCAGTTGACAAGATGGCTGAACATGGAAAGTTTCCAGAACTTTAGCCCAACCTGTGGGAGTGGCAGGTTCTTTAGTTACAATCCACTAAGGAGTATGAGCATCACTGAAGTTCTGCTTGCAGAGCAGAGGATACTGTTGGTTGTAAAAGAAACAGCAAGTGATAACAGAGCTTGCTTGCATCAAGCACCTGTCAGTGCTTCCAGCTAGCAGGAGGCAGTTTGACCTTTGGGGACAATGGCATTAGTACTTGTGACTAGTTCAGGAGATTGTTATTTATGGCATATTCGTTAGAAATCTAAGGCTGTTTTGTTCTGTGTCACAGAGCCAACTTAGAGAAATTGCAATACATCCTCTTGTCTAACAGTTTCATAATTTATTAAAATTGTGTTTTATTAAAGTGCAAGGCTCAGGGCACGTCTTTCTTCCTGAGATGTATGATAGGCATTTAGTTTTCTCTAGTGAAACTGAAAGCTCTAAAGATGTTATTGATCAGAGATACTAATATTTTATTACAATTATTTTTTCTTTAATTATAGTTCAACTATATAGTTCAACTATATAGTTCAACTATATAGTTGACATTTGATTTTTGAATATTCTTGTTAAGCCCAGAGAAGTTGGAGTCATATAGTAAAGATTGGCTTTTACGGCCTATCTTTATGTAATGTTACAGGAGGCAGTGGATTGCAGAGGTTTGTTTTAATAAAACATACCCTTGTGTTTTACATCCTGTTGCTTCTAATATTTGGTTTATATTATCAGATTTTCTTATTTGTGACTATTACAAAAGTGAAGCTTTTGGAATTTTCCCATGTGATGCATTTCATACATGAAGTCTTTGTTTCTTACCATTTATGGCTTTTGCTAACTCTGTGCACCATGTTCTTTAAAACACGTCAGGACAATTGGTTTGAACAGTTGTAGCTAAAAATTTAGATTAAAAGTATTCCATTCCCCTTAACCCCAGTTTGCTGCACAAAGAATATCTAGAACATAAGGTTGCAGTGCACTAGTTTAGTGAATATTTCCCTGTTTAAAGTGTGGATAGCTGATTGTGGCTCTGAGCCTGCTGTAGGCCAGAAAGAGCTTCATTAAAGGAAAAGAGCAGAGGTTAGTTGTCTTTTCCTTCCTGTTACTTTTCAGTAACTTAAATTCATATGGTGTCCATACTCATAGGTTTGGTTTTTTTTTTCATTGATTTAAGCCATGGATCAAAATCAGCATGGATGACTAACATATATAAAGTTTAATACACAGTTGGGTAGCAATGGCTCTGGCATTTTTATTACATTCCATGAATGCAAAGTATAAAATTAATTTCTGAAATCTGATTTGCTGGCAGCTAGAATGTTGGTAGTGCACATTTCTTTTTAGAATATTAATAATAGTGTTCATCTACAAGGCAAGGATGAGGCAAAATTGTTTCTTCTCTGCTTCATTTTCTTCAGGGATGTAGTTGGAGTTTTGGTTCTTATATGTCTTAACTAATTGAAAAAGAGCTGATGATGCTGTTCATTTGAACATACATTCTCTGAAGCAATCAGCTTTTAATATATCCAAATTCTGGCAGCAGGGTTATTAAAATATGCAGTATTATGCCACATGAATATAGTTATTGTTTCTTAATAATTTTTGTCATGCATATACAAAAAAGACAAACAGTGGGGAGTAATGAGAGGCATCTGGGCTCAGAAGTCCAGAATTGAGTGGCTGAAACAATGTTAAAATGTAAAAGCTTTCTTTAATCTTGTATGCAATTGATTCAGTCTCTTTCAGATGATTCATTTGGAAATTCAAAGAAAAAGTCCAGCATTCTTGAGAAATTGGGACAGCCCAGGAAAAAAGAAAAGAAGAAAAAGGATTCAGTGCCATGGTGGTTGTCTGAAGAAGACTCGGATGATGGTGGTAAATTTATTTTTGCAATGTTTTGGCCACAGGAGGTCAGGCTAGTTCTTTCTCATACTGTGTGTTAAGCCTTTCTAGGTTTCAGATTAAGCTGACACCACTCAAGTGTTTTAGAATGTTACAGTGCAAGTTTATAAAGCATAAGGATCAAATAGAATTGGATTTTTTAATGGTTCATATTCAAGTGTATGCAAGCTGTCTGCTGGGGTTTTTTCTATAGCTTTTGAGTTAATAAAACTTGTAAAAAATAAACACATTATAAATAGTGAAATAATTAGAAAATAGAATTTACAAACTCTGCAGAAATACTGAAATATGTGTTTTGTAGCCAACCTGTTCTTTATACTGACTTTTTATAGCTTTCTGTTTTCAAAACTGTAATGGAAAAAAACCAATTTGTATAAATATACACTAACTCCAACATTTGTAGTAGGTTGGAAAAGCACAGAAAAACTTTTCAACAGCAGCTGAATCCAAGATGTATGTCTTCAGTATTCTCAACATTTTCCTGGCCAAGAACTGTGGCTCAAGGCAAAATGGGCTGTGATGACATGATTGCTGGTTTAGTATTGACATGGTCACACAGTTCTGGAAGAGAATATATAATTGTTTGCAAGCTTTCCACCTCTTTTTTTTTAATTTCTACATTGTCTTCTTGTTAGGTAGTAGAGCCTATGGGTGGTAGTGAGTTTCCACAGGGTGATTGCCTCTTCTTCTTGTAATATACCTCGTGGTTTCTTAATTTTCACGATTCGTATTAATTGCAAGTGGACCTTAACAGAAAGTTACAAAAATCAGTTTTTCTTCAGACAGTTAAAATACCTCTGGTAGTCTCAGATTTTAAGACGAGCTGTATCCTGTCAGTGTTGTCTTAGTGAGGAGTCAGATCGCAGTGAGCAGTTGTGCCATTTAGGCTTAATCCTAATAAGTGGTAGCCGGACTTCTTATCTGTGTGTGGCCTTTTAATATGTTGATGTAAAGCTCAGATGGATATGAGAAAGTTCTTATCAGGTGGTTGTGAGATATGATGATTTCCTTACTGCTCTACAAATAAAGTAAGGATGAAGTGATCTTGCTGGGTAGTGTGAGAATTATGAGGTTAGCATGACCTCATTTTTCTACATACTATCAAAGAAATTTTTCTGGTGACTTTAGAAGTTCAGCTTGTTTCCATAGTTTTTCTGAGAATCTTGGGGCAACCCAAGTCTTATGGAAGAAAACACACTGGAATAGGTTCCTAAAGGGCAAGGTGATTACAAGTTTTAGAGAACAACGCTTGTGTGGATTAAGTAAAATTCAAAACAGAATCACAAGAAACAATGTGATTATATCGAGATGTTCTATCCAAATGATTTCCACCACTGTAATTTTTAAAATAAGAATATCTTATCAGCTCTTCGGGTTAACTAGAGGTAAAGCTATTAGAACTGAAACAAACTTGATCTACAATTTACTGATGTATGAAATATCTGGTAAACTTTTTAAGGTCTCTCTTAAGAAAAGTTTCTCATTTAACAGAAAACATTCAGAAGGTGAGCCTACTCAGTTTTGCCAGTATGGAATCAATTTACAAGCAAAAGAAGCTGGCCTGTTGATATTCATACTGTTGATAAGGGGCTGTTTTTTGGGGTTTTTTTGGAGGGAGTTGAAAGTAATCTATGTGTAACACATTTTGACTCCGAGATCAAACATCTTGACAGTTGGACATAACAAAATTGAGAATATAGGAGTGTACGCCAAATGTGCCAGATCTGTGCACAGAATTCTTCCCTGAGCACCATTTTTGCCGGGCAGATTTTTAATTTTATTTCATTTACTGCTCTGTCACCACTCTGCCTAGAATACCACGCTCATGGAGCATATGCAATAAGCCATACCCCACCTACTGGTTTAATATTGCCAAGCAGAGGGGCCTTTAATTCCTACTAGAAGGCTGTCCTCTTTCTGTCTTGGCAAGAAGGGGGTAACTCTATGGCATGAAGTGGATTTCCTGGTTGTGTCATCCCATCAGGAAGGGGTTATATTTGTCACTCCTGCAAATGGTTATCAGTTGCAAAATGTGTGCTATGATGAATGCCTTTCTAGGGTCTAGTTGTAGGGCAATTAACCTAGAGTCAAAAGAGAGCCGTTTGCAGAGACCATCTTAGCCATCTTTGGGATAAATTGAGTTTTCCTCTCCAGTTTTATGTCTCTATAATTTTGGTTCATGTAGATGTATTTGTGGTGTTTTAAAATGACAGGTGGGGGTGACTGTAAGGAATTCACTATGGATAGGTTTTCAGAACTATTCATGTTTTCCTCTGTGTATCTCTCTGTTTGTCTTGTGTGCTTTCAAGTACTTTATCAAATACCATTTTGCCGTGTCTAATATTCTCAGCACGTGTATGTTGTACAGTGTGTTGCTCAGACCTCTTAAAAGTGGTTGGTGGCACAGCAGCATTGCAATGTAATTTACTGCCCTGGAGGACTGAGAAGGTGATGATTTAGCCTTGTACGTCTTTGTAAGGTTATATGTAAACATCCTCTAAATAGCAAAATAATTTCCTATGGGAGAAAATAATAACACTGCTGTGATGGTAACAAACATGAAAATAAGCTTAATTTAATTTCTGGTAAGTGTAATGTCAGCATGCTTCAAAATTTTGTAGAGATCCTTGTGTGTCCTTCTAGGCTTGAACCTTCGTATTGCAGATAGGACAGAATCAATAGACTGTCAGCTAATAGTATTAGTATTTTTAAGTTGTTTTATCATCATGAATCAAACCTCTATAAATGCATAAATCTTACCTTCACCCACAGTGTGGCACTGCATTCATTACAAATTCATACTCTGTATGTATAAGTTGATGTCTTTGGGTATGACTGTATAGAGATAATGTTATCTGAAGAAAACCTGGATAATTAGCTTCTGTAATCCACCAAGCTGATATGTTGCTTGCTGTTTGAGGTTCTGACTTTGAGTTACTTCGTTATTTATATCATGCTTTCTTGAAAGACAAAGAGAAGAAGATTAAATATGTGCTCTACACTTATTTGTTGTCTATTCTTTTTTTTTCCCAAGGCATCTTGTTACAGAAGTGCCAGGAAATAGGTAGAGAGTTAAACTAACAGCCTGTTTCACTGAGAAGTATAAAGTACATTTCAAAATAATTTCACTAGTTATTCTAGACACGTTTAAACTATTTGTTCTTCAGCTTTAAACAAATGTGCAGATTATGATTCAAGACACTGTCTCCCATACTGGACAGGCTAGAGACCTAGGTAATATCCTTTCTACTTGTTTTTGTCATTTAAATGGGAAAAAGAAATTGGATACTAAGAATTCCTGTCCTGTCTTGCTTGCATGTCTCTTCCTGCTGTTTGTCTTTTCAAGATTTTCAAATAAAATTTGTGAAAGTGAGAAAAGAGAAGAAACTGACAGAAAGCCATGCTGAAGTAGTGGAAAATACTGAACGAAAGATTCCCCATTCAGATTCCCAGTCTGGTATTTGATTAAACATGTTTTAATATATTTATCCAGTATCAACCTTGTATTACTAGTGTGTTTCCTGTAGAAAATCCTTAGCAAACTGTCCATTTGACCAAGCTGCCACATACTTCTTTTATCATTTTCAGAAGAAACTAATAATTATGTGAAATTTTGCTGAATTGTTGTAGCATTGTGTATCACTACATATAGTGGTGAAGTAGGACAGACAGTATTGAATGTCAGTCTGGGGAAAGGGGGAAATAACTTCAAAAATCTGAACAAAATACTCTCACCTGTACTAAGCAGGTGTTTAGTAAATAGAAAGTCTCATACACTTTCCTGCATTTCATACTTGAGAAATACTAATATCCATTGGTTTACTTGTTTAATTTCAAAGACAGCAGTCAGATAAGCATTTTACTTCTTTTCTATTGATGTGGTTCTTTTCCCTTGTGCTGCTTTGTGCATGCTGCCCCTGGAATGGAAACAGCTGTTGGTATAAATGAAAAACTTACTTAAATTGTTTAATCTGCAGAATTGTTTTAGTCAGTGTAACTTTAAATTCAGCATTTTATGTGAGTCATTTTATGTTATCTGAAAAGAAACTCTGGCGAATAAGTAGGAATTATAAGAATTGATCCATTAAATAGTTATATATAAAAGACAATAACAATTACTTTGTCCTGATTTAAGCATGGCATTTGTGTTAAATTCAAGCAGATCAGTACTGTTTTGGAGAGCCATGGCAATGAAATATTTGGTACTTGGTCTTTGGATCCTGTTGGTTATCTAGTTTGTAGATTATAGAACATCTCCCTGTGTTAGTTTTCTTGAGTGTATATGCAGCTCTCAAAAATGTATGTATATGTTTTCATAAGCCTCTTTTGTATAGAATGGCTGGAAAGCATCTCAGTCTGGGAGATAAATACTTAAAATTAATTTATTTCTCAGATTAGGATTAATGTTTAAAATATGAGCAATAGGAGTGCCTCTGTAGTTATTTAAAATTACTGTTTTAAAGGGTATCGGGTGTTTGTGTTATTTACAATAGATGGTGCAGTGTTAACACTTCTAGTTTCCCAATACATGTGGGAGAATATAGATCTAGAGAAGTAGTGCCTTGCTAGTGAGCTTACACATCAGTTGCGGGAGTAAAGGACCTATGCATTGTATCAGAATGGATCCAATGGATCTTGGATGTTTGAGCTGTGTTAAGTTCTGGTCACATATCCCTGTACTCCTGTTCTAAATAGCAGAAGTGTTTGGCTTGATGTCATAGGCTACTCTTTCTTCTGTCAAGATAAACTCGAAAGACCCATAATTAAGAGTTTTATCAGAATTATTCAATTTTGAAGCCTCTTCCAGCATAACAATTTCAACATGGCAAAATCAAATGCAGACCATCTGGCTAGCCTAAGGTATATAAAGGCTGTAGTGTAGCTATCATGTAGGAGTCCAGAGGAAGCCACTAAGATGGTTAGGGGAGTGGAGGACCTCTTATATGAGGAAAGGCTGAGGGAATTTGGTTTGTTAAACCTAGAAAAGAGAAGACTTCACAGTGACCTAAGTATGCCCTTGCAGTAGATGAAACGCGCCTGCAAGAAGTATGGAAAGAGACTTTTGACAAGGGCATGTAGTGACAGGACAAGGGGGAATGGTATCACACTGAGAGAGAGTAGGTTTAGATTAGGAAGTTCCTTGCTGTGAGGATGGTGAGGCACTGAAGAAGTTGCTCAGAGAAGCTGTGGATGCCCCGTTCCTGGAAGTATTCAACGCCAGATTGATGGGGCTCTGAGAAATCTGGTCTAGTGAAAGGTATCCATGCCCATGGAAGGGGCATTGGAACTGGATGATCTTTAAGGTCTCTTCCAACCTAAACCATTCTATGGTTCTTTGATCATGAGAGCAGTTCTCAGCATAGGTGCTGTTATCTAAACCTTTATTCTGTTAATGTGAGTGGAAAGCATTTTTTGTATTTGCTGCTGAGCAAGTCCCCACAAGCATTTGAGCAAACAAATGCAGTTCTTATACCTGACAGTGATAAAGACAGTAGTAATTTATACTTATGTACCTATGTTTTCCCACTTTTCTTTGAACCAGTCTAGATGCTTTCTTTCAAACCTCATAGTAAAAATCTTTTACTGTTGAAGTAGTTTTACTATTTTTCTTTGTTTTCAGGTCATTTATTGAGCTCTTAGAACAGTGTAATTGAATACAAAGTATACATGGATCAAGAATCTTTAAAAATAAAGGATGGAGAAGAGTAGTTTTATTTCCAGAAGTTATAAGTATTAGCTTTAGTTTTTAATTATAGGTAGAAAATTAGAGGTAATTTAATGTATGAGAAACTGAATTGTATTACATTTTCAGAATGTCACTTTGAAGTCTCACATCTCATTCTTCTCTTTATTCCCTGTCCACTATGTGTTAAAATTTATAATGTTTATGTACACTTAGAAGTAGTTCCCTCTCAATCTTCCAGTGCATCTTGCAGCAAGGCTTTGTCAAAATCCAAAATGTTGGAAAAATTTCATAAGGACAAGAAAGATTCATCCTTAAACAAAGAAGGAGCCCTTGGAGAAGGAGCCCTTGCTTCTGCCAGTCCAGATGGTTCTGAGGGTAACAAATCTACTGCATTTTGTATGGTATTAAAAAGGTAAAATGACTCAATTCTGACAGACTTGGTCAGATTAAGAAGAAAGAAGATACTTTGTGAAGTAGATGTTTCTCATTATCAGTTTGAGTCCTTTGTATTTATGTTTCTAAATGTTTCTCTGCAATTGTGTTGGTTAGAAATATTCTTCAAAGTGAAACTCAGGTTCTTAATTTTAAGTGGCTGTACTTTAAAAAAGAATACCATATATCATTAGCCTTACAAAATGTTGCATATAAACATACAGGTGGCAAAATCTTTGGCATTCAAGATAACTATTTAAGAAGCTTCTAGGAGAAGTAACAAAATCAAATGGCTCTTGCTAGCCTCACTGAAATCCGTGGGACTGTTCAAACAGCTAAAAACACGGTGAAGAGACTGTTAAATCCATATGAGTTGATATTTTCTCCAAGTTTGATAGGTTTCTCAGAGTTCAGATTGTGGAGGGCGAGAGAAAACAAATACTCTTCCCTTCACTAGCAATGGGGGGTGTGTCTGGGTGTTAAAAATGGCTAAATTGCAAAGTTTAATGGCTGCAGAAGCAGTATTTAATTTTCAGATTATTATGGAAGGTGCTTTTTAAAAAAAAAACTCTGATTTCACTCAAACCCTGACTAGCAAAACATTTAAAAATTATTAGATAGCTTATGTAAACTCTGTGAAGCCTTCAAGATCAATGTACATCTGCTGAGATATTTCCCTGGATATGAGGTGATTTAAATAAAAAAACAAAGGCAAATGTTTTCTTTAAACTTCTGTTGTATTAAGCATTCTAATTGGTTTTTTTAACTGTTGTATAATCTCCTCCTTTCTTGCAAATCCCTACATAGGAGGTCAGTTGCAGTTAGCATTATTTCATTCTGCTAATAAATTCTCATTCAAAAAGAGGGTGTTGAAGGTCTGGTGAGATTATGGCTGTTCTAAAGCTCTGCAAAAAACCTGTGACCCAGCTGCAAACAGACTCCTATTTGCTGGCTTGATAACTAGAATAGAGTGCCATCTAAGTAAATTACTTTAAATTACTACATTTGACTACCTGAGAAATGGGCTCTTTGTAGTTTTTTACTTTCGTTCAGCACTCTGAGCTTTCCAATTTCTACTTTTCAGTGTAGCAATATGTATTTATTTAGGCATTAACTGTTCTATACATGTGAAGCTTGACCTTTAGACAAGGTCTCTGACATTTATTTGTTGCATGCAAGGCAAGTCAGTCAGAGCTCTATATTGAGGACAGAGCTGAGGTTAGATACAGGAATGTGGATTTCCAAGATGTGGATTTCCAATCTTATGCACTTAGCCTCCCAATAAGATATCCAAGGGGACTTTGTCATTAAAATCAAGAAAAAAAAACCTATTCCACTTTTTAAAAAGGAGGCTCTTACAATCAGATGAACATGCTGAGGACTGCCTAGTAGAGAGAGAAAAGATGTTGAGACTCCTACTTTCCCACCTCCCCTCACTCTGAGTACATTTTCAGTACCAAAGGGAAAGGATTCTCCATTGTCACAATCTAGGCAAGTATGGTATTTTTAAATGGGCCTTGTATGGACCTGTAAGAGAACAGAGGAAGATCCCAGAGCTGAGGCCCTTGGTCAGCACATGGAAGCCTGATTTTAGTGTTATTGATGTATGGATCTCATCCAGTCTCCTGCAGCAGGAAATGAGCTGTTGTCAGTGTCTTCACCCCTTCTGGTGTGTTCAGTACAAGGACACAGCTACAGTCTCGACATCATGTGGCCAGACAGAGCAAGAAATTCCAAGTGTTACCAACTGACGATTCATGTCGGAAAAGATGGACTTAGTTTCTGTTCCCTTCTGTGAGAACTGTTAAATAATTCCATGTGTCATTTGATAAAATGCATAAGCAGTTTTTCTCCTATCCGTTCTCCAACAAGAACTTACTCAGAATCTAAGTATAAATGTGTGTGTTTTGCAGGCAGCCAGAAGGGAGTTTTTGAACTAGGAACATCCTGCAATATCTGGCTTTTAGTCTTCCACAAGGAAGTAGATATGGTAGCATTATGCCTGAGAGCCAGCATAAAGTTAAGGTGATGTTGAGCCCTCACAAAAGTGAAATTACAATTAGGAGAGCAACTACAAGTAGTAGTTGCATAAATATGTAGAATGGGAGAACTGAGTGTTCATCAGTGACTTTTAAGATACTTTGATTACTATTTTTTTCCTTTTAGCCTTTAAGCAACAAACGAAATGTAGCAGCTAAGCCAATGGCTTAGCAAGTTCAAAAAGTTTGTGGTGATCTGAGGTAGTAGATCAAATAAAATGAACTGGGTTTTAAGAAAGAAATGTCAGTTTCTGTATAGGGAATGTGAGTGAGATTTTCTTTCATGAGTAATGTGACAGTAACTTAGTTTTTACATTTGACTTGTGCTGAACTTTTGGTATGCATGCAAAGGATAAGAAGACAATGTTTATAATAGCTTAATTAATTAAGCAAGATTTACATACAGAATCAGTGAAAATCAAGTGAATGTGAATCATGAGACTGCATATCTTTGCAATTGCAATGTGAGATTAAAACTGGTGCTTCTGGAATAAGACTAGAAGACTGATGTGTCAAATAGCTTTCAGATGGTAGTCAAGAATATTGCAATGTTTTTCTTAGGAATGCGCGAACGCAATGGAACCTTCGTCAAGATACAGAACACTTCACAGCCTGTGGGAGAAAGTCATGAAAATATGGATGTGGAAAAGATGCAGCTTCAGAAAAGTAATGGCGATGCTGTCTCTTTGAGTAGAGACAGCCTGGAAACAAATGGTGAGAACTGAGACCCCAACCATTTCATCGAGATAACTAGATCTAAATATGTTACTATTAAAAGCGGTTTACCTTAATTCATTTCTAGATAAAATTACTCACTTCTGTCAACTGTGTTGTGAAGTCTCACTAGTTTATGATGATTTGATACCATTAATTTTTATGAGTCTGTCTGTAGTTGTTGTTAACTATTATGGCTATTCTGTGTGGACATATAGCACAAACACAGTTTATTTTCTTTTTTGAAATTTAGATTCAGTTTTAGCTTCTGGGCCTAATCAAAGTATCACGGGAGTTGGATTGGATACCTTGGAAGAACAAGAAGAAAAAGAGATCTTCTTTGCCAAGCTTGAACGAGAAGCTTCCTCTACTATTGATTATTCAAGATTAAATAAAGAGCTGGATTCCAATGATTCTGTCATACTCGCGCCATTTGTACGGTAATTTAGAGGGAAGAAAAGTTGTGGACTGTTTTAGTGGGCACATGTGGCTTGGGTATGGCCACTGATATTTTGGATGTTATCCTGTATATGATTTTGTTTGTTTATTGTGGTTTGGCTTTTTTACTTAAGGACAAGAATGGAAATGAGCTTAATAAATAAAAGTGAGGGCATGACTTGGTGATGAATGAATGTAGCTCCACAGTCTTGTGCATAACTCAGTAGTAACAAATCGGTTTCTTAATCGTAAGGAATAACTAAATGAAGAGGTAACGACTGATAATAACAAGAAAATGGATTTTAGACATGATATTACAAATTAATCTAGAGGAAATATGCTTAATCTTCATAGACTAGGGTAGCTCATTTATAATCAGTTACGTGAAAATGAGTTCAAACATCTGTGAGAGAAATGGATGAAGGAGAAGTTCAGGCTGCTGTTGCTGAAAATGCTAAGTTCAGAGGTGACTTTAACGTGAAAACAGTTGGAGGGTCAGAATTCTGGAGAGCTTTGGATAGGGATAAAACTTCCATTTTATGGGAAAAGGGGAAAGAAAGATGAGGTGGGTGTTTTTTTAATTTATTTTGTTAATCCAAAATGACAGGGTCAGAACAGGAGGCAAACCTTGATGAAAAAGTATTTTTTGAGGAGTTAACGTAGATCTTGAAGGGAATGCAGAAAGGGAGTAGTTTAAAGAATTTGATTAAGAATTTTAGCTGGGAAATACTTTATAATTGCTGACGCTTTACCACTTTTCTTACCTTTGATTTGATTTGCTGGGCAAATTAAAATTTATTCTTTTATTACTAAGTTTAAGAAGTATCAGAGTGTAGAGTTCCAAGAAAAAGGGTGTATTTATTTGCTGTCCAAAAAGAGAGTAGAATTTTTATTTTATTTCTCAGAAATGAAAATGCTGAAAAAGAAGAAGAACCTGCACATGAAGAGAAATCTGGTAATACAATCTTTTGTTTTACCTGTAGTTCTACATCAGCCTTTTAGGCTGTCCTTGCATTATGACTATGTAGCTGTTATTCATACAGAGGGGTTAAGGGGTTTACTCTTGCTTCAGTGCATTTTCTTTTCTTAAGTGGATTTTTAATCTATTGTAAACCAAAAAAACACAAAAGAAAAGGGAAAAAAATAGTAAAAACCCTGTGTCATTCATAAATGAAAAAAAAACCTGATGTTGAAATTTGATTTGATGTTTGATTTACTCCAGTGTTGTAGCTGTCATCTGTATTTTTGTGCCATCTTCCCATTCTTGTGTTTAGTCTTTGTTATCTGCAGTATTACTCTTATCTGATTTCCCACCCTAAATTTCCATGCTACATTTCTTGCTTATTTGTCTTTCACTTGTCATGTCTCTTTATTTCATGCTTCATTGCTGGCATATGATAGAGTGTATTCATGTAATTTAATGGATTGTATTTTCAAATGTATATATTTAGCTGAACTTTGAGAGGTCCTGTTGTCAGGCTTGAATTTCCCAAGCATGAGGAGAATGTATTTGTAAACTATAAACACATAAAGAACACATTATGAACCTGTGTTTTGCAAGGGTTCTAGGTTTAAGTGTTACAGACAATGCAGACACTGGAGCCTGTAACCACAGGAGCTGAGTGGGAGAGATGCAGCAAAAGAGAACTGAAACTTGTGAAAGTATCTAGAAGACTGAAGGAAAAGTCTTTGGCTTGCTTTCAAAGTTAATTCTCTGACACACTTGGTTTTAAATAGTGCTTACTCTTGAGAGTGGCTTTTGGTCCACGAAAGTAGGTAATAAAAAGCCAAATTACAGATTCTGAGTCTCAGAACTGCTGGAGTTGTCAAAGTAAGTGTACAGAGTACTTTATCTCCAGGGTTGAAATTCTATCATTTCACCCCTAAGTGGGAGAGAGTAATTGAATAAAAGGGGTCAGTTCAAGTACACCTTGAGGAGACAAAGCATATCTGATTACAGGGCAAGCTTTCTTTGAATTTAGAGATATTATGTGTGACTTTCACTGTAGTTTTAGTACCACGCTCAGTTTTGGAAACTTTGTGTTGCCTCTGAAAGGAGTAAAAGGTGCCTGTAAAAGGAGTAACATTAGCAGTAGCTGTTCTTAGAGGAGGCATTGGGGAAAAGGAAATAGCTGTCTCTTACTGCTTTATCTTCCTTGAGTTATTCATTCAATTTGATGTTTATTTTACTCTTTTAGGTAGCTACAGTGAAGATTTTGAAGAAGAAACAGATACTAATCCTGCCCTTAAAACTGAGGGAGATCAGGTGAATCAAAACATCATGTCAGAAGTTGATTTAAGTCCTCAAGAACAGGTATTGTTAGAACAGCTTGCTAAATGTTTCTATTGCAGAGATTTTAAAAGCTCTCCAATATGTAACTAAATACAGTAAACCTTTATATGATACATACTGTCTCAAAGAGCATTGTGGCCCTCAGACTATATCTTTCTGTCAAGGATGTGCACTTTACTGTGATAGATCATAGGAAGGGTTAAGATCTTCACAGGGTTTCCTACTTACTCTTCCTTTGAATTAAGAAATGAGGATGGAAATGCACGAGTTATGAACTTGGGTGGAGACTCGCCCTTGGACTGGGTAGTGGTTAATCTCTCAGAGTATTGAGGTGACATCTACACTAACAAGTGGCACAGACTGATGGAAGTAATTCTATACAGAGAAGCCCTTTGGACAAAGGACCCAAAAATCTCCACTGTATGGGCTGTGAGGGCACTGCTGTCCACAGGCTTAGTCAAGGCTTTTGATGTGTAGCACATCTGGTTGGAGCACATAGATGCATCCATGGAGCACACATTCAGATTTGGGGTTTTTTT
Source organism: Sylvia atricapilla (assembly GCF_009819655.1). Taxonomy (NCBI): domain Eukaryota; kingdom Metazoa; phylum Chordata; class Aves; order Passeriformes; family Sylviidae; genus Sylvia; species Sylvia atricapilla. The sequence goes on along the minus strand of NC_089142.1, from coordinate 34,506,978 downwards.
CAGAAGTAGTCTATAGAGTTTCATGTGTCCATTTTCACTAGTAAACTGAATTGGTTTTTAGTTCTTTTAAAACAAATTTATTAGTGGTATTTCTAATAAATGTTTAGAAAGTTAGAATGGAAGTGTAATAATGTGCTTACTGCTACTTAACTTTCTTTTCTCAAATTACAGCAAAAGAAAACCAGAAAGGTGTAAAAATGTTCCTCTATGCAGAGAAGCATTTAATTTCTGTTCACTTGTGAGAAGGTTTATAGAGTACAAGATGTTGAGAACCTTTTGGTGTCCTAAGAAGGGTTTTAGAGAAGTGCCTGTTCTTGGAGAATGTATAACTGCTTAGTTCTAAAAATTCTTTTAGGTATTGGACCAACTTCTAAAGTTTGTTCAATTTTTTCCTCTGATATTCAAAAAGTAATTGTTTGTGGTTGTTTTTTTGTTGTTGTTAGGAAGAAGCAAACACTGGCATGCTGGCTAAAGGTAAGATACAAACTTTGACCAGAGGAAGAAGATTAAATGTAACTTTTTGAAACTTGCTCACTCGATTTTTACTATTTTGGTTTTTTTTTTACCTTATTTTATTGTGTTGTACTGAAAATATGTTGGATTGAAATAGTTAAAAATAATCTACATGAACACTTCAAGGTAATCATCAATGTATTTTTATATTTATTACACCTTCTCGGAACTCAAATTTGTAATCAGAGTTCATTGATTTTCCATTAATGGCAATAAAATAATCTACATAGTAGTTTTTGTATGCTTAAGACATCAAGATAAGCTCTTTGTCACACTTTTAATGCCAATGTGACAAAGTATAAATAAGAGGATTTTTATTTACTTAAATATTTATCTTCTTAGTTGTATTGCTTGATTCACAAGATTCTACTCTAGAACTTCAGAAGGCCATTGAAACATCAGATGTAGCTCCAGGTGAGCATGATCAGCCCGAAGAAGTCAGTGCAGTTGAAATGAATGAAGCAGGTAAGGGGTACTTTAAAGAAAGAAAATAAACCCCAAAAAAACCCCACCACACAATAAAACTCAAAAACTAAAATCTTACTTTATTAAAATAGTTGAATCCAATGTCTTCACTTGTTCTTAGATTAACTTGAAGCTCTTGGCTTTTGCCAATAAATCTTGAAAGCAGGAGGAAATATTTCAGGAAAAAGTGATGTTTCTGCTAAAAAAACTCCTTTTTACGCTTGGTTATTGCAAAGCAGCTTTTGATGCTGCAATTTCATATTTAAATACCATCTCCTCTGGTTATTTCTCAATCTAAAATTCTTCTTTGACAGCATTGAACTGAATTATTAAATACATTCCCTTAGCAAACTTCACACAACAGTACTTGTATAAGGCCACCTATATCCAGATTATGGCTGTGATGGCACCTGTTAAAATAGTCGTATAACATAAGCTGTTAATTTTGGTACTGTAAAATATTGAGGTGGGGGAGGATGGGGGAGAGGAATGCAAACTGTAGATGAGACAATTTAGTAGGCACTAATTAACTTGGCAATTGTTTCTTTTTATAAGAAAAATGAGATTTTTAATTATTTTTTTTTTATGTAAGTGGTATCACTCTTTTCCCCACACAATAGACCAAGCTAGTAACTGAAACACAGGCTCCAGTGGGATGTTTCCCAAAACAGAAAATCCAGTAGTGTCTCTTACAAGCCTGCTTTTTTCTCAGGTACTTCCTGTGGACAAACCACCAGTGAGATGGAAGCACTACAGCAGGCATACCATCATGTTGGTCAGTCTTTGGGGGACACTGACGAGCAGAAACTGCACAATTCTGCACTGGCAGCCTCAGAAGGCTTAGGGCAAAGCATTTCTCAAAATAATGACATCTCTGCAAAAAAAATGTCAACTGTTGATTCAGGTAAATAGCTCAAAGGAAGATATGTATTGTACAAGGTTGTGAAACGAGTAAGCTAGTGATATCTATAATACTCCATTTATGAAACATTTTTAAATTATGTCTTTGTAACAACTTTTTTTCCTAATAATTTATTTTATATTTATTTCTCATTATCTAGATTTACCTACTGTGGAAGAATTGATGAAAACAATTAGAGGGCAAATGTGTGATATCAGAAGTTTTGATGTGGACCTTGAAAGGTATTTATTTCAAGATGCCTTTTAAGAATTGCAGTAACTTAAAGCTGCTACCGATTTGTGAAAAATACCTTACTAAATAACTCATCTGTCTCTTTCTCTAATTGAATACTGAAATTTTGTTACATCTTGCACTGGCATTATGGCATTTGCAGTGAGCTGTTAAATGAATTATATAGTGTTCAGACCAGGGATTCCCCTACTTACTTTGGGTAATAAGCAGCAGTGTTTGTCAAATCTTCTGGGGGAGTGTTCATCACTTTCACAGCTAGGATCTCTGCCTTCCTGGTCTTCTGCGCTTTCCCCTTCTCCATACAAAGATTTCAGCCCACATCCTATCCTAGCTCTCCGAATTCCATAATCTTAAATTCAATTCCTCTTAAGATCAAACCCCACTGTTGGGATTCTTACCAACCTGTGCTCCATACTTCCCCCTTTGGTGCAACTGTTCTGTCTAGGGCAGACAGCACAGGCCTTGGAACTGTCAGATACACAGCTAATGCTTAGCAGATGAGTTCAGGGGCTTATCATGTAGCTGCGCTCAGCAGAAATACTGCTCTTTTTTTATTAGTGTTAATTGCAGGCTTACAGGTGTTTATTTTGTAGCCAATTTTGCTACCTCCCCAAAAACAGAGGCTCTTTTTGCACAGCATGGGAGCGAATCTGTATGACTAAATCTGCAAGATGGATCTTAAAAGAGGCTTAGTAGCTCTTTGACATTCAGGCAGTCTTTACAGCTGATACCTAAAGGAAAAAATGGCACGCTTTTTGCAGAGTGATGGAAAAGCAAAGGGCAAAAGTCTTATTATGTATGACTTCTTTTTTCTTGTAGTCCTGTGAAACTGGTAGGCAGCACAGAAAATGACCTCATTAGCCACTCACCCTTTGAGGACCCGCAGAATCATAGTACAGCCTGGGAGAAAAACTTAGTTGAAAAGTTTAACAGAGAAGAAAGCGTCTTTCTACGGACAAGTATGAATGACGATAACTTCCAGAGGATGACTGAGAAAGAAGTTCAAAACAGTGAAATACAGCCTGATATACTAAGAGAAAAGATAGGACAAGACTCTCTGCTTTCACAAGGAAGCAAAACTAAAAAAGTGAGTGTTACCAACCAGATTTTTGTTATATGGAAGTAATTTTTAAAGGTAGGTATTTTAGACTGCCTGTCACTTGATTATGCTCTGATGTTAAGAAATTGAGAGACTGTTGTTCTTTTTCATGAAATTCTCATGTTGCCATTGCTATTGTTGGTCACCAAATCCAGTGGACACTGGGACCAGTGGGATTCTTCTTGTCCCAGCCCAACATGTGCAAGACTGCTGCAATGCTCCAGCTCAAAACAGTGATGTCTCTGAGCATATGAGCATTGGAGGGACACATGTAAATGCACAACAGGCTCAGAACAGGGAACATTTTTACAGAGAGAACAGTTAGAAATGCAGTTCAGTAAGAATGTAGAAGAGACTGCAATGGTCAGTGTCCAGCTGAGTCAGACAAGCTTGCTGACCAGCCACCTGATCGTGTCACCAGCTTTTTTAATCTGATTTTTTCCTCTATTTCCCAGACTTGTTTCTTTACCTAGTTTTTATTCTTTTCCTAAAGATACTGTAAATTTTGCATATTCTTACAATCATCTCAGACATTCCAGAACAAAATTTACATAATCTCAAATCTTCTCCCTGCATCTCCAAATTCTCTTCTCCTTGCATCCCCTAGATTCACACTCCTTTAGGCAATTATCTCTTGTGTGTGCAAGGCACTGTAGGGACAGAGGTTTGGCTGATTTACCCTAGTGGGTTGCCCACCAGGGCAAACAGGCTAAACTTTTTCATTTGTTGGTCTTGGGAGTTGAGTGCTTTGTTTTTGATGATCAAGTTTAGCAGGGTTCCTCTGCCAGCCACTGTTCCTTTCTTCATGGCTGTGTGTCTATATTCACTGTTTATTAGCCTTTGGTCATGACCTACCTTATTTGGTAAACAAAAGATCTTGTAATGTACAGTACAATTGAAATAAAAATACAATTTCCCAGATCAATTAAATAGAGCCAATACAAAATACTTGCCCTATGTAGTTCTGAAGTAATTCTGCAAAATTACTTACTATTAATTTGATTGAAAATAATGCTTGTCATCACCCTGAGTCTTACAGTTGTGTAATTTTGGTAACTGGTTCTATGTTTTTCACTGGTGAATGTTACCCTCAGTTTACAGCAGAGCCTAAAACTTGTTTTAAACAAATGTGTTCTGCCACAGGCTCTTCGGTCTTGTTCCTTGAAGAATGAAAGATTAGGATCAATGGCAACCAAACCTATGTCACATAAGAATATCAGAAGTCCAGCAACTGCACACAAAAAGAAACCTCCACATGGTCCTCATGGACTGGTTAGAAGTTCTGGCTATGGAAAACCCAGTTTAATTTCAAAGCAATCTTTTCCAGTTAATGAAAAGAAAACACCAAAAGAGACTTTCAAAAATACCTGTATGAAAGCCAAAAGTCCTGCAGATAGAGCAAAATCTAAAGGTAATTCTAAGTTTTAAGAGTTTTAATTCTGAGTTCAAGAGCCAGAGAGGTTTGCTTTTTATGCTTCATATTAAAAAACCCCAAATGTCATAGAGAAATCTAAACTCAAATGCAGTTAAGTACTGTTTTTTTTCTGAATTAGCATGAAATTGCTGTGAGAGAGACTTTTGTATGAGTCTTTGTAGTCTTGCTTCGTTTCCACTCACATTTACCACTGCTGTGTTTGAGACTTACCTGTTGTTCACCAGTAGGACCGAAGGAATAAAAAAAGCTGGTGTTCAAAGATTAATATCTACAGGTTGACATTTTTCATTAAAGTAAATGCAAAGATTCACTGACTTGCGTGTTTGAGGCTCAATTCCTGTTCTCAGCTTCTTCTTTTGATCTTTGCTTTCCTAGAGTACAAAAAGGTACTAAAAAGGAAGTCCTATTTTCTGTCCATGTCTCATGGAAACACTGTGGAAAGGAGAATACCAGTGTAATCTTGTGAAAACGGGGGTTACAATTAAAGGACTGAACCTTTTTATTTTGGGGTGAAGCTTGAAGAGTTTCATGAGATAATTCAGCTTAGTGTCTTTGCAGACCATGTTTGCTATCTGTGAGGCATGGGCCAGTAACTCTGCAGGTACCCAGGCTTTAGTGCATTTCTAGCATGCAGTGCTTTTAAAAACCCTGCAAGCAGTGTCAGGAAAAGCCGTTTAGGATTATGTTACCTACCTTAGGGAGATGCTTCAGTGGCAGCTGTTGAACTGAAGGACCTCAGTTCCTCAGTACATTGTTGTGTCTCCCCGGGGAAGAGGAGTTTTTACGGCCTGGTGAAGGTGGTAAAGTGAATGACAAGTACAGAGAAAATAAGACCACTGGCTTCATTCATGCTTGCTCTTTCCTCTCTAGCTGTAACCATTCACAATAGCAATTTTAGGTGATTTCAGAAATTAATCTCACCTGGCCGCATTCTGCAAGGGCCTCCCCTATTATAGCTAGGAAGAGAATAGCATTGAACCAAACAATTCCCAAGTAATCAGTGCTAAGGGGCACCTTTCTGAAGGATGTGTGACATTAAAAAGGAGTGACATTTGGAAAAGAATAGTTGTCTGATGGGGTTTTTTTCAGGTGTAACATTGCTAAGCAGGAGAAGTTGAAATGGAAATTGTAGTTACTATCTGTATTTCAGAAGGCTAAGATATTAATAGTTCCATGTATGTTAGTGACTCTAGGGGAAACTTTCCTGTTTTCTTATTCCAGTCAAGTTGTTATTTGATGCAACAAATAAATGTTGCATTTCTTTCTGTGCTGTGTGCGCTCCAAAGTCTGTTTTGAAAATTGTTGTGTCTTATCTTCCACATAGCTTGAAATATGTTTTGTTTCTGCATACTTAGATAAGTGGCCACTTCTGAAGTGGAGGAGTGAGGTTAACCTTGTTTCATGAAGGATTTATTATCCAGCTACTTGTTTCAGTTGTTCTCTTGGGTTTTGTTTTATCTTGTCATCAGTTCATTACTGAAAAAAAACCCAACAAAAACCTCCAGTTTCCATAGTCTATCATTGTTTTCAAGTTTCTATATTTCATTCAAAATTCAGGTTGTAGAATACTTTATATACCTACAGGTTGGATTATATTAACATGTATTTTTCTTAAAGGACATAAAATTCTGAATTTAATTTGTTCTATTTTACTTTCCACCTAAATGAAGAAGCCTTATTTGCTACTAGGATAATAAGATCTGCGACAAGTGAACCAACTTTGGAGGGAAGTATTAACAGAGTTTTGTCTGGCCAATCAGTTGTTAGTAATCTTGGACCCCAGGCTGTGGATTATAACAGGCAATATCATCATGTGAGTAATAATCAGTGATGCTCCTAATTATAGCATGTACAACTTGGTTCGGAGGCCTATTTTGTCAAGGCTTTTAACAATTATCACAAGGTTGGCAAATACTGAAATATTGAATTAAAACTTCCCTTTGGTCAAACACTAGTTTTTGTTTTTAAAATATGCAAATATAAGCATACTGCTTTTCAGTTGCTTGGATAATGCTGTTGCTTTGGTGGTTCTATATAATTAAAGTGCTTATTAAATTCTAAAAATTACTATTTCAATGTAAAAGAAAGTTAAATAGAACTTCAACTTAACGATATTCTGCTATGAATGTTTAAACAGTACTACTGTTCAGGGATTTTTCTTATTTGCATTGCATGAAATATTTAATAGTGTCTTTTCACTTCTCCAACATGACTGAGTTTACGGTACCATAATGGTTTTTCCTTCTCCCTTATCAACTGCATAAAAAGCTATTCATTGAATACCTGAGGCATTGCTGCTTTTCTAAAAGTAAGATGTATAATAGAATAATTCTGGTAACAATATAGTGACTCTTGTATGTGGTGTATTTGTTTCTTTTTGGGTTTTTTGTCTTGTTTTCCTCATATATACTTTGCAAATGAGAAGGTAGCTCATTAAAATAAATATAGGATGTTTTGCCATTAAAATGTTGGGGTGGTTGTATTTTGGGTTGTTTTTTCAAGTGCCTTTTGTTGTTGCTGAGAACCAGATAAACCAGTTAAATAAAATTGCTGAGCAGAGTTCTGGTGAACAATCAGCTCGTGTAATGTTTCCCTGAATTGTCTGCCCTAGGACTTACCATTTTCCCCTTTCAAAAGCTGCGATAGAGAGCTGTATCTGTTAAAACGAGTACAAGCAGCAGAGGAGGATCTGCACACAGCTCAGGATTTGGTTCAGCAGCTGAGCAGCAAGCTTGCACAAAAAGAGAAGGAGATGGAGGCCAAGGTAGTGGAACTGAAAACACATCATGAAAAGGAGCTTTCCCGTCTGGGTCAGGAAAACTATGTTCTTCAGAGTAAGGTACTTTATCTATTATCTTGTATCCTGTGCCTATAGAAGAGAAGAAACATTGCTTCTGAAAATTGAATCAATGTTACTTTACATGAGTTGTTGGTGAGCAGAAAATCCAAATTTACACAGACACTGCAACTTTATAAATGCCTACCTGCTGTTGCATTTATCGCCTGTAAGACAATTTTTTTTTTCTTCCTGGAGATAAAGCATGTTATCCTGAGTTCCCTTACTTCACTATTTTGAGAGTCCTGCAGCAAATTTTTTGGAAAGATGTAATTCATTCTCACTTGTTATAGATAAGTACTATATACTGAGATACTGTTTATAGTTCTTGATGCATTTTTCAATGTTGTGTTTTGTCTGTATGAAATATTCCCAGAGTATATTTCACTATACCCTTGTTGCAGATAACTCTGTGCTTCGTAACATACCCTCCTGTCTAGATACATAAGAACAGAAACTTCTAGCTTTTCCCAAGTGTTTTATACCTTTTTTCTGTTTCATAATGCTTCTATAAAACTCGAGTAAGAGCTATTCATTGGTCTGCTCTCATAACTTAATGAAGAGATTGGATGGTAGTCTTGCAGAAGATTCCATATTGCTAACAAAATTTTCATGTTGCTTGTGTGTCTTTTTCTGAAAGCTAAGAAATATGGAAGAGATGACCCAAGAAAAGAGGTGGACCCATGCAGCAGCAATTCCTGTAACTGAGGAAAAACTGGCACAAATACAAAAAGAGATTGAAGATCAAGAGGTCATTATTCAAGGTTATCAACAGGTAGCATCACACATCATGTTGAGCTGTGTTCTATCCAAACAAAATTGTTTATATCCAGAAACAAAATTGTTTAATGGTTACTGCTTTTCTGTTGAAAACAATTACTTTGTTTTCTCAAAAGTGGATGGAATTTGGGTGTGAAGGGCAAATATATTGCAGGTTTAAAAAGTCTTTCACACATCTAGTTTGGACTAAGTTTTTCCACAGTTTCTTGTAAATGTTCTAAATTGTAAAAATCGATAACTTTTCAGTTGACAGCTGGGAAAATACTTTATGGTCACTGAAGTAATTTTGCCTAAATGTAGTTGAAAATTAGTACATTTAAGCAGCATTAGAAATCTAGAAAATTTGGGGGTTTAAAATGTTTTTCTCAAGATCTGAATGGCAGATTTCAAGGTAACCTTATTATCATGCCTGATTTGTATTACTCAGTCAAGTGGAGAAATAGATAATTCAAGCTTAATAATCCCTTTGAATACTTGCAACTGTAAAATCCAGTTGGTAGCTCAACCAGCTTCCTGCTGATGCTCAGCATAATTCCTTGATATAAACACAATGTCTTTCCAATATGGCTGTGAGCATCCCAAACAATTATGGTTTGTGTCCCCAGGACTGGAGTGTGGACAGGCGGAGCTCTGATCTAGCAGCGCTCACCCATGAACATGTTTTTAGAATGTAGTTGGGATAGTTTGTAGAGGATCCGTCTTAGCTCCTTCCTGCAGAGTGAGCAGACACTTGAATGAGATAATGAAAGTAAGATACTCATTTTAGAAGCTTTGTAATGAAATATTTAGTGTTTTCTTCCACTGTTTCAGCAGGGAAAATATGTGATTCATAGAAAGTTGTTTTATATCTGTAGAAAACAATAATTTATGAACATTCTTTAACTTTGTCTCAACTCAGGAAAATGAGAGGTTGTACAAACAAATGAAAGAGCTACAAATTGAAAACAAAAAAAATGAGGAACGAATGTTTAAGGAAAATCAGTGCTTAAAGTCTGAATTAATTCACTTAAGGTAGGCTCATTTACATATCTGACCTAAAATCTCTGGAGTTTTCTGCTGGTGGTTTTTTTGTTTTGTTTTGTTTTGTTTTTTTATGAAGAACCATTGCAGAGTCTATCAGGTTCATGTTTTCTAGACTAAGGTTTGTGGTTTTGTTTCTTCTTTTGAGAATTGATTTGTGATGATTATAGGCACTTAATTTTGTTTTCTTGATGGTGTTGCAAACCCGTGGGAAGACTAGAGACTTCCCCTTGGGAAATACTTCAATATTCTTATTCATATCAGAATGCATAATACATTGTACTGCACTTGTTCTGATATTATGGCTCTGCTGATGTTGTTAAGATGTTTTGATGCTGTTGTAAGATACATAGTAGATCAGGGGGCAGGGAGGTTCTGTGAGTGGAGAAACCGTTCTATTCACTGCATTGTAGGTCCTGTGAGATTTGCATCCAGTGCTAGTAATGAGGGAAAACAATCTAGCAATTGTGTGTACTCCTAATGTACAGATCTTTGCTTTGGAGAGGCCAGTAAATGAGTTGCAGGGTAGATTTTATTTCCTTCCCTTGTGTAGTCCAAATAAACTAGTTCACGTGAGGTGAGAAGACTTCCCCTTTCAGTGAATTTTATTTGTATATAGATGTTGTGCATATTTGCTTCTCTTTTGGTTTTGAACCTACAGAGATTGACTTTGTGGTACAATTTGGGGGTTAGGGGTTGTGTTTGTTTTTCAGTATGCTGAGTCACCACATTGCATAACTGCTTTTGCTCTTGCTGTTTAGAGAAAAGATAGAGAAGACTAATAACCAGTCACGAATCATGCAGGATTCTGAACCAGCCAGAAATCAGAGTTTCACAGAATTGATTTCAGAGCTTCGAGCAGTACAGGTAGATATATACCAAGCCTATAAGATAACAGAGTATTGCCTTTGCTTGTAGCACAGAAATACAAATAATACCACTTGAAGCACGAGGAGCACATGTGACTTGATGCACACAAGCCAGATGTGGCTGCTCAGCAAATCAAGATAGGAGCTCACTAGCAGTAACATAACTACATGCGCATGCTTAGACACTCAGTCTGTTTACTGGCTGCTCCCAAAATCTCAGCCCCCCAGTTGATTTTTGCTGTACCTGTGCATACTAGGACCAAAGGGTTCCATCTCTAGAGGTGGCTCTGGCACCAAGACCTTTTGTCCCACTTGGTCTTGAAGTCTGCTAGTATTCACATGTAGTAAAAAGAAGAGAGGCTGCCTGCAGAAAATGGCAAGAAGTAGAATGTAGTAAGGTGAACTGTTTGACAGTATATCTGCCCATTTAACCTATAGTGTTCAGTCTCAGAAGTAAGTCAAGCCGTTTTCTTTACTGACCCTCTCAAAAGGCAGAGGTTTTCTAATTCTATGACAGTTAAGTAAGGCTTAAAAAATCTGGGGTTTGGGGTTTTTTTTAACGTTTAGTTTGTATTTTCCCATGCTCTGCTGTAGCAAGGCGTGAGAATAATACCAAAGTTAAAAGACCTTATTGTTGCCGTTGTCAGATACAACTGTTTTGATTTAATCTTTGTATGATGAAAAGGCATGCTCAGGGGTTTTGTGTGATATTATGCGTTTAGTTTTTCATGTTCAACTGTTTTCTCTAAAACCCAGAAAGAAGAAGCTAAATTACAAGAAGAGATAAGACGTCTAAAACAAGATAAGCAAGCTCTTGAGGTAGACTTGGTACAAGCCAAGAAAGAGAGAGACTTGGCGAAAGTCCAGATTGCGTCTGCATCAAGTAAAGCACCTTCATTTTATTGAATAATTTTTCTTACTTTGCATTTCTGTAAATAAATACGTAACAAAAACTTGTTTCTTAATGAAGTATTACTTAGTGAAATGCATCTAGAACATTTCCAAATACTGTCTAAACTTCTAACAAAAGCATACGGTGAAGGGCATGCTGCAGTACTTTTGTTACTCTATTAGAAAGTATCTGCCTGTATCCAACCAAACTTTTTGTTGTGGCGTGTTAAGTTCGATTTCTTGCCCATCTTTCACTGGACATGGAAAACATAATTTCAATTATGTGACAAGTCCATTCATAAGTAAAGATTTACTATGCTACATCTTAGTGTCCTACTTAGCTCTTGCCCATTTTTTACCTATAGCTTATGCCTTGGGACTTTTTTCAGCATTCTTATCAGAGCTTTTTCCAGTTTGAATTAATGAGTGAGGACTCAAAATTGGACTCTCTCATTTCCGGTGTCAGGTGTCACAAATGCTAAGTGCAGTAATAATTACCTCCATGTCTCTTCTGAAAAGGCTTGATCCCTAAATGGGAGGAGTATGATCAATACACATCTAAGCATATATTCTATGTTGTCATTCATCTTGATGCTGAAGGTCTGTTTACTAGAGCATGATCAAGAGCATAAATCTCCCTGAGTTCTGGTTATTTTTAAATACTTTCTGTGGTGAACTGTGAGCCATTGAGTACTGCTATGTATGGGAGAAATAAAGGGGTTTTTACAAATACTGTTGCTTTTAAAATGGTAATTAGGATTTGATTTTAAAATTACTACAGTAACTGTTTCCAAAATGGTAAATGTATGAAATATGCTGAGGAAAACAGCATTGACTAATTACTCCAATACATAATTACTAATAAAACAATTCTAAGAATGTTTTATTCTTGTAGGTGAGAAGTCTTATGAATTTAAAGTTATGGAAGAATCATACAAACAGGAAATTACTCATTTAAAAAAAAGACTTCAGTGGTATGCAGAAAATCAAGATCTTCTGGATAAAGATGCAGCCCGTCTTAAAGAGGCAAAAGAAGAGATTGAGAAACTAAGACTAGAGGTGATAATATCTAGCTTTATTTAAGAAGTTGGAACTGGAAATTATTTTTTCAGTGATGAGTGTAATGTAATTATTTCCTTCATAATAATCCATTTTTTTATATTAGGTTGGTTCTATTGGAAGTCTTGGCTATGCTTCTGCGAACAAGTCACATGCTTCCCTAAAACCTTCAAATTTCTTGACCTAAGAGACAGAAATATATTTTTACATTAACAACTAGGAATGGCTCTTTTTCTCATTCTCTTTTCACCCTTTTTCCTCCATAGTAACTTAGGAAAAACTTTTTTTTTTTCTCTTAAGTGCCAGTTCTAAATTCTTACTTAGGAAAGACTCCCTTGTTACTAAAGTTGGGAGGAAAAACCCAAAACACTTGAAATCTGAACCAAAACTAATACATTAATCTTGAATACTGCTGAGATTTGCATTGTCTACTTATCTTTACATTGGACTTAGGATTCACAAAAACAGTAAGTTCTACTAGTGCTAAAATGTAACTGATCTTGGAATTTTTTATGGTGTTTTATTAGGGAGACTGCAGATGAAAGGAGGTGCTTCTGAAGGAGCAACCAGGGTCAGACACCACCATTTCAAACTTTGATCAAAATTTTGTTCATGTGAAAGGAAATATTTTTATTGGCATGTTCTCTTGGCTGAACTGGTGTCTAAAAATTCTGTTGCCTAGAGCTGTGACTTCATGGAAATAATCAAATCAGTCAAACTATTTAATGTTGGCATGAAAGTATGACTACACTAATATTACCAATGTGGGAGAGAATTCAAGATAGGAATATTTTTAAATATCTAGGGTGTTATATCCCTTTATAGATGTCGAAGTGGCTAATAAAGGTAGGATATTCAACTTTAGGTTATAGCTTTGGGTCCTCATGCCCGGACTTCATGGGAGTGCATGAACATGAGTTATCAGTCTCCTTCCCCTGATTATGGGACTCAGCTTTTATTTAGGCACAACGTAACATTCCCTTAGGGTGTTTTTTATCTCATCACATAGGGTAGCATTGCAAATCATAAACCATTTCCTAAACTCATCCTGAAATCATGGAATGCACTGTAGTATTTAATATGATAGCTTATTAATCAAGCCTGCGTGCTAGCAGTATGAAAGAAACAGCTTTACTGGTATGAAGATAAGAATGTCCCAGAGCTGAAATTCTCTCTTAGATTTCCATATCTGGTTTCAGTTGCTTTGGAGAAGGAAGCTGTCGTGTGGGTTAAGAATCTGAAGAATCATTTAGTACAGAAATTACTACTATAAGTTTCTATGTGGCAGAATACTTCCATTGTATCATGTGTGTTCTAAATGCTTTTGTACTACAAGACAATGTCTCTGAATACATATTTCAATTTGTCTCCTTGTAAATTGGGCAGGTTGAGAAGCTCAGAGCTGAAGCAGGAGATCAATGTGTGCAACAAAAGAAACGTTTGCGAGACAGAGCAGCAGATGCTAAAAGAATTCAGGATCTTGAACGACAAGTATGCAATAAAAGAACTGTCCTTCATTTAACCTTTGTTTCAGATAAGTTTCTTAAAACCCCAGTGTGTTCATAAGGATAAATCATAGCATGAAGTTCTGTGATAAAGTAACTTGTGTTATTGAACACTCATAAACGCAAAAAGCTGAAATTATTTACTTAGAAAGATCTCTTCTTGCTACTATGTTCTAACAAGCTGATACCCTTTTAAAATATTTTAAAATGACTGTTTAAAGTTTCTTTGAAAGGGGCAAGAGGGCAAAAGCCAAAGCTTGCTGTTTACCTTCTAAGACTCCTGTCCACATTCAGCAATTCCTTAACAGTGTGACAAATTTCAGCCAATTTGATTCAAGAGTAGGGGTTTAAATTTTATTGGATTCCTACAAGATTCATGAAAACTAGGGGAGTGGACACCTTTAAATCCATGTTTCTACTAAAGGAGTATCAAGTGGAAGTGGGCATTCCTAAGTTTTAGGAGATGGCAGTTGCATTAATTAGGGATGTCGGACTCATGGACAAGCGCCTTTACAGATTTCTGATGTAATTATCTTATCCATAGATAAGAGAGGGACTTTAATATTGCGTGCAGTGTTAGTTTTACATTATTGCAGACTACAAAATAAAAGGCATATAATCTGTTATTGGGAGAATAATTCCAATATCACTGTGAAATACCTTTAATGGTTGGAAAAGTAGAATGTGAATGCAAATCCAGAAAAAAAAGCATATTCACAGCATTAGGAGCCATACTCAAATCCTCTTTTTTTACTTTCTTTAGACTTTTGACAGAAGGCAATCATCCAAAGACCAGAGCAATATTTTGTTAAGATCATGTATGGGTTAGTCAGTAAGAGATGAGTCTTGCTTTTCTGTAAACAAAAACATAAATGGGAGGAATATAAAATAATTCTCAATATATGCATCTATAATTTTCATTCTTCTACCTTAAGGGAATGAAATTTGTTAACGTTCTGTCACTTATTTCTGTTCGCTTTTCATTAGAACTTTATTATTTTTAACTTTTGACTTAATTTTCTTATGAATAGATCAGAGAAATGGAAGGAATCATAAAAAGAAGGTATCCAAATTCTTTGCCTGCTTTGATTTATGCTGCTGCTGCTGCTGAGAAAATGAATGATCTTTCAGCTAAAACAAACACAGTTGAATTTTTGGAGAGAAGAATAAAGAAATTAGAAACAGAACTTGAAGGTAAAGATGATGAAGCTAAGAAAAGCCTCCGTGCAATGGAACAACAGTTTCAAAAAATAAAGGTACAAGTTGAGTAGTCCACTTCTCAAGTAGCAGTCACAAGGCAACTGGAGTCTAACACTCCAGTTAGTGGTTAACACTCCAGAGTAGTGGTTAAAACTGAAGGCAAAGACCACATTCAAGGGAAAAAAAATACTCAGAATTTAGAACCGGAATTTCCGTACCTTCAGTGTTGCTTTTTATGTTCTTTTCTGCCAGAGTCGGGATTAAATGCTCAAGACAGTATTTCATGTTTGGACTCAGATGTTTATTAATTCTTATTCATATTACAGTTTCACAAGCTGTGAGCACTTGTAGCTAACAAAGTAAAAATGGAGCAATCTCTATCTCTTTACAAGGCCTTTTAAGGACAAACTGTCCAATAAAGAATTGACACCTAAATAATTTTTACTTTTAACCCAATAACCAACCACCCGTGGTCTGCAATGGTGGACTTTTTTCTCCATTTACAAAATACCACCTAGACCCATGAAGAAGAAGGTGAAAAACAAGGACTAGCCTATGCCCTAAAACCTCCATCTTGCTTTATACATATTACTATATTCTAAAATCCTAAACTCTTAAGTTTTCCACCATGTGATATTACACACTTCTATTTAAACTACACACCCATAATCCCAGTGCTATCATTCAATTTTGGATGCCTTTTCCAAGGCCTCGGGTCAAATTCAGTGTTTTCTTGGGGGTCAGTGCCTGTCAGCAGAGAAAGTCTAAAATTCTCTGGGCCCAGGGTTCCAACACTTCAGCACCTAAGATAAAAATAGCATTGAAATTAGAAGGGTAGTATTGAACAAAGGGGACATGGTCTCGAGGAATAATAATTTAATTCTTACAAGTGAGGTAATTAGTTTTCACCCTGTGGGTCAGAGTAGCTGCTTATCTAATTCCTTGCTGTACCAAAGGCTGTGATTTTAAAGGTCTGCTGACTGAGCATTTTCAGGGATCCAAACATTACATGACACTGAGCCTAAAGAATCAGTTAGCATGAAAGTCTGGCATTTTACTTCAAGGAAAAGGTGAACTGCACAGGTGCTTAATGAGCAAGAAAGAAAAGCACTGGCCACTTATTCCACCTTTTCTACACATGTTGCTCATTATACTTTCTTCAAAAGTCATCCAAGCTATTAAGGTTAGGTTTTCCTCGGCTCATTAGGAGATAAGATTTCTGTCTCTCTCTGGATTCATACTTCTATCTTCATACTTAGAAAAACATAAAAAGAAAGATGTGTTCTGTTAAAAATTAAGATGTTTTGAAAACTGTGAAGTACAATTTTAAACACGTGACATGAATGTTTGCCAGCTGACATATAACAAGTACATAATGACAAAATTAACATTGGTAGCATCTGAAGAGAACTTAATTACATAAAAAAAGAAATATTTTCTTGTCAATATAATTTTCTATCCCCTAGTTACTGTATCCATTGTGATTAGATTATTGTGTAGTAAATGTTTTGGGTAATTGTTTTACAGCAGACTTAATTCTTTCACTCACTAATTTCTGAACTGATTGAGTAGTTTGTTAGTAATCCTGATTTGTATTCTGTTTTCTGAATCTTCCTTCAGATGGGCAGAAACTAAAGAATAATAGGAAGTGCTAATAATAACAGTACACTTATGAAACTGCTTTTTTGTCCCTGCTTTCTACTCCCCTCCTAGATACAGTATGAACAAAGAGTTGCAGAGCTTGAGCAACTACTTGCCTATGAATTTATGAATGAAACACCAAAACTGAATGGTGATAAAACCACTTCTACGGAACTTGAACAGGAGCTTCAGAATCTAAAGAGGACCCATCAGATTACTGTTGGAAGCCTCCAAACAGAAATTGAAAATCTTAAAAGTCAAAATTCCCAATTAAAACTCAGAAGTAAAAGTGATAATAAAGACTTAGAGTCCATGGACTCTAAGATGAAACAAAGTAACACAAAAGAGAGGTTGTTAAAACTAAACGAAGAACTAGTCACCAAAAATAGAGAAATACAAGACCTCACAAAAACTGTAGAGAAGCTTCAAAAAGAAAGGATGGTGATGTTGTCTGATAATAATTTGAGAAATAAAACAAACACTAATGGAAACTCTGCAGAGGTCTTGAAAAAGATCTCAGCAACAGATGGAAGGAATTTCAACAACACTGAAGCATGTCTAAGCATTTTCAGTGGTGACAAAATGCACCAACCACATACCGTTTTTGATTCTCATCTCTCGGACATTCTGCAAGAAAATGCGCATCTGAAAGAGGAGCTGGAGAGATTGTCCCTAGAAACAAGCCAGCAGCGGGTGAAGTCTCAAGCAGCACTGGCATATTCTGAAAGTAACATACGAAGGTAAATGCTCAACATATTCCTTTAGAAACCTTAAAGTGTGGGCAAATGTGTGATTGAAGTAGCATTAACATGTCAGCATGTGTGAAGTTTCTTCATTTGTACCGTTTTCTAGCTTTGGTGGATTTTTGTTACTTTGAGTTTTTTTAAGGAGTGCACTGTCACAGTTCTTCCTAAACCTGTATTAGTGCTTTTATTAATGCTACAATTTCTTATGCTTTTAAGTAAACTATCTCAGTGTAAACCATATCTTATATGCTTTGTGTTGTATAGCATTAATATTTGGTCCGTGTTCATTTCTTCAAACCTGGGGTATGCTTTTAGTGGGATTTACTTGGCCAACTGTAAAAACCTTATACTTCATCTAGTCTTCCTTACATCCCTTCACAATCAAAAAGAAATTGGCATATTTAGATTGCAACACATTCTTTTCTATAATAGATACCTGAAAGAAGATAGCTGCATTATGATTAAAAAGCATGTGTTTTCTTACCATTGTTTTAATAAGAGGAACCAGCAAAGATGATTGACTGAATTTTCTGTTTTCAAACTGCCTCTAGTTAGATGATATACATATCCACCACTGTAAGTTTCCCACCCTTTCCTCCTTTTAGAGCAATAGAATTAATGGTGGTCCTGTCTTGCAAGGTCTTGTTGTGAAATATCAAGCATATGCTGCCCTAAACATTTTTGTTATTTTGTGTGTTGAAGTGAGAAGCTGCTGTGTTTTTGAACAATTGTCTGTAGCTGCTTTACTACATCTCACTTTTGTCTTGCTATGTTCAGGATGCAGGAAGACACAGCAGAATACATTGCATCTCTGAAGGCTTCCCACCAGAGGGAAATCGAGAAGATTGTTTGCCAGCATGCAAAGGAACATTCTACTTCTAAAGTAGCTGAACTAAAGAACAGAATTTCAACACAGGAGGTAAGAGACAGTAGATACATTGTTTACATATAGATATATATTAAAGGTTTCTTTCTGTATTACTATAAACTTACCTTCTTTGAAGTAAGACCTGTTTTAAAAATCATCCTGTACCACAGTATGCACAGAATCCCAGAATGGCTGAGGTTGGAAGGGACCTCTGAAGGTCGTCTTGTCCAAATGCTCTGATCAGGAAGGTCGTCGAGGTGGCTTTTGACTATTTCTAAGGAGGAGGATTCCACCACTTTTCTGGGCTTGTTTTACATCTGGTATAAAGGGTAGAAAGAGCTCTTTCATTCAGATTATATAACGTCTTAAAATGAGGAAAGTAACTTGAAGATTGAGGCTTTTTTTCATATACTACACATGTAACTGTGTGCTGTTTAACAGCCCATGCACACACAAGTGTTGGAGGCAGTGTTGTTAATGCACACATCACTTACACCTGCAGTACTGCAATCATAGAATCATAGAATGTTAAGGGGTTGAAATGGACCTCAAAGGTCATCGACTCAGAAGCCCCCTTCCCATGGACAGGGACACCTCCTACTAGACCAGCTTGCTCAAGGCCTTACTCAACCTGGCTGTGAACACTGCCAGGTTTGGGACATCCACAGCCTTCCTGGGCAGCCTGTGCCAGTGTCTCATTACCCTCACAGTAAAGAATTTCTGCCTAATGTTTAACCTAAACTTCCTCTCTTTCAGTTTTTACCCATTACTCCTTGTGCTGTCACTTCCATTTCCTGGTGATGGGTCTCTCTCTGGCTTCCCTGTAGGCCACCTTTGGATACTGGAAGGTTGCTATGGGGTCTCCACACAACCTGCTCTTCTCCAGCTGAACAGCCTCAACTTTCTCAGTGCTGCTATTTTTTTCTGTACTTCTCCTGCATAGGTTTTCACTTGTTGTCATGGGTGTGTATGCTAACAACAATATATTTTTAAACCTTTTGTAGATATTAATAAAACATCTTCAAGAGCAGCTTGGTGAACAAGAGAGATGTCAGGAAGCTCTTTTAGTTTCACAGATAAGAGAGCAACTCCTACAAAAAGAGGTATATCTAAATTTCTATGGGGGTACCTTAGTTTAATAAGAGTTTTCATTCTAATTCACATCAAGCCTCAAATAATATATTGTAAAATCAAGGAGAAAAAATATATTTGTCAGCTTCTACATCAATTGTCATTGAGAATGCAGATTTTTTTCTAATGTAATCAGGAGAGCAAGAAGAACAACACAGAAAAGAATGCAGAACTTTGATTTTTTGGGTTTTTTTTTTTGGTTGATTGTTTTGTTTGTTTGTTTGAAATGTCTGACATCTGTATGAATGTATGAAGTTTGATCAGCAGGTTAATCCAGGTTTTCACATCCTCTGAGTTTTGGTGGGCAGTGGTAAATAGACCATAGGACTTTTTCTTTATTCCTCTTTATTAAGAGGATTTTATATTAGTTTTTTTATAGGATTTTTTTTCATCTTCCATTGCCATAAAACTGACTTAGGCTGTTCTCCTACGCTTGGCTTTCTCCTGTGCTCTTTCTGAAACTTAATGTGTTTTAAGGACAGTTAGCTATAAAAATTATGAAATTCAATGAGTTTTGAGAGAAGCATATGGGGTTTTTTTTTCTAATCTTCTACTTTTATCAATAGCACATAATTAAAAATTACACTTGTTCTTATCTTTGCCTTTGGGTTAATGTTGTGTGAAATTGCTGTCCACCTTTTAGCTCAAGCTTTTAGAATCATTGGCTATGCTTTTGTTGTTACTGAGGTACTGACAGTCTTTTTGTTGCCACCTCCTATTCAGGAGAAGGATGTAGCCTGTCTCAGCATTGTGCCTATTCTTCATTCACCATCTCCTTGATGTATGAACTTCACTTATTTTAACCTAATTTTGATAATACTCTAACTTGCAAGGGTTTTTAAAAGCAATTTATCTTAATTCACTAAGCTTAGGTATATCTGAGTATTTATTTTACATATGCAAATTCTACCTGTTGTGATGTATTTGTATTAAACTGTGGGTTTGTAGGGGGATGGCCTACATAAAAAAAGAAAAAGATAGGTCCTTTAGATGTCCTATTAAGTAAGTTCTGTGTCTGCAGAATAGAGGCTGAGACTTTGGGTTCCTATAGATGTTGGCTTTCCTTACAATGCTTGTTTCATTCCAGTGGTGTCAGTGTATGTAACGCTTCTTCCTGGAAAAACAGGGTGAGAGTACAGTGAGACACGTATTATTGTTTCCTCTATGACTGCTTTACAGATTGTTGATAAGTGATGGTTTAAGAGAGTGATCATCCAATCTGACCCACATGGTAGAGGCCAACCTCAAGGTGCTGGTGTTTGAGAAGTTGTAAAGGAGTATCTTTGTTAAAGAAATCATTGCAAGACTGTATAGAGAGAAATATCTATGTAAAGCCTTGCTTTTGCCCTCTAGCCCAACATCTGTGATGCTTTTAAAATACATCTTAAGCATTAAATGGTTAAATAAATTTTGCTGAGAAAAGATGACAACCAAACCTGCAAATGGAAATAGTGATAGGGGAAAGCACCTCACTGGTAATAGGATGGAGTCCTCTGCCTAAAATGGTAGTATATCCAAAAAGGCAAGGCAAAGTTTTTCCTGAGGCTTCTTGGAAGATTGTTATTTGACTACTAATCTCAGAAATGCTGTTCATGGATGTTTTCCATTAGCTGAGTACTTCTTTTCCTTTACAGATTGCTTTTCCTTTACAGTACTGCTTTTCCTTTACATTTACAATGTAGCACTGCATTGTATTTGACGTGGTTCTGTTGCTGGCAAACTACACAGAGCCCATTTTCTCCTGGGGCTTTTTTTCCCCTTGTGAGATCATTCCACTATGATTTTTAATTGTATTTAATTATATACTGAAGACCACACATCAGCCCTTCCCTTCAGTATGGCAACTTAGCAGCCAAGCAGCAGGCACTCAGTAGCACAGACCTTTTGAAACTAAGGCTTCTGCTTCTCTTACAAATGTGGCTGAACAGGTTCAAAGCTGCTGGAGTAATGGAGAGGCAAAAATGTACTGACATAGGCCTTGTTATTTTAGAAAGCCACCTGAAAATATGGAAATAATAGAAAGCTGCCTTAGAGTTATTTCTCAGTAAGAGGGACATCTTGTGAAGACACAATGCTTCCAGCTACTTGAATTCCCAGCAGACAGCCAAGGATGGCTGAGTGCTTGAAGAGGGTTAGCAGCTCTCAAATATATTGGCTAAGGGCAAATAAGGACTATCATAAAGGATGAAGATGTTGAAGTTTTCACTTTACTTACACACATGAAGAGTGACCAAAAATACTTTGGATGTTAAATGGAGTAATATCAAGTTACTTAAAATAGGCAAAGCATGATAATAAACCAGTAGGGCTTTATAAGAAAATTTCCCTGAATTTCTGGAGGATTATGAAAACAGTTTTAAGTTATTGTCAAGTTGATTTTACCTGCTAATTACTTAATTTACATGCAGGCTTGTAATCATCTCTCTTAGCAGCATGTCTTTAATTAATTTAGTCATTAGAAATACACTGGTATCTTTTGTATTTGGTCTTTATCTTGGATGTGAAAAGGGATTGTGTAAGAACAACTAATCGTAATATTCTCTGTTAACTTTTGTTGTATGAGGTATGAAATGTGACAGAACACAATCCCTTCATAACATTATTAACAGGACTTGATTTATCAAGGAGGACTAGACTTTCATGTCCTCAGAATACATCTTAGAAAAGAAAAATCCTAATATAAGTCCCTGAATTCCTGTTAAAGCTTTTGAACAAAGGAGATTTTTCTTTTATGTCTTCCTTTCTACAGCTTTTGAATGTAATGATTAAACAATGCAAATACATTTTTATAGGAATCTTGTTTATACACTGCCTAACACAGTGGTAACAATGTTCATCAATTCTCTTTGACTGTAGGTGACAAAATTGTTGGAAGAACTGAGAGAGGCTAGGGAGTGCCAGAGTCCTGAAATGAAACATTTCTTGTGCCTGGAAAAGAAAATCAAGCATATAGAGAGCAGATATGCAGAAAGAGAGCATGAAATTCAAAAGGTAAACCAGTGCATAACTGCATTTACTTCTCAAGAGCAATTTATTGATTTAGCCATAATTTTATGGTATTTATTCAGGCTTATTTAGCTTGCACTGCAGGAGGCAAGTAGCTTTTATACAGCTGTGGTTTTGTCTTTGCCTGCTAATGCTAGTGAATGAAGGCACAGGCCTGGTCAGCTCGACCCTGCTGTGGTAATTAAGATTACTTGTGTAACTTCCTTGCAGCTTGGTCTAAGAAGGCCTTGCTGTTTCAGAGGTTAGGACAGTGTGACCTCTGGAGTCAATATCATTATTTCATACTTCAGTTACACAATGAAAGCAAACTGCTGAAAACTGACAAGAGTTTGGAATGCAGAGTCTGAGCTATGATATATTCCTCAACTGAACTGTAATTTTCTAGTCCTAGCAGCTCTATTCAGAAAAGCTACACTGAAAATAAGGAAATACCTTATCTTATTTAAAATCTTAGAACCAGATCTCAAGGAATATACTTTTAATATACAGATTTTTTTTGTCATAGAAGGATTTCTTCTTACACGTTTCTATATCAGGTACTTGTTTTCTGTCAAAAAAGACTTGTGCATAAAACAAGTCATTGAATTAAAAACAAATCCTGTTGCCACTGTTGTTTTCGTTGTTTTTGTTCACATTCTGTCCTGCTAAAGGTAACTGTAATGTAGTTCTTTCTTTTGCTGATAATTTGCTATTATGTAATGTGAGGCTGTCTTTACCATTTCTGTGAACTGTTTGCTGCTGCCTACTCTGATCTAGCTCCACTGAATATTTAGTAGTATTTCTTAAGATGTTTTGTAATGTTTTGTTTGGGTTTTTTTTTTTAAGAAATAATAGTATACATAATCATACTAAATAATTTCATCTTCTTGTGGTGCTCCTGCCCTTGTTATGTATTAAGCTTTGGGTTTTGTTTTGTCCTAGTTTTTCTCCTTTAACCATCAGCACTGGGGCATTGAACAATTGCCCAAATGAATTACATCAGAATGAATAGTAGCAAAGAAAATTGCTGAGCATAAAGTTAACAGGTTATCCTTAGTATCAAACTGCAAATATTGTGTAATTATGGCCTATAAGTGATAGGCTTTCTTTAAAAAAATCTATTACAATTAATTGTGGCGTGGAGATTTTGATCTCTTGTGACATTTCTTATGTTGTATAATTTAAGAGGATTATGTCAGGGATCCGTGTTAAAGTTATTCAGACCTTTATCTGCAGCAGCATCAGATCTTTGTGACTCCAGGACAATTTCTGATAATTCGTAGAACTTGTGGTTTTTAAAAGCAGAGTAGTAGGCTACAACATGTCGTTCAGATTTAGTTTGTTTTGCAGAGCATTATTTTAATTACCACATTTAAGGGACAATTCAAAAAATTTATTTTGATTTATAGAGGGCTTTATGTTTTATACTCAGCTTTGTCTTAAATATTAAAATTGAATTGCTGCTTTGGAGAGGATAAGTTAAATTCTTCTCATTAGTCAATAGTCAATTCTACCCTTCTGTCATTAGTGCAGATATTTAAAGGAATTCATTGCTATTGGGATTATTTTTGTAATATTCAGAACAAATAGCTTCTGCTCAATGTGAGCATTCAGGTTTGATACTGAGCATCAGATAAAATGATGTGGCACATTTTTGCTAAGTGGTAGCTGGCTGAGTATTGGCATAGGAAGTCACAGTGCTGACTTTCTTCTAATTTGCAGGCAACCCAACTAACACAGCATATTTCTGAAGTGAGGCAAACCCAGGAGGCTGAGAAGTGGCGAAGGCTGGCACAGCAGAAGAACCAGGAACTGGAGAAGTTTCGAATGGAATTGGATTCAATACTGGATGTTTTACGTGAACTGCAGAAACAGGGGGTCGTTATTCCTGCACCTGATTCCAGTGGATTCAGAGTGACAGACAGCTGTTGGAAGACATGACTAGGTAGTAGTTAAGTAGGGCAGCAGAATTTTAATATTCAAAGTTATGTACAGAAAATGCGATTGAAAATCATTATTGTGACGTGTATAAATGGTATTGCATTCTGATCTTCTCTGTAATCTCCTATGTCGAGAGGCAGATTTGCATTGAGCAATACTCTAGTCATACTGTATGTCTTCTATTTTATTAATAATAAATTTACACTTTTTTTTTAATAATAGGAATACTGAGGTTATTCCATAAATTCAACTACTATTGAAAATTTTCCTTTTTAACAGACTGTAGAACCTGCCTGAATATTTTTGATTCCTAACTTGTCTTATAGTGATTCCTTTGCAAAAAATATGAGTGGTAAGCTGTTTTGGTTTGTTTGTTTAGTGAATAGCATTCATGTATTTCATTCCATAGGGCAGGAAAAGTGTCTTCTTCCAATTTGCTTCTCTCCCTCCAGTTCGTATAATATTTCTTCCCTTATTTTTAAGACTCCTTTCCACTTTAGTGAATGATTGGAGGGCTGGAACAGAGCAGACATTCCCTGGTGGTGCTCAAATGATAATGCCAACTGTGCTGTGCAGAGTGGGTCTAGCTGAATTCTTACAGGGCAGATACAGGAAAAATCTATAACATACAGTGAGAGAATAGTTACTGGTATCCCTTTTAAAAGGGAAGGCTGTTCTGATAAGGTTTTTACAATGGGCTGTTCAGAATCTGACAGTAAGTACCTCTTAGTCAAGGTGATCTTGACTAAGAGACCAGTCAGATGTGAAGACAATGTGCTGAAGCTCAGACTTCTGGAATGTGCAGGAGGGGAAATTTAGGGGTAAAATATTGAGCAGGTTAGGAAAAGGGCCAGGGGAAAAAAAAAACAACCAACCAAACAAAAAACCCCACCACCCAAAAAACCAAAAAGCAGACCAAAATACCAAACGTGGAGGTAACTTTCTGCTGAGCTGACAGGCATCATGGCAGGTGACACACTGAGTGTTGGAAGTTGTTGCAGTCTCCCTCTCCTCAGGCCCTGATGCACACCTGTCCTGTAGAGCAGGTGCAGAGGAGCAATTCTTGCTGCAGCACAAATGTGTACCTTAGGGTGCTACACTTTTTGTCTCTTCTTTCAAGAAAGAAATGGACCCAGCGGAGGGAAGGAGGAATGATCACTCCGGGAAATGTAGCCCTAGGAGCCTCTAAAGCTGTAGGAACTGCACTGCACCAAAGAGGAGACTGGAGGGGATGATGAGCATGGCTATTACATTTAACATATATGAAAAACCTGCTGCTAAAAGCATGAAGCAGCAATTAAAAATAAAGAAAATTCAAAATAGATGATGGTAGCAATTTGATGATTGGAAGGAATGCTTTCCCAATAAATTAGTTACCTTACTAGTTTGAAGTTTCAGTGGCTACAATCCTTAAGAATTCCATAGCATATATATTGAGCTCAATCAACTATACTTATTCAGGGCAAAGAGAAAGATGAAAGCTAAAATGTACTCCTTAGGTCCCTGAGGACCTGCAGTATTGGTTGAACCATTTAAGTCAGATATGAAATAGTTCAGGTCTGTGCATGTGTGTTTATGTCTCGTGTTCTTCAGGGACCAGCAGTAAATGTGCATTTTCTCTCCTACAGGTATGTGGCTGAGCATGCATAAAAAAGAGGAGTATAAAAAATTATACTATATAAACAGTGCTTAAGTGCCAGGCTTTTTCTTTTTGGCACATACACAAACATAAAATTAGCCTGTATACACATATATATAGATATTTTTAAAGGATGGTTGGTTGCTAATTAATATAGTAATCTTGGTTGTTTCATGATCAGATATTTTCAGTATTTTTATTTTGTCCCCATCCAACAAAGTCTATATTCATAGAATGTGTAAATATAAAAATACTTTGTATATAAAGTATCAGCTATGTGTAAATATGATGCATTTTCTTGATTTGGGTCTGTTTTGCAAATGGAAAGGATAAAATTTGAATAATTTCAACTAATTTATTTCCTGTACAATTTGCTATATATGCAACACTGTATTAAAGTGTGTGACCTGAAGTGAGAGATGTTCGTTCTACTACTGCAGTAGTTGTGTTCCCAGAGGGGCCAGGTTCTGGATGGAGATTTCTAGAACAGGAATTCTAGAGGAAGCATTTCTGGTGACTGGAAACTCTCTCCCATGTATGATGCTTAAGTCATCAAGAGAAAGTTGCCCTAATGTTCATGCAGTTCATTCAAACACTTTTTACAGTTCATACAGTCAGTTCTCAGCCAGTGCTGGTATTTTGTGTAGTTGGAATTTTTTTCTCTCTCTAAGTCAGTTTCTCTGAGCAGGAACAGTATTATTTACCATTACTGCAAGCTATCAGATGGTTTATACTGTTTTCTTTCAGATATTTATGGAGTTGTACACTCACTGAAGCATGGTCTTCAGATTTTCAGCATTTACCATGAAGTGGTGGCTCTTCATAGTAACAGACTCTCTCTGGGCTTGAATGGCTGCAGTTGGGGTATCCTTTTAAAGAGCTAAGGTGCAAGTTTTAAGTTCTCTTCTAAAGTTTTTACTAACTCTGAAGATTTCAGTGTGATCTTTTGAGGAGTTACATAACTATATACTTATAATGTATCTTTTTCATCTTATTCCATCCTGTTTTATCATGCATTTCCAGGAGGCAGCATAATGGATTGATTAAAAGAATCAAACATAATGTCTTCAAGTCATTGCCTAATGCTTAGCTGGACTTCATCTGTTTACAGTAAAGCAGCTGGAGTATAATAATTTGAAGAGTCACGTTTGAAGCTTTTAAGAAATCACGTGAACAGCTGGCTAGTTGACTCAGTGACCTAGATTGCTTCAAGAGAGGAAAACATGATGTGGAGAAAAGGATCAGATTTCATCGCAGCACTTGGGGCAGAGACAGCAGCAGTGTGTTCTGTTTCAATTTCTATGAAATAGATGTGTAAATTGTTCATGTAACAAACAGATTATTTTGAGTGAAGACTTTACTTGATAGCACATAATACGTTTTGAAGTCTGCCCCTCTATCCCATATTTAACCTATTCTGGAAAATATAAGGAAAAAGGACAAGTACACCAGCACTAGCTGGGCAAATCCACTTCTGCAAGGAATGTGCTGCCCTGATTCTTGAACAGAAAATCACATGCTATATCTGAATTGAAACTAGCCTTTCATACAGCTAACTACATACCTTTTATCCAAAAATAAGAAAGCACAGGCCTCCAGCTTTTGCTCTTGTTGGAGAACATGTGGTAGGAGGTTTTTCTCTGCTGTCCTTGCTAACTGTCAATATCCAAGGCTAAAAAGTGGTGAAAAATGTCAGTGTTACACTATTCAAGGTCGAGGGGTCAGGTGCATAAGTACTAATTTCATGATAAACATACCCCATTTACTTCACCTTGCAGTCTCAGAGACTGTATAGCTCTGGATTGTAGTAGAGATGATCACAGTTTTACCATTCTCTTTCTCTTCTCTATGAGGAGGCTTTTACTGATTTTACATTATAGGTTTGGGAGGGTTGCCTTTATTTTTTTAAGATGCATTACTAAAACTTGCTTACATTTTGCAAATATTTACCTTTGAAAACTGGAATAAATAACTTGACCTAGTAAGTTCTTACAGGATACAAGATCTGTTTAGGTAAACAAACATATGTAGCTGGTTTAGAGGAGCTATGTCTCTGCAGTTAAATCTGCTGCAGGTGATGCATTTATGCCGAGTTTTGAGAAAAGGCTTGAGGCCAAGCACTAAGAAAACTCACAAAAATTCCGTTTTCAAACACCATTAAATTCCAAGTACTCCTTTTGAAGATTACTCTGATAGAACACTTTCTATTCTGTTTCTAGTGCACCAATGAGTTGAGATCTTTTCTGAGAAAAGATGATTTTTTTAAACAGATTGTATATTGCCCTTTTCCCTGAGGCTAACTATGTCTGTTATTCTTAAAATGGAAAAGAAAAAAAAATGGAAGGACAGCCTTAAAATAGTTACTTTTGAAGACTGCAGAACCTTTTTGCACTTGCCTTTGGCTCTTTAAGGCAGAGGCAGAGCAAAAATCTGAATCAGACTATTGCTGCCCCAGTGTCTCTGAAGTGGGATGGGAGCTCTACAGAGGGGACTGCCAGGTTATTTTTCTGAGAAAAGCAGCATGAAGGACTTTAAATATAGAAGGGAGATAAGATGAAAAAAAGTAGAACCATCATCAGGAAAGAACAGAAGCAGGAACCAAACACTTAAATAGCTTTACAGGATTAATATATGCTGCAGAAGGATATTAACTATGCAGTTTAAATGTGTTGTAAGTTAAGTTGACATCATCTCTGGGTCATTTTATTAAGTACCCTTCATCTAGGCATTATTGCCAATATCCATACACAAAATGCTTCCTTTTTCTTCCCAAAGTAGTAGTTATGTACCCCAAAAAAAGCCACTGAGATTTAAGATAGCAGAAGTATAGGCTAGCCTACAGAGAATATCAGTATCTTTTTCTAAAACCCCATCTGCATTGTTTTGAAACTTGTGAAACTTTTGAGATTTTTTTTCCCCCAAGGTGAAGCACTGGAACAGACTGCCCAGGAAAGCAGTGGAGTCACCATCCCTGCTTCCTCCATCATGCTTAGAGGTTTTAAAAAGCCATGTGGCACAGGGGGAGATGATTTAGAGGGGGACTTGGCAGTGCTGAGTTAATGGTTGGACTTTATAATCCTAAAGGTCTTTCTCCAACCTAAATGAAATGTAGTTTTAAATACCTTAAAAGTACCCTTCATTTCTCAGCTGCAAATGCAATGGATTCCACATAGATTTGACATTTCTTCAAGCAGCATTGCTGTTTTCAAGTATGGTAAAGGAAAAAATAAAATAAAAACAGTAGCTCAAACATTACTAAGGGCAGTTCACTCATCCAGAAATCAGCTATAAAAGCCCTGTTTAGTACAAGTCCCACAGCGTGTTAGCAGAAGCAGTATTGAGCTTCAAAGTTTAACCATCAGATAGCTAATAGTTTTTGTGGTGCCTCAGCAGTAAGTAGATGCCGTATTCAGAGACAGATTTCCCAAATTTCCCAAATTAGGAAAAGGGAAGTCGGTACCTACAGCTTTCGTAGTTGTAGTTATGTACTTTCTGTGAAAGAAGACCTTTTCTGGACATGAAACATTTTACTGGAGATAGGCATTGCAGCCCATGGAGCTGGGCTCATTCAGAACAGGGTTCATTTCAGTCTTCTCCGAGAAGGATTTTCAGCAATAATCCACTAGTTTTAAATAGTCTCTGCTTTGTTTTAAGTGTAATCCTGTTGCTTTAAACACTAGCAAGTCCTGCAAAAATTACATTTTGAAAACAGGAAATTAATCCATAAGTGGTGTGTAATGAGGGCACAGGACATAAAAACAAAAGATATTTCCTGCATTCTTCCTATACAATTTGTATTCTTTAAATACTCAACCCATTAACTCTTTTTCTTATTTGTAAGGTGAAGAAGGCTGATAAGCATTTAAGTAGCTGAAGAATGTATCAGTTTGAGGTCTCTAACCTCAAACACAGATGTGTTGGATGCAAAGTGCATTAATTTCAAGAAAATCCATTTAGGCAGAGTGTCTGGAATCGACTCTTTTCATCTCAATTAAGAATTTCTGCAGAGCATACTTCTAAGAAATTAAAATTAAGACATACAATTAAGAAATCCAGCAGAGTTTGAACCTGGAACCTCTGCATCTTACATGCTTGGTCTAAAAACCACTCAGTCATTAGTTGCCATCTTTTGAAGAAAGCTGAAATACAATTTTAAGTATTCTCAAAGGTTCAGAACCTAATTCCATGTTTAAAAAATAAAGGTTGAAACTATACCTATTCAAATCCTTACCGAATTTTTCACTGGGAGAGCAGCTTGGGTTGCAGCCCTACCCCAAGTACAAAAAGAAGATGGAGCAAGCACAGCTTAGCTATACTTTTGGAGTTGGTCCTCTCAACTCAAAGCCTGCTAGCACTTCACTGGCCAGTGAGTTAAGAAATCACCTTTTAAAAAGGCTAAAAGCATGGGAAGATTCAGCATATTAGCAACGGATAACACCAGCTAAACATACTGCCACCATTTGCTTGTAATAACTTTATTGGCAAAAGAAAAAGGTTTTTTCTTATTTCCTGTGACTTAGCTACTGAATCCTGTAATTACTGAGCAGAAGTTCACATCAGCAATTAACAGAAAAAAAGAAAAGGAAAAGAAAGAGTCAAATCACAGTTTGTGTTTGTGTGTAGAATACTAATTTCATGTCATCAGGGGGCAGCTGCTGAGGTGTCATTCTGAAGTATAATTACAGGCACCGATTTGCTTTTACTCAGCAGCAGATGGTGATAGCATTTTGTAAACACTGTAACCAAACAATTTAATTTGCAAGGTATTCCCCCTGGAAGCTTTTTAAATTGGCTTTAACCTGCACCAAAAAGCAGTTAGGGATCAGAAATTGAAGTTAGTCCCAAGCAGATATTTATTGTGCTGCTCAGCTTCAGGCATCCTTGTTGGGAGCAGCAGAAACTGCAGAACCTCCCCAGGAGCGGTTCATTCCTTTCTTCTTTGAGATTTACACTTTTCTTAGCCAAAGGATTTTCGTAGACCTCCCAATGCCAGGCTCCAGTTTTCACAGTCCTTGTAAATTATTATCTTTCAGAAGCTGGTCATAAGTAGTCATTTAAAAATGAAGATCAGTACAAGAAACAAACAAAAAAAATCAAAAGGCAAAAAATAATACTGGGCAGAAGTTTTAGACCATAGAAGGCATCAGAATAAAGCACTCAGTGTCTTCTTGTCTAAACTGAGTTCTATCAGTGCAGCCAGTCTTACATACAATGAAAAGCACAGGTTGGAAATATATCCTGTCAAAAGAGCAGGAGGCCAAGAAAGGCTTCAGACTGGACAATAATGGGAATGTTTACCTTAAGGTAAAAGATTTTTTTCAATCAAGGATCCGATGGGAAGTTTGCATAACCAGTTTGTTTTCTACAGTGATTGGTGGCTCTGAGATGAGGAGATCATCCTCGCCTAATGAAGAGTTCTGCTCAGTGTTCACAAAGTTAGGAATGTTAAATTTTGTAAGACAATGTACATCTTCCTCAAACATTCCACTACTTTTGGGAACCTCCTGGAAGTGGGTATTACTTTCCAGACTTGGACCTTTCTGACTCTCTTTTTCTTTGTTCATGTGGTCCACTTCATTAATGCAGAAATGGAAGAGTGACTGGGATTCTTCAGCCATTTGTTGAGAAAAGACCCTCTCAGATTCCAAAGGTCTTCCAAAATCCGCCACAAAGCTGTTCATGCGAAATCTTTTTTCAGAAAGTTCTGCATTGCTATGGAGGAAAAAGAAAAATAGACTAAACAAAAAAGTAGAACAATTCAAGTTCTTAGCAACAAGTTTGGTTTCAGCAACCGTTATGATCAGGAGAAAAGGAAACTCTACAGTTTATCTACCACAGACTTTTAAAGCCAGCACTATTATTTTTGCTGAAGCAATTTTAAGTCTTCATTTGTCATGATAATATTCCATGGGAATAAGTTCACATCAGCACTCTTAAATGGCACTTCTAGTAATCAATATACTATAATCATCACCTCACTGAAGAGTTTATAAACACTCTTGATTTCAAGTAGTAATAATTGTTTTAAATGGCTTGATGGACAAAATGTTTCTGAGGCACAGGCAGCTCTGCTCTCACTAAGAGCATTGTTTGTCCAGACATCAAACCATCTTTTCCACTGACTTCAATCAATAACATTTTCAGATTAGGAGAGCTAGAACTAAAGACTGCTTTAAGCTCTGGCAGTTTTAGCAATCCAGGCAGCCCAGGAAGAATAGTTTAACATGGGGTTTGGCAGTTTTCTCTATAAATCTCATCTCAAACCAGCATCAGTCTGCATGGACTCATGCAGGAGCCATTTGCAGCTAGAGGTTAGAAGAGCTTAAGCTAGAAAACATTTTTACAGATTCATTCTTTGTCAGGCTGAATTTATATGCTATCATCACAAAATGCAAGTTATTTGCATTTGGAAGGCAGTAGAGGTATTCAGAGAATGAGCAATGAAACATGTTCAGAATATGAATTTTGTTAAGAACTAATAAATCACATTGTTTACATCTGAAGATGTAGCAAATTACACTGGAGTCAGGTAATTGGACACCTAAAGGTCCACCCAAACTGAAGAGTTTTTCAGATGCAATTTAATTTCCTCAATCCTGCAGTAGGAGATAAGTGCCTACAAGCTTTTGAAAGCCTCAGATGACACCTTCAGAAATCTACCCACTAAAATTTTCAAGTTCACAAGATATCTACCATTAGTCTTTCAATCACAGTTAAAGATCCCTGCTTCTCAAAAGCTAATTTACTCCCATTATAGAATGGGGGAATTCACAAAATCGTATCCACTAGCCTAGAAATGAGAGCAGTTCCCTAGTTTATCAAAACTGTGTTGGCTCACCTTGCATTTCAAAGTGAATCAGGTAGAAGAATAACGTTTAAATTGATGTAAGACTGACCAGTGACTAAGTAATAATCTACTGTACACACAGCAGGGGGCAAACAGCCTGGAATAATTCTGAACTGACAACTGACATTTATGTATTTATAATTCAGTATAAAGCACCACTCTGAGTTTAAATTTCATATGTGATTTGGCAAATCTCTCTCAAGAGTTTATAAGTAGTATTGTGGCACGGGCAATAGAGGTGGGAAATAAGCACAGAAAGGACAAGCACTGTGGGTCCAGGAAGAAGTGACTGCAGAAGAATGTTTAAAATGCATCCATTACAGGAGCAGAGTTACTTCATAGGTGTGGAAAGTCCTTCATAATCCAGTGAATTCTGAAGGAGCAAAGGGTGACCATGCAGAGGGGCATGCAAGACCAGCAATGGCAACCTAATCTCAAAAGAAGAGCAGAAGATGCAAACAAATTTTGCAATGACGCAGAATGTTGAGGATATCTGATGAAGCATAAACTTGTGTTCATGAGCAGGGGACACAAGATATAATAGACATTAATATTTTTAGATTTTGAAATTCACAAACTCCATTTTGTATTTTGGAGAGGAATTTTATTACCTTTTTTTAGAACTAGACTAGAAACTTGCATAGTCTTGCCCCTTACAATCCACAAGAATTCCTCAGCAGATATCTTTTCGGAGCACTCAAGAAAATCAGCCTTAAAAATCACATTTACTTAACCAATATCAACTGATTTCTTAAAAAAAATCAGTTATCTAACATTTACTTTAATATTACTTCAGCCAATATTTTGTAGATAGATAGGTTTTGCAGATAGGTTGCATGATCTTTTGCATTTGTTGCACAAATGTGCTCTTAAGGACATTTTCAAATGCAGAAACAAATAGAGCATGCTTTCCTCTCCCGAGTGATGAATGAGAGCATTTTTTGGAAATTCAGATATTGCCAACAAATTTTTTCTCAGTTGCACAAGCTAATGTTCCACACAAGCAAACAAAGGAGAAATGCAACAGACATAATTTCCATAACTGATTAAATTTCTGCCAGTCCCCATCCATATCCTGTCCATTCTGGTCTGAGAATGTACCTAATTCTGAACATCTTGTGTGATTTTGAAAAGTACATCCTATCATGTCCTCTTATATTGAGCCAAGAAAAGCATACTACTAGGAAAAAAAAAAACCTGAGTATTCTACTTTGGATCCATCCATCTGAGTCCAGATACACTTAATCTTTCACGTTAATGGTACTTTAAAGAACAGCAAAATAGCTTTAGTGAAGTCAGAGACTTCATCCATCCATCAAGCTGGCTTTCTCCCAGGACCCAGGAATCCCGTTAACATCTATTTCTAAAGGAGGGCTCAAGGCAGCCCAGTAATGAAACACTGACTCATGAAGAATCCAGTCAGGTATAAAAATAGAAGATGCAGGCAAACTAAAACCAGTCTTCTCTGGTTTTACAGGTAGCTGTTCTCCAGTTTTTATATACATGTATCAAAAATAAGAGAACAAAACTGTATTCACTGCCCTTAGCATATTCCCAGAGGATCCATGTTCAAAAATTCATGCACATTTCATTACCAAATGTGAAAAAAACAGTGCTCAAATTTGTTAAAGTTGCCAACTCAGCATACATAACAAGTGGGAAAGCACTCAGGCACACAGCTCCCAAAGCTGCAAAGAGATCCGTAACAAATGCAGAAAGGAATAATTGGTCTCGCTCCAGCAACTGAAGACAAATTATATTAAGGTGTAGAACAGAAGGGATTTCTGGAGGTCTCAACCCTAATGATGAACGTAAGGGCAAGTCTGAATTCTGATCACGTTATCTGGTTGTAGATGTTGACCAAAGGTGGACATTTCACAAACTCTCTGGGAGACTGGTCTGAAAAGATTGATGAAAAAAGCAGAAAAAAGCGGGAGATATCAAGCAGACCTCTGGTACCTGAAAGTAAATTTTTACAAGTGTAAAAGTTTTGGATAAATATCCATATTAAATTCTCTCTATATATGTATTTTTGACTTCATCACTTTTTTCCCTCAAGTTATCCTCATGAGATCCAGACTCATGCTCAGCTAATAAATAAGACCTTCATGAACAAGAGACACCAACACCAACAATTACAGAGATTTTAAGTCTGTTTAGGGGCAATATCTGGCTACTTCATAACAGTCTATAAGGGAAGCAAAAATACCAGCACGTCAGTTCTGATAAGCTGGATTCTTCTGCCTCTATTTTCTTCTCACAGAAGCAAAACTTTAGGAGCACAGAAGAGGCTCAGGACATACATCTGCCCTCCCTAATGTGCCCCTGTCTCTCAAGATGTGCCATTGCATGGAGTTCCAGAGTGAGTTTACATGTGATTAAATAGCAAAGGGGCTCTGGGAAGCCGAGACAGGCTGCTTTAGGAAGTGATAAGCACCAGCAATTGCCTTATACAATCAGCTTCTCATCATTGCTACCTGCCTGCAAGCAATCTCACGCTCCAGAGAGGCTTTTTATTTCCACTTTATGGCACACAAGCCTGAGAGGAGACCTGGTTTCAAACTTTCTCAGAGGAAGGGACACTGACAGCCTGCATCCTGTGCAAATGCAGATAAACCACTGAGGCAAGGCATGGTCTGCACATACTTATCAGCCAGAAAAAAAAAAAAAAATAGAGGACTTTCAAGGGACCCTGGCTTTAAAGAAATGTCGAACTGATCTCTGCTTCAGTATCTATTGCAATTTCTCAGCAGAAACTAAGACACTCTTAGATCTCAGGGGTTAA
The DNA here is from genome assembly GCF_009819655.1 of Sylvia atricapilla. NCBI lineage: Eukaryota > Metazoa > Chordata > Aves > Passeriformes > Sylviidae > Sylvia > Sylvia atricapilla. The sequence continues at coordinate 34,471,570 of NC_089142.1, read as the reverse complement.
GGGATGGTTTTGTAAATACTACCCATATCTGTCTTTGGACTTGAACACACAGGCATCTGGAAACCAGCCAGGCTACAGCTTCCTTAATTCAACATCTGCACTGCATTTTATTTGTATCTATTCTGTTAATATTCACAGTACCACTCCATGAAAACTTGAGCCTACTTAGAACCATCCCACCTGTTTGCAAAACAGTAATCTAAAGGCACTTGTTTGGCAGCCTACCCAAAACATGCATTTAGAATGACAATGCTAAAATTAATTGAAATGAAGACAGACTGCACTGTTTCATAGGAGCAGACTAGAATAAAACAGCATAATGTCACACAGTCACTGCTTGTTTGGGAGCTGCAAGAGCCCAGGTGACCCACTTAGCAGGCTGGATTTGTTATTCCCGTTTTCAGACTCACTCTTGATGTGGTGCTCCTGTCTTCGTCAGCAGGGTCAGGACGAAAAACATGAAGATGACAAAGACTGCAAGACCGACCCAAAATCCAATCACAATGGAATCTGGTGAAATAAAAAGAGAAAACAAGATGATCAATATTTTACTTGCACTTGCAAGAAGTTGCCTTCCACAGGCAGCAAACCCAAAACAATTTGCAGCTTATTTCTGGGTGACAAAGAGAAGGGCTAAGCAAATATATCTATATCTATTTTTAAACAGAAAGCTGCCACTGAAAATCTCGTTTTGAGACCAAATTCTACAGATATCTAGAAAAACCAGACAGTAGATAACAGAGGGAAGACAATTCTTGTGGTTAGTAAAATAAGAGGAGCTCCCTATGTGATTCCAGGTCCATTTCCAAGCATTTCTTTGGAACTTCAGTGCTAGAACTAGGAAATAAGGATTATTTGATTTTCCTCAGAATGCTATGTCTCTGTAGAACTGAACTCCTGCTATTTTAAGTTATTTCTGCCCCAGACCATTAAGTTTTTGGATTTAAATGGATTTCTTTGACAAAATATGTTTAGGAAGACCTTTTAGTGGCAAGACAGAGGGTACTGCAAGAAACAGAACCTGAGTTAAAACTACTTCCTACTTCAATAAATATCAATAACCAACAGATATATGTTTTTGAATAATTTTCAATTTGGGTTTTCCAACTTAAGTACAGAAAACTGCAGCACAATGTCAGAGGAGCACAACAGATATGAACAAAAAAGTCAAACCACCAGTTAATCAATAGGAAGATACCAGTATATTAGCCAAATATAGCAATCATTGGGAAGAGCACAGCTTTTTGCCTGTGTGCATAAACTGTATTTACTGTTCTCCTCTACAGCAAATGGACCATAGACAATTGGCCAGTATTACTGAAAACAAATCTATGTCCACTTACAATTTCAAGGTGGATTCACAGTTGCTCCTGAGGGAAATTCAACGTTTCCAGGAACTTAATTTAGAGAGGTTCAACTAAGACAAACGTATTTCCAGGCAATGATCAGCTCTTTAGCATGGACCAAAGTTACAAAGCACTAACACTTGATACTACCTGGCCCAGGACTCATCAGCACCCAGGTATTTTTTCACCTGTCATTTCAGTTAGTTATTCTTTGCTTATGCAAGTATTCAAAATTTCCACTGTAGAAGTTCAAAAACATTAGCATACAAACGTGCAAGAGGGAAGGCTTGGTTAGAACAGGAATCCTTTCTACCCTAAGGTCTCATTACACAGACACTACCAAACCTCAGAGATCATCACTGGCTGTAATGTCTGACCCAGTGCAGCAGGCACAGCACAGAATTCCTAGAGAACTAATTAAAGACACTGATAAAACAAGGAATCAGCTATCCTACCTGGTGCTTGACCCCAGCTGTTAATCATGCTCCCACTCCAAAATATCTTCCACACTAAAAGGCACATGTGGAAACTGGAAATCAACTCAAACCATTCTCTCTTTCCCTGCAAAGTCAAAATGCCTCCTGCAACTTGAGATTTTCTCTCTGAGAAAATACTTTATCACTGTGAGGTCTCTCCTTAATCCCTTTCTCAGGTAAGCTAAGGAGGTTAAGTTTCAAGTCTCCCACTACAATATTTATTCCATCACTCCTATGCCATATCTTCCTCTCTCAACACCTTGTGTAAAATAACAGGAACGTGGTTTGAGTATAGGTCTCTGTGATGGAGGGGGAGGAGATTTTAATACCCCTTTCTGCTTTAAGCATTCTGCCATGAGTTTATTTCTGTAATTCCATACATTAGGTGCACTCAATTACTTACATTCTGTAAGCACAGCCTGTATTCACTGGTTAAAGATATACTTTATGGTCAACCTTCCTGATACAAAACAGCTCATCCTGCTGGGCTTTGTAGTACCTGAAGATTTCATCTAAAAAGATTTCATCTCCCTTTAGAAATTTTACCGCTTAAACATTTATAGCTACTAGAACCTTCCATTTAGTCAGACATGCTTGGATGGTATGCAGCTGCATTAAGAAGCAGAGTATAAAATGCAATCAGCATGACTAAAAATATGCACATAGATTATATCAATCAAGCTGAAAAACTTAACTAAAAGGAAGAAAAGAAGAAAAAAAAAAGAAAAAAAAAGAAGAAGGAAAGAAGAAAGGGAAAAGAAGAAAAAGAGAGAAACAGAGTGAAACAGAGAGAAACACAAACAGAGAAACAGAGAGAAACAAAGAGAAAGAAAAAAAATCAAGGCTCTGACAAACCACTGCTCCCCACAAAAATCACACCTACTATTGTGTGCTGAATAACAAGCCTGTTTTGTGATGGGTTTGGTGTCCCTGCTCCTAACAGAATTCTTAAGTTTACTGAGCCTAATGCTACCTCTTCCTTGTTTTATTGTGCCTCCTGACACACTTCCAACCCTCTGCTGTATAAATTACATTGTTAGAATTTGTTTAAAATTCAAGCAGGTATCCTGGGTTCTCTTCAATATTTCACTCACTTAAGTGGAAATTATTCAAACCTACTAAATTCTAAACACTTATTCAAAATTAACAGTACATAACCCAACTTCAGTTCAACAAGTATGGTATGAAGGACACTTACACTGCCCAAAGTTACAAATAGATAGTCATGGGATACTTCTACATTTTCAAGTTGCAGTTTCAGCCTTCCTTTTCTTCATAATACAGATTCATAACATCCTGGCAGCAGTTCCAGCTCCTCTGATCATTCCTACCTATTTTGTCTCTCACTAACATTACTGAGGCTTCCTCATTTTCCAACACACAAAAAGTGATTTTATTCTTATTTCTGCCAGTCACATCTATCTCCTGGCTATCTTCGCCTATTTACTTTCTAAAGCTTTAACCTAGTCCCTACTTTTCCAGATTTTTTGATTTCTGGTTCCTGCCTTCACTTCCTCTCCAGCAGAACATACTTTTTGCCTTTTTTTTTTTTTTTCTATTGCAGTCATATATCTGAAACATCACTGTGTCATCTTTTTGTTGTTGTTGTTTTGTTTTTCAAAGAATAGTATTTTTGTGTAGTAGATTACTTTGTCTATCCTTTTTCTCATAAGTCACTTTGAAAAAAATTTTCTCTGCTTTCAGAAAACAGGCTTCTGAATTCCTTTGTATTTAAATCAAATCACCTAAACTGGAGTCCATTCCTTGTTGAGCTCTCCAACATAAGTTACAGGCATTCATTGACACCTTTTCTTTGTAAGTATTCAAGGTGTTGCTCCCCATACAACCCTTGTTCAATCTCCTCCTCCCCAGTTTAGGATTTCAGAGAAGTTCATGCCTGATCACATTGCCTCCATATTTCACAACAATCTCAGCTCAGCTGGCAATAGCTGGAACAAGAACACACCATGTCAAGAAATATCATCCCATACAAAACACAGATTATTCCTTTAGCAGATTAAACTCCGCCTTTTGGGGAATGCATGCAATAACATTGAAGGAAACAGAACCAACTCTGACCTATCAGTTAAACAAAGAAACAAAAAAAAACCTAAAGAAAATCCACCATAACCAGATGGGACTTCCTAGATCAGTGACTCAAGTACTACTAGTGAACTTTTTCATCAAGCTCCACTGAAAAGCAGTTGTTACTTCTGTCCCCTTGTCTAAGAGCTGTCCAGGACCTTCTGCTCTATGAACAGCACACTAGACAGGGGAGCTCAGCTGCCACGCTCAGCATGGCAGTCACTTTGATGGCAATCCACGACCTGATTTGCAGCTGTCATTTATACCTTTTTGTCCCATCACGCTGTTTTGAGACACCGAGCTAAAAAGAAGATGTGTACATAACATAGCTGATCTTTGCAACCAGTAATCTTTGCAATCAGGTTTAACCTCTGATTAAATGGAAGAATGGAAGATAAATTAAAAACATGATGAAAGTTAGCCCATATTTTTCAAGTATCTATCATTTGTAAAAATACAGACAGTAATCAGAAGACTTTTTTGGGGGGACAAAAAATAAAAAAGTAAATTCTATTCTATTTTTTTTTTCAGAAGTGTTAGTAACTTGAACAAGTTTCTTCTGTCCCTTGCAGAGCCTCCCCAAAACCTTCTGACTGTGTAGAGGCAAGGGACATCAGCCTTTCTGGGCTGCTGTTTGCCAGTGCAGGCACTACTTTTTCCCAATCTGTTCATGACAAATGAGACAAGAAGTAATCCATCCTGGACCAGTGCTCCAGCACTGGATAGGAACCCTTCCCCAAGACTTTAAAGTCTGGGGATTAAACCCTTTCACAGCGTATCTAGCTCAGAAACAAAGAAACAGGACAGTTTTTTCTCTTCAGTAAAATCCTTGCAAGACCCAGTGGTTAATTGAGTCAGTTTCTTTTACATTTTCCCCCTCTTTTATTGTTTGTCCCTCACAATCATCTCTCTAAAATGAAAGATCATCAAATCCATTGTCTAGCTTTTAGAAAAATGTTGGTCCAGCTGTACTAGCTTGTCCTAGTTCCATTTTCTCCCAGTTCCGATTCACATTTTTCATCTTTCTGGTACCTATTATCCTGTAAAACAACTGAAAATAACTCCAGTATTAACAGAAAACTGAATTTAGCCCACTCCTCCTATGAAGAAAGTACTAAAGGCAAGTTTGTTCAGAAGGAGAAAATTCTTCTCATATTTTCAACCTTTTAAAAACTTTATTTTCTTTCAGGAAAACCAAACACAGGTTATGCATGTAAGGCTCCTCACCACTGTCTTTTTATCATTAACAGAAACAAATACAAACAGAACCAAAACAAAGCAACACTGGTCTTAACAAGTAGTCACCAGAATCAGCAGTGTATCTGTATTTGTTGTTGTCACCTTTTCCCAACAGTCAGATATTCCTCAGGATTGACGAATTTCTACCACAGCCAATAAATCCATGGTTCTCTCAAGCACAAGAAAGAGTCAACAAAAGGATACAGAATAATAAACAAAATAATGATGATCTAATAAATAGAGGGATGCTCTGTTGTAATGCATTTTCACACCCAAGCAAATTATTCTATATAAGGAAAAGAGTTTTGTGTTTACCTCTAAACATTGAAGGAAGTTAAACTAGAATTTTCCATGCCTTTCTCATTGAAATTGGCTCAGTGCCAGCACAGGGGAACTGGTTGGATCTTTGGGATGTTTCTTAAAACCTGTAGCTGTTTCTATTGGCAGTTTGCCTAAAGAACCCTCCTGGGTCATTCAGGACTTAAGGACGAGCACAGAGGTGCTCTGGGCTTATTTTAGGCATCTTACCAAGATGTCAGAGGTTTCTCTGACACTTGTGCTTGGCTTTTTCTTTTGTTTCTGTATCATTTGTTATTTTGCTTTTATTAAACCTTTTGCTTTACAAAACGCCACTGAAGATCCGTCTGGCAATTATTTCAAACCAATCTGAAAAGTGCAGGACACCCTCAGAGACTGATACATTTACACATGGCTCTGAACACTCTGGCCACCTGTTGAACTGTATCAAAGCTGCTAATTGCAGAGAATCCTAGGAATTAGGAGAGAAATGTTTCTGTACAGTATTCAGTCACGGGTGAAGAATAGGAACTTACATTTATGAGCCTTCAGGCCATCAAATGATACTGGGCCATACTCATAGTACTCGTAGTCCCAGGTGTAATCAGAGTTAGACAAGGCCTGCTGGGAGGTTCTGTTAGAGATCAGCCTCAGGGCAGACATCTTACACCTCAGCAAACACAGACCTGTGGATATGAAATATGTTAATGGAGACTACACCAAGCACAGCTCTTGGGGTTTTGTTCTTTCTCATCTGTTGATCAGTTTCTAATCACTTTTCCAAATAGTGGCCACTGCCTTGTCAGATAAGGCTATCCCATCCCCACCCATTCCTTCCCCTAAATACAGACACTGGGGTCCAGTGAAAGGCTACCAAGATGTTTAGGGAGCTGAAGAACAGGAGGCACAAGAACTTAAGAGTTTGCTCAGCCTGGAGAAGAGACAGCTCCAGGGAGACCTTGCTGCAGTCTACACTTAGAGGCTGCAGAGATGCTGCTGCCAGGCTCTTCTCAGAGGTGCAAGTAAGAGGACAAGAAGCAATGGACAAAAACTGGAAAACGGAAAATTCATATTAGATACAAGGAAAAATTTACCTGATCTAGTTGAACATGCTTTAAGTGGGAGATTGGACCAGATGACCACCAGGGGTCCCTTCCAACCTAAATTTCTCTATGCCGATAAACGGGCTCAATATGCCGCTACAGAAGGAAAATAAAACAGGAGTGATTTCCCTCACAGATTAACAAAAACTGCAAAGCAACACTGAGCATCTTGAAATTATCTTGATAGATATCTCTGTCATTACCATCATTCTGTACTAGAACGTTGCATTTTACAGAGTAATTTTTTTCAGAATATGAGACAGTTTTATGCACACCAAAAGAAAGCACATCTCTACACAAAACATCTGCTGCAGTAGCTGGAGTCAGGAAATCCAAATTGAAACATATTACAAAATACTTTTTGTGAAAGCAAACTGAGCTTTCAGTAATTTTGGATTCAATTAAAACCCATCAGGAGTGACTAAGGCTTCAAGTGCTAGGAGGGCCATACATAAAGAACAAAAAATCAAGCACAAAATAAGAAACATTTTCACTCAGGGAATATGAACAGCATTTCAAATTTGTAACATAGTTCTTTCTGCAGCTATTTTAC